>NC_133618.1:339410447-339780447 GCF_048593235.1 Sminthopsis crassicaudata | reverse complement strand
CATAGCAGGCAAGAGTTCTGGTAGGCAGCTATGCCAAAGGGAGAGGTCCCTTGATAAAAGCATAATTCCTACTATGGACTTCTGCAAAGAAATGAGTTTAAAATTGCTTTTTTAAATAAGAGATCTGACACTAGGGTTTCAATTGAATGAGATTCCTTCAATGTTGTCACTGCCCCCAGGCCTAGATTTTAGGTTGAATGAGACCACTTAAGTTCGAGCTAAGTAGGAGTAGTCCTGCACTAATTTTCAACTCAACAGAGGGTGCAGCAAATCACCACCAAGATAACTTACCTCGATTCCCTGAAGTGGGCCTCTTTCTGAGGAGAGTTTCTCAAGAGATCACCCCCCCCCCTCCCAAGTCAGGGATGACAGTTTCAGGTTCCCCTCCCTTTCCCCCTTCTCCCCCATCAATATAATTTCTCTATCTCCAGATCTATGTTTTCATATTGCCTGTTGTAATGCCTAGTACATACATAAAACCCGTTTTCCATTACACATGCTTATGGATGGCTGAGTAGTTCAAGTAGATTTAGAACCTAGAAGTTCAATATGACTTCAGACACTTAGTAGTTATGTGATCCCAGGGCAAGTCCCTTAAACCTCTTTGTTTCCATTGTAAAACAGTTACTTCATGTGCTATATGAGATAAAGAAGGAGTGGCAAACCACTGCAGTATCTTTGCCAAGAAAACCCTAAATGGGATTCCCAAAAGGTAGACATAACTGAAATGACTGAACAACAAATGCTTATTAGGACTGATGGTATGCTACTAAAACATGCTCATTATACATATCATAAAATTTTATTGATAATTCAATGATACAAATGCTCCAGGAACAAAATACCAACATAATTCCTAAAAAGATCCTGATATTTTATGCTGGTGCTCATGACAAAGTACCCTATTTGCCCAGTCAGAGCCAATGTTTCTCAGTTAGTGGTGGTATAATGTTTTAAGTGCTGTCCATCAGCACTGCTCTTGAGAAAACATAGGATGCTAGTTTATCATGAGTCATTTATCAGTTTGTTTTTACAAGATTTGGGGAACACACACATATACACACAAACACACATATACACGGCACAACACATTAGTAATTGTTCACCTAATTTGGGAGCCACACATGACAGCGCCAAACTATATCATCCAAGTCCTTTTATTACTACAGACAACAACTTACATAACAACTACTTAATTATAAAATGGGAGATTAAAACCAAATGAAGTTATTCATATTAAATTAACAAATCTAGTGTCTTGTCTCATATTACTTTATTCTAGCCAAAAAAAGATTTCTCTGTTGGATGAATAGACTAATGCTCCAAGGCTGTGACAAAGTTGCCAACTGAACTCTTGTTCACTCTATTCTTTCCTTAAAGCACCTATAAATTTTGATTTCAAAATTACTTTTTTTGAGAGATATCCAAGGATACTTCTAAGAAGCAAAGCAAAGCAAAAGCTTGGGTTTAGAATAAGTTAAAATTAATAAAAAAAAATTAAAAAGTCTTGTACTTAAATCAATAGTAAATGTATTTTTTCTAAACTATATTCCCTCCCACTTCTATGCTTTTATTCATGATGGTTTAAATTAGGAATTGGCAAACCATATAGTCTATGCCTTTTTGTGCATGGCCCATGAGCTAAGATGTAAAAGCTGTTCTTATCTTTTGTACCATACAAAAATCAATAGTGAGCTGAAATTTGGCTAGTAGACCATACTTTGCTGACCCGGGCTCTACTGCTTGTAGCATCTTCCCTCCTCTGCTTTAGTTCTGTTTCTGCTCATCCTTTATCACCACGTCTTCCTTGTTACAATCTTTTCTTATCTTAGCCACTTTGGACTTTCTGTAGTACTTTATTTGCAGATCTCTAAAGTATTGTTTGTAATTTTGCATTATAGTTATTTTGCATGGATTCTAAATCCTACTAGATTTTAAATTCCATTAGAATAAATAATGTGCTTTTCCTAAACTTTTATATTATCTTGGTGCTAAAGGTTTTAAAATTTACTTAGAGATTTACAGTTTATAAAATAATTTCATTGTAATATTTCTTTGAATTCGATGATATGTATATTACTACTCCATTTAGGAAGTAGAAAAACTGAGGATTAGAGAGATGAAGTCATTTGTCCCTGACCACATAACTGGTAACATGCTAGAATAGTTTAGAGCCCTAATTCTTTCCCCCATGCACCTTATGCTGCCCAACTTTATTCTCTATGGATCTTGAATAGTTTCAAAGACATGAATTAATCTTCTAATATTCTTCATTTTAGTTAAGCACTATTTGTTACCATTTTGCAGATGACACAAAACTAGGATAGAAAGTAACACTGGGAGAGAGAATCAAGATTAAAATAGATGGTGATGGACTCAAATTTAATAGAGATGAATGTAAAGTTATGAAGACATGGATTAAAGTCTTAACTTTGACAAATATTCAATGTGTGACTTGGGGAAGTCATTTAATTTCTGGGTATTCCAATTAATTCTCTAACACTCTAAGTAGCAGAACAGGTATGAATTTGTTTTACAAATGATTGCAATTCACATGCAAATCATCATTGTGATAAAGCAGAAAAGAAATTAACAGAAACCTAGGCCAGTAACAGAGGAATGAGTCCCCAAATTAGGAAGGAAACAGTTTTACTATACTCTGACCTGGTTAGATCACTTCTGTAATACTATGAATTCATTGCCTGAAGGGAATTCAAATAATTCCAGATTGGATCCATAAGAAACTACTGACACTTTGCCCTCACAGTCCAAAAATTAAGCCTAAAATCTGATTGAATTCTTTGAATTCTGAAGAGCTCACATTTCCTCACCTGATATTTGTAAAATATGTGATAAATGTATAATTTATCACATTAACCTGACAGTCTTCCTCTTCCTAGTGGGAACCAACCAGCACAGGTTGGTTTTAGAAGTCTTGGAAAATCTAAAGCAGCAAATCCAGCAGTCATTGGCCCTGAATCCTTATGATAGTACAAGGCCAATTTTTATTTTTTGGAAGTAAAGACTAGTCTGCATGCAATTTATTGCAGGCAATAAGGAGTAGCCACATCAAACATCTATTAAGCTTCCAGGGTCGCACATTCTCAGAAACAGCCACTTTGTATGTGCCCTTTTTGAAAAATGATTTCCTGGTTGGTATTGAATCCTAGTTATTATAGAGAGGACAGTGCATAATTATTACATTAGCCTTCATCCAGAACTGCTTATTATGAATTTGGTGATGCAAGAAAGTTTTTCTAACAAGACATGTAAAGCACAGAAGGCTTTCATTATTAAATGGAAAGGGTAAATTCAAGCTTTGTGCCCTTCTAGGTCTCTCAAGGATTAATGACCTTCATTGTTGTGGAAAACTGTAACCTGTTTTCTCTGTTCCAAGATTTTGTCTTCCCTTTTATTCTAATGCTAATGAGCTCTTGCCAATAAGCTGTTGTAGAACTTTGCTTTCTCTAATGACTCTGTCTCTAATTATGAGGTAGTTATTTGCAACTGGACCTTGGTAGACATTAATCCCTTAGCAGGTGCACACTGAAGGATAAATGCAGTGGCAACTCCTTCTAGTGGGTCAGGCTATGATCTACATGGATTTCAGCTAAGAGAATTTTGAGGAACAGAGAAGATAGGATTTTAATTTGAGGTAAGATTTTTATTTTATTAAAAGTAGTAATTACAGTTGAGTAATTTGATGTCATAGAGAATTGGAAAATTAAAGGATCTTCATTTTATGTTCAAGACAAATGAAGGAATTTTGCTGCTGCTTCCCACTAAATACAATTTTTAAATAGGATTTGTTAGTGTTATTTATTATCAGAAGCATTGTTTTTGTACTGAGCTGAGAATCAGGTTGTTGTTTTTTCAAGAACAAGTTATAGGAATTAGACATGGAAGCTGTGCTACTATGTTGCAATGGAAAACATGATCCTCTCAATTAGGTGTGATATAGCTGCTTCTGATTAATGACATTCTTTGTATTAACTGGAGCATTTGTCTTTGAAATATTTTTGAAGAGAGAGGATTATGGGAAGATGGCAGATTCTAAGCTCTCTAAATTTCCCTCCAAAACAGGGCAAATTTAGAGTAATAAAGACCACCTCTGCCAGCTTCTTTCCTATGCCAGGTGGGTGTGGTTACATCCTTTATTTTGCAGTTTCAGGTGCTTACTATTTGCCTTCCCTAGTTGTGTTGGAGTTCTCATACCTAGTCTCATGATCCACTGATTTCTGAACCAAAACATAGTAATCATCGCTGTTTTATTTTGGCTAAAAGCCAAAGGAAAGATAAAAAATAAATAAATATGAAAAAATTAATTTAAAAATTTTCCCATTTTGTGGAGGCCTCTTTGCTCTGGGTCCCTGCATTGTCCTTGCATTGAGCTACCTCCCCCCAGGCTGAGTTAAGATAGACCTTTTCTGAAGTTCTTCTAAAATATCTTCTGTTGGAAATTTGTTATACTCCAAATATTTGAAGGTAATGACCCTTCAGAGGTTTGACCTGGTGTTGATCTGAGGGAAACCAGAAAGAGCTCAGAGAAAGACCTATCTACTCTTTGCCATCTTAGCTCTGTCCCCTCTCTTCATCCATTCCTAAAATATTAGTTTATATAGTATTGCGATTAATTGTTCTTTAAATGTTTGGTAGAATTCACTTGTGAATCCATCTGCCACAGGAGATTTTTTTCCTAGGAAATTCAGTAATGACTTATTCAATATCTTTTTCTAAGATTGAATTATTTATTTTATTTCTTCTGCTGTTAATATGGGTAATTTAAATTTTTGTAGATATCCAATTATTTTATTTAGATTGATATATTTATTGGCATATAAATACACAAAATAGCTCCTAATAATTTTTAAAATATCCTCTTCATTCATTTGTGGTGAAATCACCTCCTTAATACTAGTAATTTGGTGATGTTTCTTTTTAAAAATCAAATTAATGAATCATTTGTCTATTTCATTTTTTTTTGATTAAACAAGCTTCTACTTTTACTTATTAGTTCAGTAGTGTTCTTACAGTTTAACTAATTTCTCCTTTGATTTTCAGGATTTCTAATTTGATGTTTAATTGGGGATTTATCTGTTTTATGTGTATGTGTGTATATATATATATATATATATATATATATATATATATATATATATATATATATATATATATATATATATATATATATTTATATGTTCTTTTCCTGGTTTTTTTTAGTTGCATGCCCAATTCATTGATTTGTTCTTTTTCTATTTTATTGATGTAAGCAATTGGAGCTTTAAAATTTCCCCCAAGTACTTGCACCTACTTCCCAGAGTCCTGAAGAGCAATGCTATGTAAATGTTAGCTATTATTATTATTATTATTGTTATTGTTGTTGTTGTTGTTGTTGTGCTGTAAGGAGTTTTGTGTTGATTAATAAAGAGATATATGAAAAGATTAATATAAACTGATTTGGAGTGAAGTGAGTAGACCCACTTATACAAGAAAGATAATATACACAATTACTATAGTAATGTAAAGGGGAAAAACAAGTACACACAAATACACACAAAATCTAAAATAATTGTAATAAAATTATAAAAATCAAATAGGACAAATAAAGAGAGACAAGAAGACACCCTCAATTTATTCCTTCATAGAAGTGGTCTTCAGGTGTGAATCATTATGAATAACTTTGGACTTTTTAATGTATTGATTATTTGTGCTGATTTTTTTCTCTCCAAAAAGTACTATTTATCATATCATATCATATTATATCATATCTGGGAGGGAGATATAACTATGGTAATGCAAGGAAAAGAAAATATCAATGAAAGCTTTTTAAAGAAAATGTTAAAATAATTTTTAGATATCATTTTACACCTGCCAGATTGGCTAAAATATAGGAGTAAGTTACAAATATTGGACGAAGATTGTCTAACAGCAGTGAAGGCCTGGTTGAGATTGTGTACCATAAATTTGTGGTGGTCCCAGTGACAGAACTGATTCAGACATTTTGGAAATAATATGGGTTATGCCCAAAAAGTTATTAAACTTCCCATACTCTTTGATCCAGAAATATAATAATCTATGTATTCTAAAATGGTTATAGGAGCTCTCCTTGTGGTGACAAAGAGCTGGAAATTGCAGGATGCCCATCCATTAGGAAAAAATTGGACAAGTTAGGGCATATGATTGTGATGAAATACTCGGTGCTATAAGAAATGATGAGTTATAAACTCATAGGAACACTTGCATGAAATAATGAAGAGTGAAATGAGCAGAATAAAAAAAATAGCCAATATTGTTCTAAGAACAACTTTGAGCAAATAAATAAATTCCCAAATTAACTAGAAAGGGCATATGAAAGAAGATTAGAGAAAGAAGTGGTAAATTGAAGCATGTATAGGATAATTTTGTGTATATCTATATTATGTTATTATGTTATGGACATTCAGTTCAAGATATCTGAAAGGCAATTGGAGATTAGAGATTGGAGGTCAGCAGGGAGGTTTGAGGCAGAATAGATAGATTTTGGAATTATCAGCAAAGGAGATGATATTTAAATCCATAGGAACTGATAAGATCATTTTATGAAGTAGTATAAGGGAGAAAACTGGGTCAAGAATAAGGACCTTTGAAAAAACTACCACTAAAGGGCATGTCTTTAATGAGGATCTAGCAAAAGAGACTAAAAAAAGGATCTTTCTGATAATTATCTTAAAAATCTAGAGAAATGAGATTATCAACAAGATAACAGTATCAAAAGCTGTAGAGAGGTCAATGAAGTTTAAGAAATGGTCATTGGATGGTGCAGTTAAAAGAATTCTAGTAATTATTAGAAAGAACAGTTTTAGTTGAATAAGTTCAGAAGCCAGACTGTAGAGTTAAGAGAATTAGAAGAAAGAAAATGGAGTCACCAATTTTGGATTGTTTAGTCACAAAAGGCAGAAATATGTAAGTTAATTAAAGAGATTAAAGAATTGAATGGCTGATTATCTGTTTTGTTTTGTTTTGTTCTTCAAGAATGGAGGAGACATACACATTTGTAAGCAGGAAAGAAATAATCAGTAAACAGGAAAAGAATAAAGGTAGGTGAGCAAGTGAGTATGAAAGAGGGAACAACCTGTTGAAGGAGACAGAATAGAATGGGATCTTTTGAGCAGTAGAGGAGAAGGACAACTTTTTTTTCCATGTTGGAGGAATGAAAACAAATAGTGACCAAAGGTATCTTATTTATATGAGATGTAGAAGAGAGAAGAAAATGGAATTCACAACGATGGACTCAATATTTTCTATAAAATATGAAGTAAGGTTTTCAGCTGAGAGAGTTGAAAGTTTTGGTGAGAATGAAAGAGGCCAGGAGAGCCACTATGAAAGTGGGATAGTGAACTAATAAGGGATAATAGTTTTGCCTAAGAGCAGTAAGGGCCTGGTTGAGATTTTGTACCATAAATTTTGTGGTGGTTCCAATGAGAATGGTTTATGATTGTTCAGCAGCAAATATTGAAAGATTCAGATTCAGAGAAATCTGAGGAGACTTGTATAATCTGAGATAGAATGAAATGAGCAAAAATAGAACAGTTTATACAGTGATTGTAATATTTTTAAAAAGAACTTTGAAGTATTCAAGGATTCTGATCAGTGCAAAAAACAACCAGTACATCCAAAAATCATTGATGAAGCATGCTTTTTTACCTCTGGAAAGAAGGGTGATGTACTAAGAGTATACAGGGAGACAAACTTTTTTGCATATAACTAATATGTGGATTTGTTTTATTTGACTATTCTTATTGAGTACACAATGGACACATTACATTTTTTTGAGGGGAATGGAGAATTGGGGAGAAGAGATTAATGATGATAGTAATTTTAAAAAGCATGCATATATATGCACAGAACTAACAGGAAATTTGGAGGAAGGCAAACAAGTTGAATAGCTTTGCAACTAGTGTTGAATTAATTATGTGTTGACAAATTTAGGCTCTGTGTAAAAGAAATTTATCATTTAAAAATAAAATCTTTTATTGTCTTTTGTCTGTATGTTCATATTTGTTGGTGTTTGTCAAGATCAGAATAAAAACAACAACAATAAAAATAAAACCATTAAAAAGGAGGGAAAAACTCAATCCAAGATAGTTTTTCAAAGATATTGTTATGTATGTTTAAGGTGTGTGGGTGTGGATGTGTGTGTCTTTTTCTTTAAGTCAGTTTTTACTACTGTTATGATAATAAACATTATCTTCTAATAGAGGACCTTGAGAGTGTTTCTTTTTTTTTTTTTTCTTTTGTGGTAATGAGAGTAGTTTCTTAAGGATTTCATTGGAAAATAATTAGGTAATATTGATTATAAGAAAATTTATAGAGAGTTTTGAATTCCAATGGAAAGTAATTTCAACTACTATTTATTAAGTACCTTTTAAATATCCAGCCCATGAAAAAAGTGATGCAGTCCTCATCCTTAAATTTTTTTATAAATAATAATGATAAATTATTAATAATAAATACATAATAAATAATAAAATTCTTATTTTTGTTCTATAAGAAATGACCAGCAGGATGATTTCAGAAAGGCCTGGAGAAACTTATAAGAACTAATGCTAAGTGAAATGAGCAGGATCATTATATACTTCAACATATACTATCAACTATATACATCAACTGATGTATGTGGCTCTCTTCAACAATGAGATGAACCAAATTAGCTCCAATAGAGCAGTAATGAATTGAACCAGCTACACCCAGCGAAAGAACTCTGGGAGATGACTGTGAACCACTACATAGAATTCCCAATCCCTCTATTTTTATCCGCCTGCATTTTTGATTTCCTTCACAGGCTAATTGTACACTAAAGTCCGATTCTTTTTGTACAGAAAAATAACTGTTTGGCCATGTATACATATATTGTATTTAACTTATACTTTAACATATTTAATATGTATTGGTCAACCTGCCATCTGGGAGAAGGGGTGGGGGGAAGGAGGGGAAAAGTTTTGGAACAAAAGGTTTTGCAATTGTCAATGCTGAAAAATTACCCATGCATATATCTTGTAAATAAAAAGGTATAATAAAAAAAATTTATATTCTTGTTGTAGAAAGGAGCCTAACAAAGAATACACAAGGTAAAATTAGAGAACAACAGAAGCTAGCCCAGAATAAAATGATAACTTAAATAGGAATAGTTGTCCAAATATAGAGCCCAGAGAGGACACCTAAAGAAGGAAATGGAAAATTGAGATAAACCTTAAAAGACCATTGAGAGAAACCCTATTAATCTCTGAATCCCTTTGTTACATGTTACTATTCATGTGTAGCTGTGCCAAATTTTTTGGTAGTAGAGAGATACAGTGGAAGGATCACAGTGAATTTGAAGACAGAGTACCAGGGTCTGGATCCTTATATGATCCATTTTTGACAGTATACTCAACATTTCATACCCATAGTCCTTCCATAGAAAGAAGGAGATATATTTTCCCCTTTCGGGGGCCACAATTGATCATTATAATTTCACTTAATATATTGTTTTCTAGGTTCTGCTTCCAAACAAGCCTTGGCATTTTGTGCACAATTTTATATGAAGAAGATGATATTCCTAATGCTGTGACTTTATATCAGTCAACTAGATGACATAATGCATTGAGCAACTGATGTGGAACTAGAAAGACTTGGTTCAAATCCAATCTCAAATACCTAGTAGTTTACAATCTATGGGTCTATCTTAGAATCACTTTCCTTATCTGTAAAGTGGGGATAATAATCTAGTTCCCAAGATTTTTTTGAGAATCAAATGAGATAGTATATATAAAGTACTCTGCAAATCTTAAAGCACTATATAAATGCTAGTTTAAAAAAATTTGATTGAGAGAATACTGATGTGACACTGCATACCTGAATATAGGATGATTTGTCCAGAACTTCTTAGGACACAGAGATATGTGGTCTCTCTGTAGGAGAGACACACAAACAGAGGACATTTCCAGAAGGAGAAAAAAATGCCTTTGGAAGTTGCAGTTATGTAGGGGAACCTGATTCCTCAATATGTCCTGATTTCCAGCTTGCCTTCTTAGAGACTTCAGAGGGTAAAAAACTTCCCTTGATTGAAACTGGAATCACACTGCACTCTTGGTTTAACTTGAGATGTCATCTTCATTCTTATATATTCTTTAATAAAGTCTAAACCACAGCAGTCAAACATGGGATCCCTAACACACTGCATGTAGCCAGAATCAGATGAAAATGTAATTGGAAAATATTTAACAAAATAAATAAAATTAAAGTAAAACCATGTTAATATATAGTTTTCTAAGTCAATATGTGTCCATGAGGATCCTTAGGTATGGTTTGGTGGCCCTAATTTTATGTGCATTTAAGTTAAAAATATAGTCTCAAATTAGTTTACAATGCTGTAAATTTTTGCAACTGTGAGTGTATGTCTCTTGTCTACCTTGTAACCTAGTCAGAATTAAAAGACAGAAAGAAAATTTCTTTCTTAAGAAAAAAAAAACTTTTGGTTGACTATGGTCCAGGAAAAACATTAGTTTGACTCACAAAATATATTATAACCAGACAGACACAACACTTACAAAGTGCTGTGCACAAACAGAAGTCCCCTTTCAGGCCAAATATGGGACTTTTCTCAACCTATCTTGAACAAACTTTTTTTTTTTTTTCTATTTTGCTTACCTACTTTCTTGACTGCAAAGAAACTGTTTCCAGGTTTCACCATCCCCTTCCTAAATGGGAACTGTTTCTTATTATCCTTCTTGGTTCAAACTAGGAGCCCCCATTGAAGAAAATTCCTCAAGGGCTCAGTGTCCTTTCTGGCTTGAAATGAAAACCCCATCTTGAAGAACAAAATTCTTCAAATGACTTTCCTAAAAAGACTTTACTAAAAAGACAGTGATTCGAGGTTTTACCAGGGTCAATGTTGAAAAATTACCCATAAATATGTTTTGTAAATAAAGTTTTCAGAAAGAAGAAAAAATGAGAATAAAAAAGATTTGTAATTTTTATCAACATTCCACTGACTCACCAAAGAGACTTTGTGATGTGAAGAACAGTATTTTCTCTCTTTCCTTTTAAGTCAGAATCACAAAACTTAGTATATCCTAGTTTCCTGAAATATTCTTTGGCTATGATAAACATCTCACTGGGAACAGAATGATTTTATAAGAAATGTGAATGTTTCTAAATATCCAGCTGTCTGACAACATTTGCTGGCTACAAAGTAGGTGTTTAATAAATGCTAATTGACTGAGAAAACAAATAAAATAGCAGTTATAATATATACATTATTTTATCTTATGTTCCCTCCTATATTGAATTGGAAGCCCCCCTTGAAGAAAAAAATTCTCCAAGGATTCGGTATCTCAGGAGGATTTCCAGTTTTTCTATTGCTGATTATTTCCAGAAAGTCACACTTAAACACTTAAAAAGAACATGAATACAGAGTTGAAACTTCCTCAACAGTATGGGGGCTTACCTTGTGTCAGAAGAGTTGAGACTGAGAAGAAAATCAGGTCTCCTCTGCAATCATCCTTGGAGAAATCCTTCATCTGACATCTATGGAAAATTCCATTGAGTGCACCAGAGGGGAACTCTCCTAAGAGGCCGTTCCAAGGAGTATCCTCTATCCCCCAATCCCTTATGGGTGCCAATTGTCATGATTCAAATTAAGGCAAACTGAGGCACAATGCTCTAAGCATGATCAATTTATTACTAAAGTGTGAATTTATCAATAAATAAGATCTTGGCTTCCTCAGAATAGCTTAAGACTAGGAGGTGAGGCAAACTAGCGTGTTGTTTTTTTTTTCTTGTTTTTTTTTTTTCTGGGAAGCACAGAACAAAGAACAGAGCTTCATAGGCAGGAAATAAGTTATGATTGCTTTAAAGAAAATAATATGACTGGTAGCAATGTAGATGTGGGAAACAATATGATTGGCTGGGAATAAGGAATGTGGGACTAGTAACAACCCCATCTTGTTATTAAGGAATGCTGATTGATTTATGGAGACAATCTATATTCTGTCATAGATGCAGACAGCAGATTTCCTGGCATCCACCTGCATCTTGCAAAGATAACAAAACTCCTTTTGTTGTATATGAATATACAAAGCTTGTTGTAAGATGAGAGGTCTCCTTTGATTGTGCATTGGCAGTAAGTAGAGATAATATTTTTTTTGAATTAAGGTGATTCATGAGAAAATTTAGTTCAGAGAGGAAAGCTCAATTTCTGAACCTATAACAACTCAGAAACAAAAAATACAAAATACAGAATAAAATCAATTACAAACAGAATTACAAAAATAGAACTGATTAAAATGGAATTTGTTCAATATATAAACACACACACACACACACACACATATATATATAATTAAATTATTCTATGTGACCTTGTGCAAGTCATTTTTAAAAATAAAATTTTATTGATATTCTCCCTCTAATATCATCATAGTATCCTATGTATCCTTCCCCCTTCCTCTTTCACAGAGCCATCTCATATAGCAAATAGTAATTTTTTAGAGAGGGAAAAAAATCAGTGCATCTAACTGATACATTAAAAAATTCC
The DNA here is from genome assembly GCF_048593235.1 of Sminthopsis crassicaudata. Taxonomy (NCBI): domain Eukaryota; kingdom Metazoa; phylum Chordata; class Mammalia; order Dasyuromorphia; family Dasyuridae; genus Sminthopsis; species Sminthopsis crassicaudata. Next base: position 339,767,891 of record NC_133618.1, on the reverse strand, counting down.
AAAAACATGTGTAAAATTTTTGTATGTCCCACATCCATGAAGGAGTAGGTTGAGTATATTTTCTCAAAGGTTTTCATTCAAGTCCCTCCTGATCTTTATAATTTTGTTAATTTGTTGGTATTTTTAGTGTTTTTCTTTCCCTTTACATTGTTGTAATTACTGTGTATATTGTTTTCTTAACTCTACTTACTCCATTCTAGACTACTTTATATAGTTCTTTCCATGCTTCTCTATATTCATCACACACATCATTTCTTATAATATAGTCATATATCATTACACTCATGTATCACAGTTTTTTTTAGTTTTCTCCTAATTGATGGCCAGCCAACTACTTTGTTTCCAATTCTTAGTTATCACAAAAAGTGCTGCTATAAATATTTTGGAGTAAATGGGATATTTTTCTTTCAATGACTTTCTTGGGGTATAAGCCTAGTTATAGTGTTTCTGGTTGAGCCATTTGCCAAATTATTTTCCAAAATGTTCTATCATGTACTAGTGTACCTATCTTTCCACAATCATCTCAACATTGACTATTGCAATTTTTTGTGATTTTTATTTTTATTTATTTATTGTTAATTTTCAAGGTATGGAATGAAACTTCAGGATTGTTTTATCTTTCATTTCTCTTATTGTTATTGATTTGGAACTATATTTTTTATGTGGTTGTGAATGGTTGGCTGTCTTTTAAAAATAAACTGTTCCTATCCTTTGACCAAATGGTCAAAATCTATTGGGAAATGGCTATTGTGTATGTGTGTGTGTGTAAAACCAATCCTTTTACCAGAGAAATTTGAAACAAAGATTTTTTTCCTCATTAGACCACTTCCCTTCTTATCCTATGAACATTGATATTGTCTCTGCAGAAGCTTTTCAGTCTCAAATAATTGAAATTTTCTATTTTATAGTTGTCCCTATCTCTTGTTTGTTTAAGGATACCTCTAGCCATTGTTGTAAGATTTTTTTTGTTTGTTTTTTGTTGTTGTTGTTTTGATGAGGCAATTGGGGTCACACAGCTAGAGTATCTGAACCTAGATTTGAACTCAGGTTCTCCCGACTTTCAGGGCCAGTGCTCTATCCACTGAGCCATCTAGATGCCCCTGTTGTAAGATGTTTGCAATGTTTCTTTTGTAATGTTTTAATAGTACAATCTTAAGTATTAATTTTGTGTATTCATTTAGAATTATTAAGGACTGTGGTGTAATTGAACTAAATCTTAAATCTGCCAGTCTGCTTTCCAGTTTTGTCAATAGTTTTTTTTTTTTAATTAAATAGAAAGTTTTCCCTCAGGTATTTTATGTTTTCTAGATTATAAAATACTGAATTATTGACTTCTATTGTTTCTGAATTCCTTTGTTTAGTCTATTCCACTGATATCTTTCTAATCAACATCAGATTGATCACTGTTACTTTGTAATATAGTTTGAGCTATTCATAATAAACACATTATAATATACTATATGACATAATATTATATGATATTGTATTATAACAATATAATAAAATATAATTTTGATGTCTGAAGTACTATTCCCTTTTGTTCTTATCTCTTTTCATCATTTATTTTCCTTACTCTCATTTTTTTCTGCTAAACGAATTTTGGTATCATTTTATTAAATCTTAAAAAACATCCCTTTGGTAATTTGATAGATGTAGCATTAAAAGTGCAAAGGAACTTTGGTAATATTGTAATTTTTAAAAATATTGGCATTCAATCCAAATGTACTTGTGATGGAGAGAGCCATCTCCATCCAGAAAGAAGACTGTGGAGACTAAGTGTGGATCACAATTTAATATTTGCACATTTTTTTGTGGTTGTTTGCTTTTTTTCTTCTTTCTTATTTTCCCTCTTTTTCATATGATTTTTTTTTTTGTGTGTGTGCAGCATGATAACTGTGGAAATATGTGTAGAAGAATTGCACATTTGATTGCTTCCTGTCTTTGAAAACTATCTTTGAATGTATTTTGAAAATAAAAAGGTTAAAAATTGTATATTGACACAGCCTAATTATGAACACTGAAAATTCCTCCAGCTATTTAAGTTCTTTATAGTTCAGCTATTTATGTTGTTTATGTCTTTTAGGAATGCTTTGTAATTGAATACATATTAGTGTTTTTTTTTTTGTTTGTTTGTTTTGTTTTGTTTTGCTTTGCTTTGTTTTATTTTTTGAGGCTGGGGTTAAGTGACTTCCCCAGGGTCACATAGCTAGGAATTTGAACTCAGGTCCTCCTGAATTCAGGGGTAGTGCTCTATCCACTGCGCTACCTAGCTGCCCCAACATATTAGTCTTTTGTGTGCATTGGTAGGTTGACCCCTAGATATATTATGAATCTATAGCTGTTTGGAATAGGATATCTTTCTTTTGTTGCTTTTTATGTTTTATTACTATAATTTAGAAATGTGGGTTAATTTTGTATCTTCTGACTTTATTAATGCTCTTAATTGTCTCAGTTTCTTTGCTAATTCCCTAAGATTTTCCAAGAATACTATCATATTATCAGTAAATAGGAATCATTTTATGTTTCCTCAGTAAATAGGAATCATTTTATGTACTCTCTTTAAAAAACAACAACATTCTTTAAGTCTTTAAATTCTTTCTCTGTTACTAGTTTTGCTGTTACTAGTATGTGGCTCAGAATGGTGAGTGATCACTATATAATAAAAAAACTGGAGATATCTCTAGGAGCAAAACGAAGATTATGCTTTTGTGAGAAGTGGATGTCCCTCCAGTCGAGCAAGCAATTGAAGAGAGGAGGCACTTTTGGACACCCAAAAAACCCCTCCTACCACTGACCCTCATCCTCATTACATTCTACAACAGCAGGAACCACCTAGGAAATTGAACTTTGGCCAATAAGTACATAGCTGTCCAAATTTGGTTGAGATAGGAAGAAAATTATGTCATGGAAGAATAGTAGGAAGGAGAAGTAGGTCCATCCTTGGGTCAATATCGAAGGACTACCTTCAGGCCTACTCCAGCTCTGGGTTTGATGAAGCCTTACTCGATTTTCACAACTGTCTTTTAGAGATCTCACTCCATCTCGTCTACTAATATTTTGAGAGCTAAATAAAATAATTGTGGGGAGAGTGGGCATCCTGGCTTTACTTTCATATTTACTTAAAAAGGCATATAATACTTACTTCTGATATTAGATAGATTTTTATATTAAAATTTGTTGCCTCCTAGTGGCAACTGGCAACCAGTTTACCTCTCCCAGGTCTTTGGACGTCTCTGGTCACAACAAGTGTGCTGTACCCCAACAGAACACCCGGACCACCTTGTTCATTTGTAGAAGTTTATTATCTGGATTACATCTTGAATGTGCCCCCAGTTCAATTGTATGTGTATATATATATATATATATATATATATATATATATATATATATATATATATATATATATATATATATATTAGGGCAAATGTTAGTTAGCCCCTAGCAACAAGCACTAATTAGGAACCTGTGCCTGGAAAGGAGCTGCAGAACTCACACCCAGATGTCTCTCTAGGGTGTGGGGCCCTAGCTACCCTGTTTTGTTTTTTTGTTCGTTGCCTAGGTTCCAACAATTCCCTTTTCTTGTTTAGCAGGAACTGCTTATAGATCTCTGAGTGCATGAGTCAGGCTAGCCTTAATTTCAGTAACAGCAAGCTGAATGATTTTTACAATGAGCTTCAATAAACAAGGAAGACACATAAGAAAGAGAAGAAAGGCAGCAAGAAGGTCAATATATGTACCAACCAAACGGGCAAAGAGAGGGAGTTGAGGAAATCCAATCAATCAGGGAATCATTCAGTGCTCTTTTTTGGCAAAGTAAAACTGTCAGCTAAACTCTAAATATCCCAAACCAACCATTGGAGTTCTTCCATTTGACTAGATACATTGCTCACTAATAGAGCTCCTTTTAGGTGTTCTTTAATTACTTCCCAAGAGGAATTGAAGGAATTATGATCAAGGAGTAATGGTGTTACACACACAGGTTTATAACCATAATGACAGGTTATCCACAACATGATTTCATGGAGTGCCATTTCATCTTCTACTGTTATCAGAGCTTCACCCAGAACTTCAATTTCCAATTGAAGAGCCTCATCAATATGAACTTGTTTTACCCATGCAGCAGCACTTGCTTGCATAAATTCTTTCAATTGAGAGGCTAGATACTCTATCTGTTCTTGCAATTGTTGAATTTGGAATTCTTCCCAAATTGAAATAGTTAGATTGATAACACTGAATATGACATCTACCACTTCCCTGGGTTTTCTATATAAGTATGAATCTACCTTTTGCCAGAGAAGGATAGAAGGTGAATCAGCCCAGGGGACAGCTGATTTTACAGCTAACAAGATATAGGCAGGTTGCTTAACCAAAAAAATAACTTGTTCCTTATATTCAGTATGGAGGACATTTGTAAAGGTGCAGTTATACGTGTAGATCACCTAAGAGGGCAAAGAGCCACAGGCTGGCCTTGACTTGATATGGACTTGAGTCACATACCAGAAAAGCATACCGACAAGGGGCATAAATATAGGCTTGAAAAAAGTATTGATAATAAGAACAATTGTTAGCATTATGCATCATACAATTAAGTTTGTGGCCATCTCCAAATAACTGTAACCAAGTTTGGTAAGTGTAGTCATGACAAACCTGAGCAAGCACAGGACTTAAGGATAACATTGGTGCGGTTGAGTGCTAGTCCTAGCTGTCATAAATGAGGGTGTATGGTGCCAGCAGGCTCCATAACTCAAGTAGGCGTAGAGGCCCAAAGAAAAGAGGGGTTGGGAAGTTGTCCATCCCAAAAGTTAAGGCACAGACCCCATAGGGCAAGGTATCCCTCTGGAAGCCCAGTGGAGCAGGGTCTAATAGGAGCCCACATTCCTGACAACCTGAACAGGCAAGGCATTGGCTAATGTGTGTGGTTAAAGGCCTTACTGATGTCAGACATCTTAGCAGAGCAGGAAGTCCTATTACATGAATGTAGCCACTGCTGTAAAAGAGTATAACCGTGAAGGATGGCTAACATATTCAAATTTTGGTCAGTGGGGTGTCCTCCTAAAAGAGGATCATATATCCCAGACCTGGTCAGACTGGGAGTTAACAGAACACAGTAAGACACTTTTGGTCAAACAAATAGGGTAAGAATAAGTGACAAATGTTATATTAACCAAGTCAATCTTTTGATTGACCAAGTCTTTGGGTTCTTCTTTAGCTGCGTCTTTCACTAATTTAGTTACATTTCCTGAAGTGGAAAACTGTAGGGTAGCTTCTTCCCATCCCACCATATATATGGTGGTTTCCATTGTACAGCGTGTCCATTTATGGTTTTGGCAAGAGATAAGGCTGCTAAAGTCCCCAGTAATAAGCGTATGGATTTATTTAGTTGGGTGGGTCATCTCTTACAGTGGGTTCTCCGTACATTTCTCTTCTTTTTCTTCTTTGAGAATTTGAATGTATTGGCCAGGAATTCAATATCCTTGCCAACTTTCCCTGGACTTCCATTCTCCACATCTGGAATGACAAAAGCATATCCCGGCCCCCAACTCCCCACCCTTCCCAGTCCCTTCTACTCTTTGTTCATATCAGGAATCTGCCACATGACATGATCCCCTAGTTCCAAATTACCCAACAACCAATGGGGCATGTTTTGTTTACTGTTGGGAGGTCACCTGGCAGTGAGATCTATACGAGGGGAAAATTGTAAAAAGTTATCGGTGTATAAAGCTGCATCTATTGTGGCCTGTGTAAGATTCCACGAAATAATACCCACCATTCCCTTTTCTTGTTTTGCTAAAATTGATTTGAGTGTGTATTGGCCTGTTTTACAATAGCCTGACCAGTAGGGTTGTGGGGTATTCCTGTAATATGAGTTATGCCAAATTCCATTCAACATTAGGGGATAGAAGGTACCAGTTCTTCCTTCAAATTGCCTAGTCAGTTCAGTGGCTACTTGTGCTGCCACCTGAGCCCCGCCCCCCCACTTACTAATATTGCCTGGGAGTGGAGGGGCCAAGGTGGTGGTGGGGAATCTATTTTCGGCTTCAGTATCAATCATACCTTGATTAGGGTGACCTTCTATAAGTATAGTGCACATAAGTTTCTCATAATCAATAACTTGAGTAAGGTTAATCTCTGGGGGGTCTTACTAAATGGAAAGCTTTGGCAATTTGCTGGTGTGCATCTACAGTAACTGTATATGAATGAGGATTGGTTACTAATATGAGATGTTCCCCCTTTTTTGAACTATGGTATAGACTATAACAGGGATATAGGCTGAAAGTTCTATCACTAATTGATCAAAAGATGCTTGATTGCCTCTCCACTGTGCTGCAAGGCAGTCAGTATATCCCATATATCTGGTTGAATTTCTTGCGATGCAGTGGCTGGGGTGGAAGTGTGTCCTCCATGATTTCAATCGCCTCTCCATTTCCCTGTTGTCTGCAGGATAGAGTGTGTATTTAGGAAGTGATGGATACAGCCTACTGGATGATTTCTCATTAGGGGAACAATCACCCTCTTTCTTTGGACTTTCTTTGGACTATCTTCTTCCCCCAAAGAGTCCCCAATTTGGCTTTCATTTGGAAAATGCCCTGGTACTCACAGCAAGCCAGAAAAGTAGGCTCGGATCAAACCAAATATAAGAAAATCTTTGTCTACAAGATTTCCAGGGGAGGAATCCTCATAGGATGTCATTTGTTGTTGAACAGTGTCCCACTTTTCTTGATCTAATCCTGTGTGTTCTAACCATTCCATACAAACTTCCTGCAAGTTTTTAAATCAACTTCGACTCCTTGTTTCTTAGTTAATTTGACACTTGTTGAGAGTAAACATCAGTGGTACTGGGCAAAATCACTGGCAAAGAAAGCCCCTGACTCATAGTTCGTTTATGCCTTCTGGGAATCAGGCTGTGGGGTCTTCCTACAATAGCGGGATTTGGCTCACTTCATATCCCTGTTCGGGCACCACTTGTTGCCTCCTAGTGGCAACTGGCAGCCAGCTTACTTCTCTGAGGTCTTCAGAGGTCTCTGGTCATGACAAGCCTGCGATACCCCAACAGAACACCAGGACTACCTTGTTCATTTGTAGAAGTTTATTGGCTGGATTACATCTTGACTGTGCCCCCAGTTTCCTTGTATATGTATATATTAGGGCAAATGTTAATAGCCCCTAGCAACAAGCACTAACCAGTCATAAGGGGAACTGTATCATTGAGGTGCATGCTCAATACAAGCTTCTTTATCTCTAGGAACCTGTGCCTGGAAAGGAGCTGCAGAACTCACATCCAGATGCCTCTCTAGGGCATGGGGCCCTAACTACAAAACCTTAGGTTTTGTGTTCAATGCCTAGGCTCCAACAAAAATTATATTATGCAGATGCAATCATTCAAAAGATATTTTCATATTAGCCACATCACAAAAAGGCAAAAAATAAAGTGAGAAAAATATTTCATTCGTTCTTTTTCTAAAAGTAGAAAACTTTTTTTTTTTAATCAAGAGTCTTTAAACTCTTCATTCATTGGATCATTCATTGATCAGAATAGCCAAGTCTTTCACAATTGATCATCTTAACAACATTGCTGTTATTATACACAATGGTTCTACTTATGTCACTTTGCATCATTTCATATAGATCTTGCCATGTTTGTTGTGCTTTTTTTTTCCTGATACCACTCTCCCTTATCATTTCTTATAGCACAGTAAAACTCCATCACAATTATGTGCTATAATTTATTGCGTCATACCCCAATTGGTAAGCTCCCCATTTCCTCTCTCTCTCTCTCTCTCTCTCTCTCTCTCTCTCTCTCTCTCTCTCTCTCTCTCTCTCTCTCTTTTTGCTGAGGCAGTTGGGGTTAAGTGACTTGTCCAGGGTCACACAGCTAGGAAGTGTTAAAGTGTCTGAGATCAGATTTGAACTCAGGTCCTCTTGACTCCAGGCCTGGTGCTATATCCACTGCACCACTTAATTATACCCCCATTTCCCCTTTTCAATCCTTTGCCTACCATCCTCCTCACTCATTTCTCTGAAGGACTTTCCCTAAGACCACAAGGTTCACCTACACCTACAGCTAGCCTTTACTTGTTTCCTGAAACACCAATCTATTCCCTTCTATTCTTCTGTGCCCTTCCCCCTCCCATAAATACTCCCAAATTGTAATGTAATTCCACAAAAAAGATATTTATTTGTCTTTTAATAAGGTGTTGCAAACTCATGTTAGAGAATTTGAGTTGGTAAGTTCAGCTTTCCTGTAGGATCATGGTAAGAGGAGTAGGCATGTTAACTGGGCTCAGAGTGGGTCATTTAATGTTTTTTTTTGTTTGTTTTTTTAAAAATTTGTTTCTATTCTGATTGATTGCCCTAGTTTAAGTTGCTTTATTTTTGGTCCATAATTTCTATTTTGGAGAAGTTTGAGTGGTCACAGGGATCGGGAAAAATGTCGACTGCCATGTTGATGAGGTGTGAGAATTGAGAATAAGAGATCCCCTCTGGTCAATGTTGTAGATTCCTTGCGAAAGAATTCACATACCCAAAGTTTGTGGCAAAAGGGGATTTATTTGCACTAAGAAGACGGATTTCTTAGGGGACAAAGAATCCAATTAGGATGATTTTGCAAAGATAGATTGACAAATCCCCAGTTATATCAAGCCAGTGCTGGCCTGGAGCTGGAGAGCAGTTTGAACCACTCAAAATGATGTTGACTATGCCTCAGGCTGAGATTTCCAATTGAATGGGAGTTGTCTGGGAAAGGTGTACCCCTACCAAGGTTTTGAGAGTCAGGAATTATCTCCAAAGGGGACTCAGTTTACATCCGGCCCCCCACAAAGGTTAAAGGGGACACAATTTACATAATTCCCCCCCCCAAGAGTCCCTCCAAATTCATTTGGGGTAACAGTAGAAAGGTTTCATCTGTAGTTGCTTCAAACTGACAAGGGTTGGAGAGCTGTCCCTATGTTCACTGGAGGTTCAGGCCAGGAGGAGATGCCATCTGAAGATGGCAGCCACCACATCTAAAGGATGTTGTGTGTCCAAGTCAGTTATCCCATGATCTTCAGGTTGAAGAAGCAGTTGAAAATTCATAGCTTGAAGCTTGAAGGAAACAAATCTCACATGAAAATTTAAAATGCAGGGGCCAAATATGAGTAGAAAAATAATAATTAGAAGTGGAGTTAGTATAGAGGTTAGTAGAAACCATAACCAGGAACCCCACCCACAGGAAGACTAGGGGTGTGTGAGGGTTTTCCATGAATGCTGTGTATCCAGCCAGCTTTCTCTAAGATTCTCTCAATATAAAGTTCAACCTTCCATAAGTTATTGGTGTACATACAGCAAGAGGTATTTTTTTTCAAAGAATCAATTTTTAAAATTTAATTTAAAATTCTATTTTATATTATTTGTTCTAAATTCCCCCCTCTTCTATCCATTGAGACAAATTTCATTACAATATGTATAATCATGCAAAAAAATTCCATATAAGTTATGTTTTTTTTTAAAAGAAAAAAATAGAAAGGAAAAAAAAAAAGAGAAAATATATGTCTCAATCCATACTCTGGATCTATCAAGTGTCCATTTGCAAGTGGAAAGCTTGTTTTTTTTTTCTGAGTCCTTTAGTATGGTGTGGGCTTTCTATTAGTCAGAATTACTAAGTGTCTCAAAGTTGATTATCCTTACTTATTATTTTTACTGTCTAACTTGTTTTCCTAGTTGTTCTCATTTCATTTTGTATCAATTAAAATAAAAGTCTTTGTACATTTCTCTGAAACCATCTTCTTCATCATTTCTTACCAAGCAATAATATTTTATCATATTCATATATACCTCAGCAAGAGGTGTTGACTAAGGCACAGATACCTCTGCTTGAGGCAAGGAAAAAATCCAAGGCCATCTAAAACCATATTAGCAAGAGAGTCCAAAGATTCTTGGAACTCCTGGAGAGAGTATGCAATTTCCTTGGCCCGCTGGTTGATTGTAGCAGTCATTTTGGAAAGGATGTTTTCATGTTTTAAGTATCCCACCCAGGATACTAACATTGCTGTGTCTTTCTTTAACTACCAAAGAACATTTTCCCGAAATCTCTGTCTTTGTTTCTTTGAAGGGGTAAGGGCAGTATTTGAGGCAGTGGCATTATATACAATGAAAGGAGTACTTATGTAGCCTAAAGTGCAAGACCCATAGTGCTTAAAATGGGTTAAGCATTGGGTAGAGAGAATTATGGGCTGGGGAGGGTTCCAGTCAGAGGCATTCCTCTTAACAGGCCCGTTAGAAACACTGAAGTAGAATGGAGAACTTACTTTACAGAGAAAAGCATATCCCTTAGGCACACAGATGGTACCTGAGATCAAGTTCTGTAAGCAGTCTCCTGGTTGCTTGTCCCCAAGGATGATTGTAGTTACATGACATTTTATCAATAGGAATGTTAGTTTTCAGGAGGTTATAAAGAAGCTTCAAGGAAGATGTAGCAGCATTATGAATAAGTTTGCCAGGATAATCTCAGAGTGGATACTCTACAGTTATTTTTGGGGTGGTCTATAGTTATAGGTACATCTAGTCCTTGACCCACATGTGCAGCTAGTACAGGTTGCTGAGGTGAAATTGCAGCAGGTTTGAGAGGAGTCACACTCATTTGTACCAACAGTATTGATGATACAGGTTAGTATCCCCACATCAGAGAGCCGTTATTGAGAAAATATGGCAGACCTGTCTGATTGTTTCTCCCAACTTGTGACCAGTAAAAATGCATTTCTTCCCAGGTGTGTGGCCTGATGAAGACCCAAGATAAATTTCCACTGGCTTGCCTCTGGGATTAAGAGTTGGCTTGAGAGTGTTTGAAACCATCCAGAAAGAGAAAGAGTGTATCCCCTTTCTCTTACAAGGGTTTTTTTCTGTGAGCTATAAAAAGGGGTATAGAAATCAAGGAACTGAGGGGTTAAAGGTGGCATGGTAAAGGGTGAATGGGCAGCAGTTTTAGCGGCTAGATCTGTAACTCTATTTCCCTTGGCTTGAAGTGAATCTGCCTTCTGGTGTCCTTTACAAACATGACTGAAACCTCTTGGGGTCTGTGGACAGCTTGTAGTAGTTGTAGAATTTCTCCTGCATATTTAATAGGAGAGTTCTTTGCTGTCAAAAATCTCCTTTCTTTCCATATAGCCCTGTGAGTATGCAAAATATGAAAAGTATTTTTGGAGTCAGTATAGATGTTAACTCATTCCCTACCCCAGTTCCAAAACTCTGGTTAGGGCAATGAGGTCAGCTTTCTGGGCAGAAGTTCCAGGGAGCAGTAGTGGCTTAGATTCTAGGGTGCCACTGAGATTCACCACAGAATATCCTGCCATTCTTTCTCCATTTTCAAGAAAGCTCGACCCATCTGTAAACCATTCACCATCTGGGTTGTCAAGAGGAATGTCCCTTAAATCAGGTCAGCTGGAGTAGACAGCATCTAAAGCTTCCTCACAATTATGAATGATGTCACCCGACTGAGTATTGTCAGGGAGCAGAGTGGTAGGATTAAGAATGGGACACATCTGGAGAGTCAGATCGGGGGTGTCTGGTGGGAGAGCCTGATTATCTGGTAAGCCTCCTACTTGAAAGCCTCTGATGCCCTTTGGTTTCTAAAATGCTCTGAACTCAGTGGAGGGTTTAAAACGGTTGCCCCAAGTTAGTTTTAAGGCTTCTCCAATTAAAAGGGTGGTGGCAGCACTACTCTAAGGCAGGAGGACCATCCTAGGGAAACTGACTCCAGTTTCTTTGAGAAGTAAGAATCTGGTCTGGGGTCAGGTCCCAGAGCCTGAGTTAAGATCCCCAAAGCCTGACTTTCATCCACATACAGAGTGAAAGGCTTTTCTAAGTTAGGTGAGGCCAAAGCAGGGGTGGAGGTCAGTTTGGTGTTCAGAGGTTTAAAAAGGAATTCAAAAGGAAGATTATCAGAGCCTTGAATAGAATTGTAGAGAGTCTTGGCAGTAATCCCAAAAAAAGGAATCCAAATTCTGTAGAAACCAGCTATACTCAGGAAAGTATGTAGCTGTTTTTTTGAGGCAGGGTCTGGAAGGCCTAAAATGGTCTGTTTTCTCTCCTCGGTTAGAGAGTAAGTAGTGGGGGTAAGATTGTGGCCCAAATATTTGACAGCTTGTCAGGCAATGTGGGATTTGGGTAAGGAGACCCTGTAGCCCCTCGAGGCTAGAAAATTTAGGTTTTTATGGCTGCATTTAGGGACTTCTCTCTGTTGGGACTGCAGATTAAAATATCATCCATGTACTGTATGAGACTGCTGTCAAGCAACTCCAATTCCCTTAAATCTTTAGCCAGTGCCTATCTGAATATGTGTGGGCTATCTCAGAAGTCTTGGAGCAGAACTGTCCAAGTTAATTGGTGAGGAAGTTCCCCTGGCTTCGCCCATTTAAAAGCAAAGAAAAATTGTGAGTCTTTATGCAAAGGTATACAAAAGAAGGCATCTTTAAGGTCTAGGGTGTTTTTTGTGTTCCCTGGAATCTGAGTAAGAATTGCCCTGAGGTCCTGCACCATGTGAAACTCCCCTTTCGGTTTTCTAACAAAGCATTGCAGTATTTCAGAGAGACTAGGGAACTAGAAGCTTATACTTAAGAATTTCTCAATCAGAGGTCCCTAGCCTCCAGCTTTATTGGGTATTGATGTTTATGGGGAAATACACCAGGGTCCAGCAACTTAACTACAGCTAGGGTGGTGTGCATGGCCCTCCCAGGTTTTGAAGGTTTTAAAAGCATGAAAAGGTCACCGGAGGTCTGAGAAGAGAAAATTGGGTCCCCAGTTTCACCATTAAATCCAGCTCCAATAAGGGAGTAGGACAGAAGGGAATAATAAGAAAAGAATATTTAAACAACAGGTCACCAAACTAACAAGCAGAGGAAAAGTCTCAAAAAAGTTTCCTTTCAGTTCCCATTTTTCTATGGGGGTGGAAGGGTTGATTGGTGCTAGAGTGCCAGAGGAAAACTGGAAGAGAGGCGCCCCTATCACAAAGAAATTCAATGGCCCTACATGCAATATCCAAAGTAACCCTGAGTTCATTGTTCATGATGGAGTAAGGGGGGGTGCTGTCCAAAACCCTGGCCTTGTCATTCCTAATCCTGAGGAGACCGGAGGGTGAGGCTTGAGGGAGCGGTTCTACCCCTCTCTGAGCAGTCCCTCTTTCTGTAACCTTCCCTGTTGCATTTAGGGCAAGGGCTGGGTTTTTTTTTCTCCCTGAGGGCAGTTGTGTGCCCAGTGGCCCTGCCCATTACACCTAAAGCATGAATCCCTGTGTTTTCCAGAAATGGCAGCAGCCAAGATACAGGCCTGTTCTTTATTTCTTGCTCTGGCCCTGTGGTCTTCCTCCTCTGCTGCAGCTCAGTCCTTATTGTTAAAGACTCCAAAAGCTGTTTCTAACAGCTGAGCTGAACTGCGGAGTTTGGGGGCCCAAGGCTAACTTCTGCAGCTTCCTCTGTATATCTGGGGCAGATTGGTTAATAAAATGCATGATGAGGACAGTGATCCCCTCTGGAGAAGTGGGGTCCAAATTAGTTTATTTCCTTAGGGCCTCTACCAGGCAGCCCTGAAAGAGGGAAGGATTTTCCTCAGCTCCTTGGGTAATCTCCCTATGTCTATCATAATTAACCTGCTTTTTAATTCCCCTCTTCATGCCTTCAGTGAGGCAGGTTAAGAGGTAATTCCTCTTCTATCACTACTCCCCTCCTGGTAGTTCCACCTGGGGTCTGAAAAAGAAGAAGGGGCTCATTTTGTGCCCCTTATTTTAGTCAAAATTTTAGAATTAGCCAATTGACAAGTATTTTAAAAGCTCCTGGTATGTTCCTATGCTAAGCACTGTACTAAGCACTTAGAATATCAAAGAAAAATAAAAGATTCATATTTCACATATAGGTAAAAAAATTTGAAAACCCTATTGTGATCTGCCAGAATATCTGTTCCCTTTGTATAACCTTGAAAAATCCAGGCTTGCTTGTATAGTATGATTAAGCATCACAAGAGGACTTTAGAAGAGAGATTAGATATGTATAGAAATACTATGATATAAATTAGGATCATTTGTATTATTTTCTAAGTCTTTCGGTGTTAAAATATGAGATGAATCACTTTTAAGAAATGGGAAGGATGACCTTATTTTCATGTTTGAATAACAGGATATTTTTGTAGCAAGATTTTGATCTGTGCTCATATCTCAATTGTACTACTTAGTTTATAACAGTCATTACTAATTCTGGGATGTGACAAAATTTGAAACATATCCTCCAATAATTTTTGAAACCAATGATGTAACAATAATATTAAAACCTAGTTTAAAAAATTCAGGACAGAGAATTAGATACTATGGTTGCTTCTAAATTATTAAAAATACATGCATTAAGTTGCAGGATACAAAATAAATCCACATAAATCGTCAGCATTTTTATACATCACTAACAAAACCCAACAGCTAGAGATACAAACAGAAATTCCATTTAAAATAACTGTCAATAGTATAAAATCTTTGGGAATCTATCTGCCAAGGGAAAGTCAGGAACTATATGAGCAAAACTACAAAACACTTTCCACACAAATAAAGTTAGATCTAAACAATTGGAAAAATATGAAGTGCTCTTGGATAGGTTGAGTGAACATAATAAAGATGACAATATCCCCTCCCCAAATCTATTTATTTAGTTCTATAACAACCATACTCCCAAGAAACTATTTTAATGACCTCGAAAAAATAACAACAAAATTCATCTGGAAGAACAAAAGGTCAAGAATTTCAAGGGAACTAATGAAAAAAAAATCAAATGAAGGTGGCCTAGCTATACCTGATCTAAAACTATATTATAAAGCAGTGGTCACCAATATCATTGGCTAATTGGCTAAGAAATACACTAGTTGATCAGTGAAATAGTTTAGGTTCACAGGACAAAATAGTCAATAACTATAATAATCTAGTGTTTGACAAACCCAAAAACCCCAGCTTTTGGGATAAGAATTCACTATTTGACAAAAACTGCTGGGAAAATTGGAAATTCGTATGGCAGAAACTAGGCATTGACCCACACTTATCACCATATATACAACAAGATAAGGTCAAATAGAACGAGATTATAAATAAATTACAAGAGCAGAGGATAATTTACCTCTCAGACCTGTGGAGGAGGAAGGAATTTGTGACTAAAGAACTAGAGATCATTATTGATCACAAAATAGAAAATTTTGATTATTTCAAGTTAAAAAGCTTTTGTACAAACAAAACTAATGCAGATACGATTAGAATGGAAGCAAAGATTTTTACACTTAAAGGTTCTGATAAAGGCCTAGTTTCCAAAACATAGAGAACTGATTCTAATTTATAAGAAATCAAGCCATTCTCCAATTGATAAGTGGTCAAATGTGAAATAGACAATTTTCAGATGACAAAAATTGAAACTATTTCTACCTATATGAAAAGGTGTTCCAAATCACTATTGATCAGAGAAATGCAAATTAAGACAACTCTGAGATACCACTACACACCTGTCAGATTGGCTAAGATGACAGGAAAATATAGTGACAAATGTTGGAGGGGATGTGGGGAAACTGGGACACTGATGCATTGTTGGTGGAGTTGTGAACGGATCCAACCATTCTGGAGAGCAATTTGGAACTGTGCTCAAAAAGTAGTCAAACTGTGCATACCCTTTGATCCAGCAGTGCTGCTATTGGGCTTATATCCCAAAGAAATACTAAAGAAGGGAAAGGGACCTGTATGTGCCAAAATGTTTGTGGCAGCCCTTTTTGTTGTAGCTAGAAACTGGAAGATGAATGGATGTCCATCAATTGGAGAATGGTTGGGTAAATTGTGGTATATGAAGGTTATGGAATATTATTGCTCTATAAGAAATGACCAGCAGGAGGAATACAGAGAGGCTTGGAGAGACTTACATGAACTGATGCTGAGTGAAATGAGCAGAACCAGGGGATCATTATACACTTCAACAACAATACTATATGAGAATCAATTCTGATGGAAGTGTCTATCTTCAACAATTAGAGGATCCAAATCAGTTCCAGTTGATCAGTAATGAACAGAACCAGCTATACCCAATGAAAGAATACTGGGAAATGAGTGTGGACCACAACATAACATTTACACTCTTTCTGTTATTGTTTGCTTGCATTTTTGTTTTTCTTCCCAGGTTATTTTTACCTTCTTTCTAAATCTGCTTTTTCTTACGTAGAAAGACAAGTGTATAAATATGTGTACATATATTGTATGTAACATATACTTTAACATATTTAACATATATGGGACTACCTGCCATCTAGGGGAGGGGGTAGAGAGAAGGAGGGGAAAAATTGGAACAGAAGTTTGTACAAGGGTTGATGTGGAAAAATTATCTATGCATATGTTTTGTCAATAAAAAGCTATAATAAAAATACATGCATTAATCTTTTTCATTCCCTAAGTTTCTCTGGGGCAAATTTCCACTTATGGGATAGTCAGGGTTTCTATCTTGGGCAAATCTATTAATAGCTATTAGTTCTCTCATACCAATAAATAAGGATATTGAAGTAGATAACCTCCAAGGTACCTGCCATTTATAATCTCCTGCAGTAGCAGAACTTCTTGATGTTAATTACTTTTACCCTATCGAACCTACCAAATTCTATAATATATGATTTTTTCACCTAAATATGATTCCTTTCTCCTGTGAACTCATATAGTACTTTATTTTTCTCATGTTCTGTGATATCATGCTTTTATTCATTTGTTGTATATACTAGGCTGAACTTTGAGAACTGGGATTCTATCTTATTCATCTGTGCTTTGCACATAGTAAGCCCTAAATAAATGTTTTTTGAATTGAATTGAAGTTATTATACTCTGGCAATAGCATAACCTCTACTCTCTAATTAATATTCTGCCTTGGTCAGTGGATCCCTTTATAATGTGATTTACTCAATTTACAAGATGATGGTATGTATTCCTGGCTTTGTTCTTACATTCTTTATAATTAAGATCAACTCATTTTAAAGCCCAATCTTATTGCTAGAATACTATTCAATCTAATTCCAATAAAATCCTTGATATTATTACATTTAAGGGTAAATGTCAGCATTCATTAATCAATAAGCATTTCCTTTTTCTTTATTTTGAATAGCTTCTAAAATATCTCAATTCTAGGAGCTTTTGATTTTAAAAATTTTGCTTTAGTCAATAATCTCTCTCTTTTACTTCTTCTTATTACTTTAATCTGGCTAAGGAACAGCACTACTAGGACTGTGATTTCCATCCCTCATTGTACATTAGTGAACATCACTATTCTGCTACTTCTTCATTCCATGAATTGGAAACTGAATATGTTCTAGCTTTTCTTATACTAATTTTTACAAATAACTGTCACATTAAACAACAACTGCCACACAATGTCTGCTAATTTCTTTATATAACAATAGAAATAATAGTAGCAATGAAAATAACAGAGAAACTAAGGAAGTGGGAAAAGTCTATGAATAAGTGTAGAAAGTGTCAAAAGATTGGGAAGTTGTTAATGGAACCAGAGAACTCTTTTCCATTGAAAGGTTGGGGCAGTGTTTTCCTTCTAGGACTCAAAAGTCTTAAAAGGAGGGATGCTATCTCTAAAGGGCAGTTGGGGCATTTCACCAAATACCTAGTTATCTAGTCTATCTATCTATCTAGACAACTACTCTAGTTATCATCATACAGACTGGATGCAGATTCCTTTGGCCTAGTATCAAATGTATTATTAATGAAAGTAGTAGCCACAGACACTATTATTTCTCAGAGTTTTAGAAGGAAGTCCAGAAAAGCCCTAAATATTCAAATCTGAAAAAAATTCATGTGGTATCATGATGGACAATAGAATTCCAAGCTTTCTCAATCTCTTTACCTGGTTTCTTATTCTTTCTTTTTTCCATGGTTCTCTACCAACAGATTAAAATATATTAGCCTATATTATCAATGGTTGATGGATTTTAAGAAATGTTTTTACTTCCATGGCAATTTTGACAAATGGTTACATTCACATATACAAATATGTACTAAAAAAAATTACAGCTTAAATTTTGCATGGGGAGGGTAATAGAGGTTTGGGAGATCAGTAAATTTTTCATAAAGAACATGTCACTTGAGCAGAGTTTTAAAGGAAATAACGTTTTCAATGCAAGAGTGAAAAGACTGAATGTGTGCTAAATATGGAAGACAGTCAGTGTAAAGGCAAGGAGACAGGAAATGTAGTATTGAAGGTGAAAAATAACAAGACTAGTTTGGACTGTGAGATAAAAGGAGGATAATAATGCTTAATAATATTGGAATGACAATATTGGAGCCAAATTGAGAAGGGTTTTATAAACCAAACAGAAAAGCTTAAAGTCTAATGTCAAGAAGGTATCATTGGAGTTTATTGAGTAGATATGACATTGTCAGATTTTGACAATTATTCTTTTGACAAACTGAAAGGAGAAAGCTAAAAAATTTATCAAGATAGATAGAACTTTGATATATACCAGTTAAAGTATTTTATACAGATGATGAATCCACAAAGAAGAATCAATCAAAGGAGTAGTCTGACAGGTGAAATGAGAATCAAGAAAAAGCAGTGTCAGGAAAATTCACAGAGTCAGGAAAACTCCAGGAAAAAAGAGTGATCAAAAATCATACCCCTCTTATAGATAATGGAACTGAGGCTATGAGGTTAAGGGACTTTGCAAGGGTCACAGTCCTGTGTCTGAGAGAGAAATTGAATTTAGGTCTTGATTCCAAATCCAGCTTTTTATCTACCATATCCTGTTGTGTGTGATTTAGCTCTCTGGAGGACCTCAGTAACAGCCTGAGTCCTAGGTCTCAGAAGAGGAGTGATGAGGTGAGACTCACGTGGATGGTTAAAACATGAAGTCCATTCAACACTGCGCATGTGCTAACTATATATTGCACATGCAGGACCACATAAACAACTTGCTTATGTAGATGACTCTTTGCCACTTGGTATCATTCTGCTTCAACTACAACACAGGTTGTCACCCTGATTTCTTAGGAAGGCCGAGAGCCCTTAGGGGAGATGAAGAGCCGAAAAGATATTATCAGCAGGTTCCCTCTGAGCTGAAGAGTCTTATACCTCACCCAGAGTTCTTTTACTATCTGAGGCCCTCTACGGTACTTCCCTCCTCTCCCCACCCCCCAACAGTGGACTCCTGGAGAGATTGAGAAGATTGAGGATTACAAAACAACAACAATAGCAAATGTAAAAAAACCTATTTGATTTTAGTAATTAAATGAACAACAGCATTCTTGCATGTGGGGAAAACATTTCCTATTGACTGATATGCCTGCTTTGGAAGATAACTTGATGTTTTCCCATAAAGTAGACTAGTCATTTTGATAATTTTCCAGGGGATAGTGACCTGTTTGATCTCAAAGCACTCAGATCATTCCCTTTAAATTCCTTAGAAATAAAACATCTGTATATTTAAGGGTGAAACTTGATCCTAAGATCTAATTGTGTAAAGTCCAGTGCATTAGAAAGACAGAAGCTGAGCATATTGCTCTAGTATGACAAGTACACAGTACTACAAACTCCCTGTGGTATTGGATACGTTACATTTATCTTTTTGGACTACAATTTCCTCATCTGTAAAATGCAGGCTAAAACACTTATTCCTCACTTACCTGACTGGAATATTGTAGGAGAGAATGTTGTAAAGTTGTTTTGGATAACATGAACACAACATCTGGCAGTATAACAAATACTTTTAAAGCTGTATAAGAGTTTAAGAAATTGAATTTGGATCATTCAAGAAATGAAGGAAATCAAGAAGCAAAGGAGTAGAAAAGAATAAGGGTGAAAAGTACTTGTTGTTTCTAGTGATTGCATTGCAAAGCAAAATCCCCGTCGAAAAGTGTAATATTCTTCTCTAAAATGTATTGTTCTCTGGGAGCAGGTTTCTTGGGGGGCTTCTGGAGGCAGCCTTAGTTTCAGTTCAGTGTAATCACTCCAAAAGCAGCCAGATATTAAAATCCAAATTCTTTATTGTTTCCTTCAAAGTCTTGTCTCCTTCACTTGGGGCTCTGCTAGTTTTCTGGAGGTCTTCCGGATCTTGGTTTCAGTGTTCTCCACAGGACAGCCTGCCCCCACTTCTCTGTCTTCCTTACTTCTGCCTGATGCCTTCTCTGGCTTCTGAATCTGCTCGACTGAATCCTGGCTGAGACTCTGAGAGCTTCTAGTGGGCTTCTCCTCTCTGACCCTGAGAGCTCCTCCTTATACGTTCCACACTGAGCATACACCAATTATTATATCACTAGGAAACCATTATTTATTGTAGGATTAAATCAATGCTAAACTAGACTTAACAACTATCTCCTCAATTCCACTTACTTAGCACCTTGTAAGAATCCTAACAGAAAAGGAGCAGTTTACAAGCTCATGAAGATGATTAATGGGATTAGATTAAGGTGGTTCATTAATAATTATAGTCTGAACACTAGTTAAAGCAGCCTTAGTGATTTCTTCTAGCTAGTAGATTTATTTCTTTAGAGATAGATAAATGAAAATGATGGCTTTTAAGTAAATAGTTCATTTTTAAGAAATATAGTTAATGTTAGAAAAGTTAGTGGCAAAAAATAGCTGTCATATTTGTTGTTGTTTTTTTTTTTCTTTTAAATTGTTGTCATCACTCTGAGATACCACTACATACCTGTCAGATTGGCTAGAATGACAGGGAAAGATAATGCGCAATGTTGGAGAAGATGTGGGAAAACAGGGACACTGATACCTTGTTGGTGGAATTGTGAATACATCCAGCCATTCTGGAGAATGATTTGGAACTATGCTCAAAAAGTTATCAAACTGTGCATATCCTTTGATCCAGCAGTGCTACTCCTGGGCTTCTATCCTAAAGAAATACTAAAGAAGGGAAAGGGACCTGTGTGTGCAAGAATGTTTGTGGCAGCCCTCTTTGTACTGGCCAGAAACTGGAAACTAAATGGATGCCCATCAGTTGGAGATTGGCTGAATAAATTGTGGTATGTGAATGTTATGGAATATTATTGTTCTGTAAGAAATGATCAACAGGATGATTTCAGAAAGGCCTGGAGAGATTTCCATGAACTGATGTTGAGTGAAATGAGCAGGACCAGGAGATCATTGTATACTTCAACAACAATACTATATGATGATCATTTCTGATGGAAGTGGATATCTTCAACAGTGAGATGAACCAAATCAGTTCCAATTGAGCAGTAATGAACTGAACCAGCTGCACCAGCGAAAGAACTCTGGGAGATGACTATGAACCACTACATAGAATTCCCAATCCCTCTATTTTTGTCCTCCTGCACTTTGGATTTCCTTCACAGGCTAATTGTACACTATTTCAAAGTCTGATTCTTTTTTTACAGCAAAACAACTGTTTGGACATATATAAATATATTGTATTTAACTTATACTTTAACATATTTAACATGTATTGGTCAACCTACCATCTGGGGAGGGGGAAGGAGGGGAAAAATTAGAACAAAAGGTTTGGCAATTGTCAATGCTGTAAAATTACCCATACACATATCTGGTAAATAAAAACTATAATTAAAAAAATTATCATCATAAATAACAATAGGCTTTGTTCCTTTCTTTTCCTATACCCTTTCCTACCCTTGCTTTCTGCACAATAAACTGTAGATGTAGATTTGACTGGCAGCCCTCTCTTATTGTACATGAAGTACTAATGTTTTCTGAGACTTGCTTAAGTAACTTTGCATAATTGCATTGGTTACCTAATTGACCAATATCTCTTTACCCTTAAAATTAAAAGAGGCCGCTGTGGCCTCGTTCTCTTTAGCGAGGCGGCCCAGCGTGTTGCTAACCGGGACTGGGGTCGGCAGCGGGTCCAGGAGCACGAAGCCACTGGGCACATCGTTGCTGAGATGCAGATCTTTGTGAAGACCCTGACGGGCAAGACTATCACTCTTGAGGTCGAACCAAGTGATATTATTGAGAATGTCAAAGCCAAAATCCAGAACTAGGAAGGAACAGATCAATAACGACTGATTTTTGCTGGAAAACAGCTAGAAGATGGCCGGACTGTCTCCGACTACAACATCCAGAAAGAGTCCACTCTGCACTTGATGCTGCGTCTTTGAGGGGGTATCATTGAGCTTTCCCTTGGTCAGCTGGCCCAGAAATACAACTGTGACAAGATAATCTGCTGCAAGTGTTACGCCCGCCTGCACCCTCCCGTTGTAAACTGCAGTAAAAAGAAGTGCGGCCACACCAATAATCTGCGCCCAAAGAAGAAGGTCATATAAAGACCAGCCTGGGACCCAGTTTTGGTTTGGCTCTCCTGACTGAAGTGCATTTGAACAGTCTGTTGTAACAAGGTCTTATTCCTGGGTTTAATGGGGCTGTGATATCAATAAAATCCCCTTTTAGTTGAGAAGCAGTAAACAAAAACCAAAAACAAAACAAACAAAAAAATTAAAAGAGGCCAAAATGTGTGAGCTGTGGTGAAAAAAAGGAATACAAGGAGTTCACAGTGCCAATGTATCAAGATTCAACACTGAAAGCAGCTTCGAAATGTCTCACAGGAAGAGTTAGGAATATTTATTTGGAGTGGCTGTTACTTATTTTTAAACATTACATAATTCTGTATGGTGTTAGGTCTCTTCTAAATCTGAAAATTCAGTTCTCACCTCACTCTCTTTTATAACTCTTACCAAGAACCTAAAGGACCGTTCCAGGGGGAATTATTTGTTTGGGATAAATGCCTGATAGTGAACATGAACACAGATGCTGGAATTCCTGATTTCCTTGCCATCATTTTGGCTCTCTTCTGGGGAACCCTCTAGTTTAATAATGTCCTTCCTCAAAGCACTCAGAATTGAAAATGACTCCAATTGTAGACTGTTCAGGACAGAGTACATTGGTAGAACTATCTCCTGAGCAACATAATTCTCTCTTTTCATTTAAAAAAATTAAACTTAAAATTTTCCAATCAGCAAAATCTTCCTCATTGTTTCCCCTCCCTTACATTAAGAATGAAAGAAAAATAACACTTTTGTTATAAACATGTATAATCAAGCAAAACAAATCTCTGTATTGACTATGTCCAAAAAAAGCATACCTATGCATATATGCATATATATTTATACAAACATAAGTGTGTTTATATGTCATTCTGTACTCCTGACAGATTTGTCTCTCTGTAAGAAGATGGGTAGCATGTTTCATCTTTAGTGCTCTGGAAGCATATTTGATCATTACAACAAGCAGAGTTCTTTTGTAGTCTTTTGTAGTTGTTTATCTTTATAATTTTGACAGTGTATAGATTATTTTCTTTTTATTTATCTCACCTCACTCTGTCTTGGTTCATATAAGTTTTACCAGGCTTCTCTGAAATCATCTTCTTCATTATTTCTTTTTTTTTCATTTTTCATTTTTTTTATTTTAATAGTTTTTATTTACCAGATATATGCATGGGTAATTTTACAACATTGCCAATTGCCAAACCTTTTGTTCTAATTTTTCCCCTCCTCCCCCCCCAGATGGCAGGTTGACCAATATATGTTAAATATGTTAGAGTATAAATTAAATACAATATATGTATATATGTCCAAACAGTTGTTTTGCTGTACAAAAAGAATCGGACTTGAAATCATGCACAATTAGCCTGTTCTTCGTTATTTCTTAAAGTACAATACTGTTTTATCACATTTATATATGATAACTTGTTTATTTATTTCTCAGTTGATGGGATCCCCTCTAATTCCCGTTCTTTGCCACTGCAAAAAAGAATGATAAATATTTTTGTATATCTTTAGAGTTTGTTTTGCTTAGGACTACCCATTCCCTAAATTTACTCTCTAATTCCATTCTTTCAAATTCCTCTTTTACTCTCCTATATCTCCCTCCCTTTTGTTCTAATTTCCTCTTTGAGCAAAATATATATTGGTACTCTATTGTATGGGTGTGTTCTTTCCTCCTTTGCCACTTCAGGTTCAAATTTCAATACTCCCTTTCTCCTTATTTTCATAGATTTTTACTTTCACCCTAATTATGTGAAACAATTTCTCATAACTTTCCTTCTCTCATTGCTCCAGTGTATTTTGTCCTTCTTCCCCTCTTTTCCATTATTGTTTTAAGATAATAAAAATATAAAAGAACTACTTCTAGGTCTCCTCTCTAATTAGATTCCCTCTACGAGTCCTAAGAGAGTTCAGAAGGGAAACATATGCCATCTCCTTATATTAAAATGTAAGCAATTTATACTTGCTTAGTCCTTTTTTTTATATAATTTTTCATTTGTGTTTACCTTTTTGTGTTTCCCCATATCCTATGTTTGAAATCCAGAGCTTACCAACAGCTTTGATCTTTTCATCAGCAATGATTAGAACTCCTCTTTAATTAAAGGTGCATTTCTCCCCACCCTCCACCCCCGCCTCAGTTTTGCTGGTTCTTTGTTGTAAATCTTTGTTGCAAGTATTTTGGAATGTCATATTCTAAGCTTTCTGCTCCTTTACAATAGTAACTGCTAAATCATGTGTGACTGTCATTCTTTAGCACTTGAATTTTCTTCTGAATGTTTGCAATATTCTTTGATCTCAAAGTTCTGATTTTGGGCTGGAATTTTCAGTGTGGAATTTTTTTCAGGAGATGATCATTAGTTTCTTTATATTTACACATTGCCTTCTCATTCTAAGTGATCTGAACAGTTGTTTTTTTTTTTTTCAATATTTCTTAAAATATGATGTCTAGGCTCTTTGTTCAAATCCGATGAAATTAAGGTTCACACAATGCTCATTCCCCTCCTTTCTTTGCCTCAACTGTAAAAGGTCTTTAATAGAATCTTTTCTTTTCTTTTTTGGTCTTTCCTTTCTCTTTTCAACATGAGTAAAGTGATAATTTATTTTGTTTAAATGTGCATATTTGTAATAGTTTTTTTTTCCTTTTTGGTTGGAAGAAGGTGAAGAGGAAGAGAGAATTCAGAACTAAAAATAAAATAAAATTGAATTTAAAAAGCAAAAAAAATGTTGAAAAATTATAAATAACAAGGTTGTAACAGTGGAGAAAGTATTGGGATTGGAGTGAGAAAGATCTGAGTTCAAATGTGAACTCAGACACAAGCTCTAAGATCTTGGGGAAGTCATTTAATTTCTGTTTGCCTTAATCTACTTATTTGTAAAATGGGATAATATTAATAGCACATATCTCTTAAAGTTGTTGTGTGGATCAAATGCAATACCAATTGTGTAGACAGATAGAGAAATATAAATTTAATATACATAGTAGATGTAAATTTAATATATAGCTAAGAAAATCCAAATATTCATAATAGCTTCATGATATCATATAGAATACACTTTTCATGTTTTTATGTGAACATTTCGTTCATTGGTTTTAAAAAAAATTCTAAAATGAAAAATTTAAAAATAACTCCATATTCAAATCAATCATGTAATTTGATGGAACAATATTAGGAACTAGCCAAATTCCTTTTTAACTTATTAGGTCTGCTCCATTACCTTTATTCTAAAGATGTGATAGATGTGATAAAGATGTGATAAAAAGGGATAATATGACTTTTCAATTATTTCTAACTTCGATTTAGTCTTCATGGAAGGAATGAGGGGGGATGGTCAGGTCATAGAGTAACCATCCATAAAACATTTGATAAAGATTATAAAAAGTTTAACTATTTAAACATTTGTAAAAAGATTTTTTTTTAGATTTCTAGAAGAAATTCTTTACATTCACATGCTTTTCTTGATTCACATGCTCACCTCCCACTCATTTCTCATTTCTTTGCTCTCTGCCTACTAATAAAACTACTCCCTCCAAGATCTCATAATTGCTTAATGAGGTTATATGTAATGGGGTAACTAAGTGGCACAATGAATAGAGTACTGGGCTTGGAGTCAGGAAGATTCATGTTCAAATGAGGCCTCAAACACTTTACAAGCTATAAGACCCTGGATAAGTTACTTAATTCTGCCTCAATTTCTTCATCTATAAAAAGGAGCTGGAGAAGGAAAGGACAAACCACTTCAATATCTTTGACAAGAAAACCCCACTGGGGTCATGAAGAATCAAATATGACTGAGCCACCATAAAAACAACCTGTTTAAAAGGCAGTTTTTTATTTTCTTTTTTTATTAATTTTATAATTATAACATTTTTTGACAGTATATATGCATAGGTAATTTTTTACAACATTATCCCTTGTACTCTCTTCCGTTCCTAATTTTCCCCTCCTTCCCTCCACTCCCTCCCCTAGATGGCAGGCATTCCCATTCATGTTAAATATGCTATAGTATATCCTAGATACAATATGTATGTGCAGAACCCAATTTTGTTGTTGTTGTTGTTGTTGTTGTTGTTGTTGCAAAGGAAGAATTGGATTCAGAAGGTAAAAATAACCTGGGAAGAAAAACAAAAAAATGCAAACAGTTTACACTCATTTCCCAGTGTTCCTTCTCTGGGTGTAGCTGATTCTGTCCATCATTGATCATTTGGAACTGGATTAGATCTTCTCTATGTTGAAGATATCCACTTCCATCAGAATACATCTTCATACAGTATTGTTGTTGAAGTGTATAATGATTTCCTAGTTCTGCTCATTTCACTCAGCATCAGTTCATGTAAGTCTCTCCAAGCCTCTCTGTGTCATCCTGCTGGTTATTTCTTAAAGAACAATAATATTCCATAACATTCATATACCATAATTTACCCAACCATTCTCCAATTGATGGACATCCATTCATTTTCCAGTTTCTAGCCACTAAAAAAGGGGCTGCCACAAATATTTTGGCACATACAGGTCCCTTTCCCTTCTTTAGTATTTCCTTGGGATGTAAGACCAGTAGTAGCACTGCTGGGTCAAAGGGTATGCACAATTTGATAACTTTTTGGGCATAATTCCAGATTGCTCTCCAGAATAGTTGGATTCTTTCACAACTCCACCAACGATGCATCAGTTTCCCAGTTTTCCCACAGCCCCTCCAACATTCATCATTATTTGTTCCTGTCATCTTAGCCAATCTGACAGGTATGTAATGATATTTCAGAGTTGTCTTAATTTGCATTTCTCTGATCAATAGTGATTTGGAACACTTTCATATGAGTGGAAATAGTTTTAATTTCATCATCTGAAAATTGTCTGTTCATATCCTTTGACCATTTATCAATTGGAGAATGGCTTGATTTCTTATAAATTAAAGTCAATTCTGTATATATTTTGGAGATGAGGCCTTTATCAGAACCTTTAACTGTAAAAATGTTTTCCCAATTTGTTACTTCCCTTCTAATCTTGTTTGCATTAGTTTTGTTTGCACAAAAGCTTTTTAATTTGATGTAATCAAAATTTTCTATTTTGTGATCAATAATGATCTCTGTTCTCCTTTGGTCACACATTCCTTCCTCTTCCACAAGTCTGAGAGGTAAACTATCCTATATTCCTCTAATTTATTTATAATCTCAAGGAATATAACTGATTACCTTTTGCTTTTTGTCTGCTAAGTGTTGCTGCAGTCTTTGGTTTTATTTTTCTGATCCTGCTTTTCCTCAATTCTTATCTCATCTTTAATATTAGGAGAACCTTTGAAAGACTGTAGGTTTGGCTAAGGCAGGGCTGAAGATGGTGGAGGTGGGGGAGACTATTTATTGTCGTTTTGCTCAAGCTCAGGAGAGGAATATCTACTGCTAAGAGATGGACCTGTCTGTTCTCCTGTGTAAATTTCCTGACCACCTTTTCTGCTTCTGATTTTAGTTTTTGTTTAATGAGATTATTTTATATTTTTCCTGGGCATTGTTTATCAAAGGTGGTGAGCTGTTCACCAAAAACAATCCATCTATCACAGTTATAACAGCCCTCTCAGGTAACTATGGAGAAATTTTATAAGCAATGTCCAGGTATTTCCTAATGTCTCCTAATTGAATTATGCACCCTTGATCTTTTAAACTTTTATATTCTGACATATGTTTCCCTGTCTGAAGGGAGTAGTGTGCCTATTTTCTGCACCATTAGTTACTTAACTGTGAAGACCGAGTTAGCACCCTGGATACTTTAGAATTAGCCAGAGTTAGGATAAGCAAAATTCCTTGGTATTTAGGGGTAGAAGTTAAAGGAATGGACACAGGATCTCCGTGACCTTCCTTTTCCTCTTCTACCACCAAAGTGACTCTGTCTTGTCTTACTCCATGCCTTAATCCTTCCCACAATTCTCTGTATCCACCAAAAGATTGAACCAGCACAGAATTGTGGAAAGGGCCATTTTCCAAGCATGTGCTAATAGAGTATTGTCCAATCGGTACTTAGCCTTAAGTGCTAAGTTGTCTGACCTCAGTGCATCAACTCAAGAGTTTCAGCCCTTTACACTTAACCGCTATCTGCCACACTCTGCCTGGTCCAGAAACAGTGCAGTTCGGCAGGCTCTCCCTCTGGAGTCCTCATAGAGGTTGTCATGACAATGTAGCAATGCTTGACTGCAACATGATTGCTCTGGCACCCATCCAGGTTCTCCTCAGTCCCTGGGAGCCAAGTGTTATGATCAGCTTTTAAGAGCTCATGGCCTATGAGCCCTTTGATCTCAGAGGTGAGATGAATGAGGCAGGGGACTCGTAGGTTGTGAAAAGAGTTCCAGTTTATTATGCCATACAGCCTTGTTGATATACATTTTTTTGGCAAGTATGATCAGCATGTGGACAGTAGGCAATCCCCAATCACCATTCAGAGAAGCAGCTCATGGGCATTGCATATACATGGTATCTATCAGTGGGAGGATAGCCAATCCAGCATTTCAGTAGCTCACTCACAGGCAAGAAGCTGTGTCCAGGCATCCCTGCTCACACAGCCATTGGCTGTGATCCTCTGGCTCACTCATTCCCATGATGATAATTCAATGCTCCTTGCTCAGTAAGGGCATTTCTGCAACATGGCAGAACACTTATTGTGCATAAAGAATCAAGGTGGTTTTGATACTCCCTCTCAGCAGAATCCATAACTTAGCATCCTTTTCCCCCTATTTTTTCAAATAGTTTATATAGTTTTGGAATTAATTGTTCTTTGAATGTTTGGTAGAATTCACATGCAAATCCATCTGGCCTTGGAGATTTTTTCTTGAGGAGTTAATAGCTTGTTTTATTTCTTTTTGAGACTAACAATTTGATTCTCTTCTTTCCTTTATTAAATCAAATTAATTAAAGATTTATCTATTTTGGGTTTATTCATAAAACCAACTCTTATTTTTATTTATTAATTCAATAATTTTCTTATTTTCAATTTTATTAATCTCCCCTTTTATTTTCAGAATTTCAAATTTGGTATTTAATTGAGGGTTTTTAATTTGTTCTTTTTCTAGATTTTTTAGTTGTAAGACCAATTCATTGATTTTATCTCTCTCTCTCTCTCTCTTTTTTAAATTAAAGTAAGCCTAGATCTAGAGATATAAATTTTCTCTTTAGTACTGCTTTGCTGCATCCCACAAATTTTGGTATGTTGTCTCATTACTGTTATCCTTTTGGATTAAGTTGATGATTGTGTCTATGATTTGTTGTTTCATCCATTCATTCTTTACAATTAGATTATTTAATTTCCAATTAATTTTTGGTCTATTTTCTCCTGACCGTATACTGCATGTGATTTTTATTGCATCATGAGCTGGAAAAAATGCATTTACTATTTCTGCCTTTCTGTATTTGATTTTGAGGTGTTTGTGCCCTAATACATGGTCAGTTTTTGTATGGGTTTCATGAACTGCTAAGAAAAAAGTAAACTCTTTCTGTCTCCATTCAATTTTCTCCAAAAATCTATCATACTTAATTTTTCTAACATTTTGCTTACTTCCTTAACTTTCTTTTTTTTAAATTAATTTTATAATTATAACATTTTTGACAGTACATATGCATGGGTAATTTTTTACAACATTATCTCTTGCACTCCCTTCTGTTTCGAATTTTCCCCTCCTTCCTTCTATTACCTCTCCTAGATGGCAGGCATTCCCATTCATGTTAAATATGTTATAGTATATCCTAGATACAATATATGTGTGCAGAAGTGAATTTTTTTTGTTACACAGGAAGCATTGGATTCAGAAGGTAAAAATAACCTGGGAAGAAAAACAAAAATGTAAACAGTTTACACTCCCCCAGTGTTCCTTCTCTGGGTGTAGCTGATTCTGTCCATCATTGATCAATTGGATCTGAATTAGATCTTCTCTTTGTTGAAGATATCCACTTCCATCAGAATACATCCTCATACAGTATTGTTGTTGAAGTGTATAATGATCTTCTGGTTCTGCTCATTTCACTCAGCATCAGTTCATGTAAGTTTCTCCAAGCCTCTCTGTATTCATCCTACTGGTCATTTCTTACAGAACAATAACATTCCATAACATTCATATACCATAATTTATCCAACCATTCTCCAATTGATTGGCATCCATTCATTTTCCAGTTTGTAGCCACTACAAAAAGGGCTGCCGCAAACATTTTGGCAATACCCTCCTTAACTTTCTTATTTATTTTGTGGTTCGATTTATCTAGTTCTGAAAGAGCAAGTTTGACATCCCCCACTAGTATAGTTTTGGTGTTTATTTCTTCTAGCATCTCTCTTAACTTCTCCTCTAGGAATTTGGATGCTATACCACTTGATGCATATACCTTTAGTACTGATATTGCTTCATTATTTATGGTACCCTTTAGTAAAATAGAGTTTCATTTCTTATTTCTTTTAATTAGATCTATCTTTGCTTTTACTTGATCTGACATAAGGATTGCTACTTCTGCCTTTTTTTACTTCACCTGAAGCATAATAGATTCTGCTCTAGTTCTTTACCTTCACTCTGTACATATCACTATGCTTTAAATATGTTTCTTGTAAACAACATATTGTAGGATTCTGGTTTTTAATCCAGTCTGCTATCTTTTTCTGATGTATGAAAGAGTTTATCACATTCATATTCACAGTTAAAGTAACTAATTCTATATTTCCTGCCATTTTATATTGTTCATATGACAGCTGTTTGCAGATGTCCCACAAAATCAGCAAAGGGTTCATTTGGACCTTGCTTTATTTTCGTGAAGGCTTCCCCTTTATCTTTTCCATGCTGCTATGGAATAATTAAACTGGCTGAAGTGTCTGCATACTGACCTCTACCTGCTAGTTGGTCAAAGGTGATTTGTATATTAACTCCGGTTTGCCTATTTCATTGGGCTTGCATCCTACAGAATTCACTATATTCCAAAAGCCACAACAAGTTTTTTCCAGCTTCTAAACATGTCCTTGTCATTTCCAATCACTAGGGGTTAAAATTTTATAAGCAAATTCTCTAATAACATTTTAACATAAGATAATGTAGCCCCATAATGAGTGCAACCCTTTTTTTAAATTTTTGATAATTTCCAGATCAAAAGCAGTGTATTTTCTCTTTTGTTGACATGAAGAGTCAAACTCTTCAATAACAGGGTATATATTTATTTTAAAATCATATATATCCTGTCCTTCATTTTTAGCTTTAACTAGTGCCTTTTATAATCTTGTCATAGGCTGCTTCATAGGTAGTGCTGATTGTGTTACTGCTCCTCCCCCTCCTCCTCTCTCTACCCTTGAAGGGTTAATTGAGGGGGGTAGGTCAGGGGTTGGGGAATCAACATGAGGAATTATAAATGTCCATAAGTCCTAGAAATAGTTCCAAATCAATCTATTCATTACTTTATGTGTCAGAAAATCCACTGATTCCTACAAGTTTTGAAGTCCTGTAATAGTCTCATCATCTATCAAGGAATCTAATGATTCCTGCAGATTTTGAAGTCCTGTATCAGTCTTATAATGTCTCAGGGAATCCAATGATTCCTGCTGGTTTTGAAGTTCTGCAACAGTTTTATTATCAGCCATGTTCTTTCAGTGTCAGATGTTTCTTAGATCTTCTCCTTTGTTTTGAGGTTTTCTCTTTTTCTTTCTCTCTCTGATGGATAAGGTGAATAGGTTCATTGGCACCCATCTGATTCATTTTCCATCTGTAGAGCTACAAGCAAACCGTCTCTCCTAAGCAGTTAATCTATCTGGTCCCTTCCATTCTGGATCTCTCTACATCACCTGGCAATTATTAAAGATAATGGAGCTGCTCACACTGGACACTGCCCTTCCAGTGGGTTATAAAACCTGTCTGCTAGAAAAAGACCAGTGGCAGGCAGGGAGATAGGAAAGTCTGGTATCCTCAGAGGACCAGGGATGGGGGTAGCCTCTGTGGCTAGATGAGCAGTGGAAACGACCCTGCCATAGGCTGGTTGTTTTGCCTTAATTGTAAAGCAGCAAAAAGTAAAAAAATTAAAAGGACTATTGATAGCTTCTATATAGAAAGAGAGCAGGTTTTCAATCCCAAGGAGACTAATAGCAGGCAGTCTCCAGACAATGATTGGTCCCCAAAACAAAAGGCTCTCCTAGAAGAGACTATTGAAAATCTTAAAAGAGAGCTAGAAGAAAAATGGGGAAAGGAAAGAGAAGCTATGCAAGAGAGCAGCAACTTCCTGAAAGGTGAACTGGAAAAGGTAAACAACTTCCTGAAAGGTGAATTGGAAAAAGTAAAAAACTCACAGGAAGTGCAGGGAAACAGAATTTGTGAGTTGGAAAATATAAAGAACTCCCAGAAAAGTAGAACTTGTGAATTAGAAAAAGAAAATAACTCACTAAAAAAAATTAGTGAAATGGAAAAAAATTCCATAGAGTAAAATAACTCATTTAAAAACTCAATTGGACAAATACAAAAAGAAGTAAAAAAAGCTAATGAAGAAAATGCATTAAAAATCAGAACTGAACAAATAGAAACAGATGATTCCCTGAGACATCAAGAATCATTCAAGCAAAACAAAAATAATGAAAAAAGAGAAAGACATATTACATATCTACTTGGAAAAACAACAGACCTGGAAAATAGATCTAGGAGAGATAATCTGAGGATTATTGGACTTCCAGAAAATTATGATGAAAAAAAGAGCCTAGATACTATTTTACAGGAAATCATCAAAGAGAACTGCCCAGAGGTAACAGAACCAGAAGGGAAAATAGGCATTGAAAGAATTCATCAAACACCTTTTGAAAAATAAATTACTAAAATAATAATCCATGGAATATTGTGGCCAAATTTCAGAACTTTCAGATAAAGGAAAAAATATTACAAGCAGCCAACAAACAATTTAAATATTGAGGTGCCACAATAAGGGTCACTCAAGATCTGGCTGCATCCACACACACTAAAGGATCAAAGTTGTCTGGAATCTTATATTCCGAAAGGCAAAAGAACTTGGAATACAACCAAGAATAAACTATCCAGCTAAGCTGAGCGTTTTCTTCCATGGAAGAAGATGGACATTTAATGAAACAGATGAATTTCATTTGTTTCTAAGGAAAAAAATCAGATCTAATCAAAAACTTCGATCTCCAACCAAGAGAAGTGGAAAAAGGTAAAAGGAACACTTGAGAACTATATTTCTGTTGTGGATATACATAAAGTCCATGTGTATAATTTGATTTTACTTAAATAATATTTAAAAAGGGAAATAGAAATGGAAAGGGGATAGTATCAGAAAAAGGGAAAAGGGGAGATAAAGACATCCTACATCCTACGAAGAGGCAAAGAAAACCTATCATATCTGAGGGAAATTAGAGAAGGAGAGGAACATTGTGTGAATCTTACTCTCATCAGAGTTGGGTCAAAGAGAAAATAATTGACATATTTGTTTTACATAGAATTCTCTCTCACATCATTAAAAAGTGGGAGAAAAAAAGGGAAAAGGAAATTAGTAATAAGGGAAAGGTACAGAAAAAGGAAGGGATCTAAAGGAAGGAAGGAGGAATACTAAAGAGGGAGGGCTGCCTGACACAAGCAGGGCCCATAAGTTTAATACTTGGGAAGGGGTTCAGGGGGAGCAAGGGGGGGAAAAGCATAATCCAGGAATATTATGATGGCAGGAAATACAGAATTAGTAATTTTAACTGTAAATGTGAATGGGATGAACTCTCCCATTAAGCAGAGGTGGATAGCAGACTGGATCAAAAGTCAGAACCTACAATATGTTGTTTACAGGAAACACATTTAAAGCAGGGAGATACATACAGAGGAAAGGTAAAAGGCTGGAGCAGAATCTATTATGCTTCAGGTGAAGTCAAAAAAGCAGGGGTAGCCATCCTTATCTCAGATCAAGCAAAAGCAAAAATTGATCTTTTTGATTACAGGTCTAGCACTCTATTCACTAATCCATCTAGATGTTCCCTGTATTTTATAATAAAGGACTTTTTTTTTCTTCTGGAAGTAATCTGTTGATTATCTTTCAATTGATACTTCATTTTCTGTGTTCAGAAATTCTTTTTTCTCTTTCTTGCATCATGGTGCTCAGGTATTTTGACTTTTTATAATCTAGGCTTTTTGCAGAACAATGTGTTTTGCTACTATGGCTATCATCCTTGCTTTTTTTGTTATTGTTTTTTGCTTTTCTTATATTCAGTTTTATGTATTTAAATTCCTACATCTCTTTTATTTTTCAAATAAACTTGTCACCAGTAGTTCAAAATTTTCTATTCTGCTAATTATTTCTTCTGAGTATGCAAATATTATTTCTACTTTTATGTTTCTTTATTTTTCTTTTAAACACTCAGAAGCATCCTGATTTGGTTTGATGTTCTTGTGGGAACACACAGAATCATCTGACTCACTAGGTACTGCTTTGTTTTACAATATATTTATAGACAACCAAGCTTTTTCTAAAATCTTATCTGGAGGTTGTATTCCCTTCTGTTAGTAATATCTTCCTATTGATTCATCTACTTATACTCAAAATGTATAACATTTTGACATCTTGGGTAATTTTAGATTTTCCTCTGTTATTTTTCCTATTGTTCATTTTCTGACTCCCTCCCCTTAGGTGGCAGTTTTCCTTAGGGCTACATCTCAAAGAATCCCCTACCATGATGGGCAATTCATAGTCAACAGCATTAGTCTGTGCCCCAAATAACTCCTGGGGAACAAAATTGTCCCCAGGTGGGTGCTAGGTTCTTTCCCTGATGCTTACAGGGATGCTCACAGTCACACACACACACACATATTTCCTCTATTTCTTCTATTTTTTTGGCTATTGTCATAAAGAATGCTTCCAAGCTATCAAAGCTTAAAGAAATTTCTGTTATTTTGATCTGAGTTTGGTGAATGGTAAGGAAAGGTATACTAAATGAGCATGTTAAGGTCGATACATTATTATCTGTTGCTAGTTCATTAGGTTTTTATTTTATTTGTGCCCTTAGTGTCCTAGATAATTGAGAGAACTGCATTGCTTTGTCTCTTGAAGAAAATTCCTGCTTTGAAGTTTGAAAAGTTATGATTGGAAAAAATGTTTAGTCCTCTGTCTCATTGATTACATGATCCATAAGTGAAATGATCTCTCCTCAATATGTTTCTGGATGACTTGTCCTTTTATAATAATAATAATAATAAGTAGCATTTATATAGTGCCTACTATACTAAGAACTTTACAAATATCTTATTTGATCCTTACAACACAGTGTTCATTATATCTAGAGTACTGAAGTTGAAGTCAGATTTTCTGAAGTCAAAAAGGTCTGAGTTCAAATTTGTCTTCAAACACTACCTTTGTCACCCTAGAGCAAGATACTTTACTACTACCTGACTCAGTTTCCTCAGCTGTAAAAAGGGGTTAATGAAAACGTACTCTTTGTAGGGTTGTTATTGAAGATCAAATGAGACAATATTTGTAAAAACTTAACACATTTCCTGACTTCTTTCTATACATCTTTTCTAGGACACAGAGATGGCTTCTTTTTTTCTCTGGCTTGTTTGTGCTCAAAGAAGACTTCAGACAGTTTTCTTGTACAATTATCCCTTTGACTTTTTATTGTTGTTCTGGCATGTATTTTGAATTTTGCTTGAGTGTTTGTGAGTTTTTTCTTAACTATCAAGTTTTATTATTTATTATTCCTCTAGGATCTTTCATACTGCTATTTTAGCCAGAAATCCTTAAATCTAAGAAATAAAAATCTTAGTTTTTTTTTAATTTCCAATATGAGACTAAAATATCCACTCCATTGTGATCCCAGGATATTTCTCAGAAGCCTATCAAAGTAATTGAGGTGAATATATAAATATGTGTGTAATTATTCAAAGAAAAAGCACCATTTTCATAATTAATTTATCTATACCAGGCAAAGGGATAAAAGATGCATTAATTTGAAATATTTTCTAAAACCTTAAAATTATCTAATTGATTACTAGCTTAATAGTTTTATTGTATATATCAAATAATTTTTCCCTATGTTGAAAAACCACAAGATCTAAAAGTACAGGCCCCATTTTCAGACTGTTCACACTGTACATGAAACACATTAACTCTTGTGGCTGGAATGTTGCTAACACTTATAAGAAGAGAGAATTTGGGAATTTGATGGCTTGATTTGTGTTTATATTAGAGTTAATGATCTGTCAATGTTTCCATTATAAATCCTTATTTTTTCCCAGAGACTTCTAATTCAGCCATAAACATTTTCTCCAGGATAAACCTGGAACATATCTGTATTGGGAGTATGTATATGTTTTTTACAAGGATTCTAGGAGATTGGGGGAGTTGGCGATTTTAAAGCAATAAGTGGTGAGAAATGAGTGAAAGGTGATAATTGGTTGCAGATGCTTTTTTTTGATGCTGCTAGGACTCAAAAACTGCTTGATTAATTACTTTACATCAAATAGGGGTGTATAGGGTTGAAATGACATCCTGTTTAATTTAGTGCCAATAATAGTAATTCATGAAACAAAGACCAAGGGATGAAAGGGTTCTAAATATTTCCTATGTATGCAAGGAATTAACCCAAGTTTCACAGGCTATGGAGTCTTAGGAGACTCACTGAAAGCCACTGAATCACCTCAAAATTTTGCAATGGAACATCCTTGGCTCCTGAGTTTAGACATTAATATTTGCTCCATCTTGTTCTATCCTCAGAGTAGTGGCAGTTGGGTGTAGTAAGGATAAGTTAAACATTTTTTTTTTTGCTTGTATAGTGTAATGTTCTCTGCTTCAGTTTCCTTGAGGTCTCTGGGAGCAGCCTTCATTTCAGTTCAGTAATCACCACGAGTCAGCCACACAAAACTCAATATGCATTTTGAAATTAAGAAATTTAGAGGCAGCTAGGTGGCACAGTGGATAGAACATCAGCCCTGAAGTCAAATCTGGGCTCAGATACTTAACACTTCCTAATTGTGTGACCTTGGGCAAGTCACTTAATCCCAAATGCCTCAGCAAAATAATAATAATAATAATAATATAAATAAACAAAAATAAATAAACAAGAGGACAGATTATCAAATCAGTCAACAGAATAAAATTAACAAAAATTATAAAAATAAGGAATAGAACCTACTTTTCATAGTACATGGTGCCTGAACTGAGAAAAATAGAGGAATATTGTAGGAAAATTAATACATATGTACATAAATATCTTCCTTAGATGGGAGAATTATTAAAAGTCAGATATGACTGAAATGACCAAATGACCCAGTATACCAATGATCAGCAAAAAATAACATACCCAAAAGCTGTCACAAGACTAGTCAATACCAGCAAAATAATATCTAGCTCAGGACAAAGTTTGTTAGCCACCATTGTAAAGAAGTGAAAATCTTAGAGTTTGACATTTCAAAATGAAAAAAAAAAAAAAAAAAAAGCTTACAAACAAGAACAATTCATTTAGAAAAATTAAATATAATCCTGTAGGAGGGAAAGTGGATATATATATATATATATATATATATATATATATATATATATATGTATATATATATGTTTGGGGTTAAGTGACTTGCCTACAATTATATAGCTAGGAGGTGTTAAATGTCTAAAGCAGATTTGAATTCTATCCACTGTATCATCTAGCTAGCTAAATAGCAGGATTTTAATGAAATAAAGGACTATCAAAAATCCCTGATGAAATGACTAGAGCTGAGTAGAAATTAAAAAGTAAAA
The DNA here is from genome assembly GCF_048593235.1 of Sminthopsis crassicaudata. NCBI lineage: Eukaryota > Metazoa > Chordata > Mammalia > Dasyuromorphia > Dasyuridae > Sminthopsis > Sminthopsis crassicaudata. The sequence continues at coordinate 339,729,909 of NC_133618.1, read as the reverse complement.
AAAAATTACAATTAAAAAGGACCAAAAAGGATACAATTGAATTGTGGAAATGTTACCTATACTTCAAAATCCTATTATTACCAATAGGTCAAGGAAAGAATATAATAAAGACTGAAGCTTTGGAAATGGTCTTGTTATATATTGATAATCTTTAAAATAGTGACAAGAAAAGGGGGGAAATGCACTAAAAAGGAAAAAAAAGAAAGGAAATGTGAGGAAAATTCTCTCACATAATTAGGGTGTAAAAGTAGAAGGCTATACAAATAAGGAGGAAGAGGTGAGGGAGCAGGTAACATTTGAACCTCATTCTTCTATCTTGCTTAAAGAGTACAGAAATATATTTCATTCAACAGCTAAACAGGTGGGAAGTGGGAGAGAAGGGGAGAAGAAAAAGGAGGAATAAGAGGAAGCTATATTAAGAGAAGAATTTATCCTAAGTAAAAAAAAAAAAAAAAAAAAAACTTTAAGGATTTAAAAGGAAAGTTAGGATAAGATCCTATAATTGGGTAAGGAAATGTAAGGGAAAGAAAAGAGGGGCAGGAGAACAGAAAGGGATTGTATCAAGTACAATCACTGGTGCTCTTTATAAAGATGGGCGAAGAAACAACCATAAGGAAAAGTAAAAGAAAAGAGAATGAGAGTAAACACCATTATGAATAATTGCTTGGAAAATCAAGAAAAAAAAATCACCCATAAAACAGAAGATAATGAAATAATTTAGAAAAACAGAATCCAGCAATATGTTTTTAAGACAAACATTCAAATATAAAGATTTAATATAAAAAGCTACAGAAAAAAAGTATGATGTAGTTCAATTTATATTGGCAAGGATAGAAATCATAATCTCAGATACAACAGTAACAAAAGGTATCATAGACAATGAATTAGTGCTAATATTGTCTTTTTGTCCCTCTGTCATAAAAGTTAAGGGATCTCAATTTACCCCATTTAAGACATAGATAAATGTCACCAAAAAAAAAAAAATGACCAAAAAAAAGGCAGTAAATTGGTGCAAGCAATAGAAATTGAAGATTGTAAGGGAATGATTAGTAGTAAGAATAAGGGGTCTAGGGAGTCACAAGAGGGCAGTGTAGAGTTGAATTAGCTCACAAAACAGTTTAATGGGAAAGGGAGAGAATTGTAGTCAGTCTAGGAGTGATGATCTAGGAAAGAACTGAAGGTGAAGGGATTGGAAGTCATGGTGATAATAGAGAGCTTAGTTTGGCATTGCAAGATAGAGAAAACAATAGATTGAGATAAGATAAAAGTGTGAAAGTGTGAACATGTAAATAGAACTCTTGTTCATATCATTTCTGTGTGTAGCTGAGACAGGTCATTGTAAATGTGCAAATTTGAGGAACTAGGAAGTTTGAAAGAGCATTAATATGTACATTGAATTCCTCTGGTGAGGAAAAAAGAAATACCGTGAACTGGGCCCTAATTTTTTGAGGAGACTAAATGTTTTGGAGCTCAACAGATAATAACTAATAGAAATTTCATTGGATGGCAAATATGGGTTGAGTAAATCTTAATAGAAGAGAATTTATTGAGCAATACTAATAGTTACTGAGGAGAACATGGAAGTGCTGATGAGGATCAGATTATATTTGAACTCCCTCTTAACCAATAGGGCAAGAGAGTATATGTAAAATTACAAACTGTGCTGGAAAATGGGGTTAAAATGAAGTTAGGATGGAGAATTTTAGAGAAAAATAGGACAACCTTTACTGACATGAAAAGTAGTAAAATAACATATACATCTAGGAAAACTCTGAAAAATTTTAGAACTCTTATTAATCCAATGATAAGCCTCAAATCTAAAATAATATGCATAAAACATACCTATCCTGACAGAGCAGTAATGTACTTAAAAATACAGAGAGAGACATACATTGTTGGACATGACTAATGTGAGAATTTGTTTTGCTAGATTGTGTAGATTTTTATTGAGAAATTTGATTTTTATTTTTCATTTTATGAAATTTTCTCAGAATGGCAGAGGGAAGGCCACATAAATGAACAAATGTATTATTTTTTAAAATAAAAATAAATTTCTTCCTTTATTAATCTAGATATTTTGTAATTTATCATTTTTGTTAACATTCAATAATTCTGATATTTTCTGATAATTTCCTTTATTTCTTCTTCATTTTTGTGAATTTTTTTCATTTTGGATATGAATCATTTCTGGATAGATATTCCTATTAATTAAAAATTAGATTGTTATTTATTTTATTATCATCACTATGATCAGTATATGTTAGGTTAAGCAACTCTTTTTCTGCATTTATAGTAATATTTTATGTCCCAATATGTGGTCAGTTTTTGGAAAGGACCATGAATACTGGAGAAATACATAAACCATTTCTGTACCCAAATAGTAGTTTCCAGAGATTTAGCATCTCTAATTTTTTTTTTAAGATTTTGTTCTTTTCAACTTATTTTGTTGTTTATTTTTTGTTTGGTTTGTATAGATCTGAAAAGGCCCCCAGTATTATAATTTTATTGTATCCCTGTAATGCAGTTTTTTTCCTCAATTTTTTTCCTTAAATTTTATTTGTTGGTATTGTTCAGTTATTTCAGCTACATACAACTCCTCCCCTCCCCTCCCCCACCTCTAATTCAAGGTTTTCTTGGTCCACATAATGGAGTAGTTTGCCATTTCTTTCTCCAGCTCACTTTATAGATGAGGAAACTGAGGCAAACAAAAGTAAGTGGTTTTTCCAAGATCACACAGTTAATAAGTGTCTAAGGCTATATCTGCACTCAAATCTTCCTGATTCCAAACCCATCCTTGGGTTTAGATATATCTGTCTTTGATTTGATACACATATTAATATTGATATTGATTCATTATTTGTGGTGCCTTTCAGCATAATATCATTTACCTGGTTAATTTCTTTCTTACTTTTATAGTGGCTGCAGTCTTACTTGAAATCTTGATGGTTACCTTCGAATTTTTGAATTCAGTTGAAGTTTTGTGCAGCCCATCTCTACCTTGTCACTTCCACCTGACTTCCACTTTCACCTCTATTCCTTGTGCACATTTAGAAAGAATTATATTACGGTCTTTTTGCTATCACTCTTGCTGTTGCTTTTCTTAGTTACTATATTTATTTACTTCTGTATTTCAGTTGTCTGGGGTCTTTGAGAAGGGCAAATAATCCTTGTTTGTCTGATTTGCTTTATAAATGTGTTTCAAATGCCACCTTATTATTGGAGAAACATCTTTATTCGTTTATAATTAAACTCAGAGTTGAAATTTAGATTAGCCTTGGCTATATCCCAAACCCTATTGCTCTTCAGAAGATATTATTCCATTCTCTCAAGAATTTTGTTATAGCTGCTGAATGGTTTTGTGTTCATTAAATTTTCTCTATATTTGAGGGTCTGACTTCATCCTGATTGCTTGCAAAATTTGTTGTTTCTTAATTGGATAAGTAAAATTAGTCACTATCTGATTTGGAATTTTTTTCTAGAGGCTTTCAAATTTTTTTTGGTTGGCATTTTTTTTGTTCTGTGTTCAGAAATTCATTGGAGTTTTGTTATGTTCTATGTGGTTCAGGTTTTTTATTTGTCTTGGTCTTTTCCAAGATTTTCTAAATATTACTATTTCCACACATTCTTTGAGATAAATATGTTTTGCTTAAATAGAATATTTTTGTATAATAGTGTTGCTTTTGAATGAAGCTTTTAGAATGAAAGCTGCTCAAGTTTTGCCATTTTCCCTCTAAAACCACATGAAACTAAACCTCTAAACAGAGTCTGGAACAATAGCGTCTGTGAAGAGATTCTCTAGCTCAAGATAGATTGGAAGGACTTGATAAAAGGTTAATGTCACTGCAATAAAGCACAGTATCCTGAAAAGCCAGTGAGAGGGTCTTCATCACAGCAGATCAGCAACGAAGACCCTTAGTCTTGCTGAACCAGAGCTCAGTAGCAAAGCAGAGCAGTAGAACACCCTCCAGTCCCAGCACAGAAGCCTGGCAACAACAGGTAAGAGGAATTTGGGCTATTCCCTGCTGTGAGCAAGACACAAAATATGAGGAGCCCCTCTGCTCAAAGTCATAGCTGAAAGCTACATAAGAAGCTTGGGACAGCTTCCCTCTAACCCAGGAGCAGAGCTTTACTTTAAAAGTCACAAAATAAGAAAGAAGAAAGGAGAGAGAGAGAGAGAGAGAGAGAGAGAGAGAGAGAGAGAGAGAGAGAGAGAGAGAGAGAACGAGAGAGAGAGAGAGAACGAGAGAGAGAGAGAGAGAGAGAGAGAGAGAGAGAGAGAGAGAGAGAGAGAGAGAGAGAGAGAGAGAGAGAGAGAGAGAGAGAGAGAGAGAGAAAGAGAGAGAGAGAGAGAGAGAGAGAGAGAGAGAGAAGGGAAGGAGGGTGGGAGAGGGAGAGAGAAAGAAACAGAAAAGAACCTTAACCATAGAAAATTATTATGATGACAGGGAACCTCTTGAAAGCACTCATAAAGGATTTTAAAAGTCAAAAAATGTAGGAGAAAAATTAGGAAAAGAAACAATAGATATGTAAAAGTGAACAGACCAGAAAAGAAAGGACAAAAATTAACTGAAGAAAGCAATTCTTTAAAAAGTACAATTGGCCGAATGCAAAAAAACAAAAAATCTACTGAAGAAAACAAAACCTTAAAAAGTAGAATTAATCAAATGGAAAAGAAGATTCAAAAGGAGGCACAAACCTCAGAAAATCATATTAAAAACTAGAACCAGGCAAATGGAAGCTGATAACTCTATGAGTCATCAAGAATCAGTTAAACAAATCCATTTTTTTAAAAAATGGAACAAAATACAAAACATGTGAAATAGACATTTAACCTGGAAAATAGATCCAGAAGACACAATTTAAAAAAAATGTTTGAATACCTGAAGGCCAGCACCAAAAAAAAAAAAAAAAAAAAAAAAATCCCAGATAGCTTTCTCTAAGATTTTTTTTTCTCCAAGATTCTCAAGGAAAACTGCCATGGTATACTAGGACCTAAAATAATCACTGAAAAAAATCTATCAATCACCTCTGGAAAGAGATCCCACAAAGAAAATGCCAAGAAACAGTATTGTAAAACTCCACAACTATCATCTCTCTCCCTTTCTCTCTCTCTCTTTTTCATTAAAACCTTTATTTTCAAAACATATGCACAGACAATTCTTCATTAGCCCTTGCAAAACCCTGTGTTCCAGTTTTCCCTCCATTACACTCTCCCCTAGATAGCAAGTAGTCCAATATATGTTAAACATAGCAGAAATATATGTTAAATATGTACACATATTTACATATAATATAACATGTTAAATATTTATACATATTTATACAATTATTGTGCCGCACAAGAAAAAAAAGAGAGAGAAGCAAAATAAAATGCAAGCAAATAACAACAAAAAGAGTGAAAATGCTATGTTGTGAACTATACTCAATTCCCATAGTCTACTCTGAGTGTAGATGGCTCTCTTCATCACTGAACAATTGGAACTGGTTTGAATCATCTCATTGTTTTAAGACCACCATGTCCATCAGAATTGATCATGATATAATCCTGTTTTACCATGTATAACGATCTTCTGGTTCGACTCATTTCATTTAGCATCAATTCATGTAAGTCTCTCCAGGCCGCTCCAAAATAATTCTTTTGGTCATTTCTTATAAAACAATAATATTCCATAATATTCATACACCATAATTTATTCAGCCATTTTCCAACTGATGGGCATCCATTCAGTTTCCAGTTTCTTGCCACTACAAAAAGGGCTGCCACAAACATTTTGGCACATGTGGGTCCCTTTCCCTCCTTTAAGAACTCTTTGGGATATAAGCCCAGTAGAAACACTGATGGATCAAAAGATATGCATAGTTTGATAACTTTTTGAGCATAGTTCCAAATTGCTCTCCAGAATGGTTGGATCTATTCACAGCAGAAGTATAATCACAAGGGGGAAAGGCTACCAGAAACAAATAACAATTCAAGTATCAAAGAGCCACAGTCAGGATTACTCAGGATTTGGTAGCTTCTACAATGAAGGATAAGAGGGCCTGGAATATCATATTTCAGAAGGCAAAGGACCTAAGACTATCACAAAGGATCAACTACCCAGTGAGACTGAGCATCATCTTTCAATGGAGGAAATGGATCTTCAATGAAGTAGGGTATTTTCAATAATTTCTATTGAAAATATCAGAACTAAGAATAAAATTTGATCCACAAACTCAGGATTCAAGCATGGAAAGATAAATGGAGAGAAAAAGTATATACAGGGTAGAAAATAGAATGGAGGAAAATACATAACTGGTAATCAGAACTGTGCTTGTGAATGGGATAAATTCTCCTATAAAATGGAAGCTGATAGATGAGTGAATTAAAAACCAGACTCCTACAATACTGATTATACTACAAATTATACTACAAATACTGATTATAAGAAATACATTTGAAACAGAGAGATACATACAGAGTAAACTGGAGCAAAATTTATTATGTTTTTGATGAAGCAAAAAAAATTGTTGATAGCAATTCTGATCTCAAAGAAAAAGCAAAAATAGAAAAGAGATAAGGAAGGAAACTACATCTTTTTAAAGGGTACCCATAAACAATAAAGTATTAACAAGACTAAGTATATATACACCAAGTGGTACAGCATTCAAATACTTAGTGAAGAAATTAAGTCAGTTCCAGGAAGAGATAGACAGCAAAACTATACTAGTGGGGCACCTTTTCCTCTCAGAATTAGATCAATCTAACCACAAAATAAATAGAAAAGAAACTAGGGAGGTTAGAAACTTAGAAAATTTAGATTTGATAGACCTTTGGAGAAAACTGGATAGGAATGAAAAAGGAATATATCTTTTTCTCAGCAGTACATGGCATCTACACAAAAACTGACCACATATTAGGGCATAAAAACCTTAGACTCAAATGCAGAAATGCAAAAATAGTAAATGTCTCCTTTGCAAGTCACTATGCAATAAAAATTATATTCAATAAAGGGCCAGGGAAAAATAGACTAAAAACCAACTGGAAATTAAATAATCTAATGAGTGCATCAAACAACAAATCATAGGAACAGTCAATAATTTCATCCAATGGAATGATAATAGTGAGGCAACATACTAAAATTTATGGGATGCAGCCAAAATAGTTCTTAGGGAAAATTTTATATTTCTAAATAGTTATGTGAATAAAATAGAGAACGAGTAGATCGATGAATTGGGCATGCAACTAAAAAACCAGAAAAAGAACAAATTAAAAACCCCTAATTAAATACCAAATTGGAAATTCTGAAAATCAAAGGAAAAATTAAGAAAATTATTGAACTAATTAGCAAAACTAAGAGTGGTTTTTGTGGGGGGAAAAAGCCAACAAAATGGATTAAACTTTGATTAGAAAAAGGAAAGAAAAAAAAATTCCAGCATCAAAAAGGAAGGTAAACTTACTACCAATGAAAAACAAATTAAAGCAATAATTAGGAGCTATTTTGCCCAACTGTATGCCAGCAAATCTGGTGACCTAATTGAAATGGGTGAATATTTACAAAAATTTAAATTTCCTTGATTAACAGAAGAGGAAACTAATCACTTAAATAGTCCTATTTTAGAAAAAGAAATTGAACAAGTAATTAATGAACTCCCTAAGAAAAAATTTCCAGAGTCAGATGGATTTACAAGTCAATTCTATCAAACATTTAAAGAATAATTAATTTTAAAACTTTTAAATTTTAAAATTAATTTTCAAAAAATAGGTAAAGAAGCAGTCCTGCCAAATTCCTTCTATGACATAAATATGGTACTAATAGTTAAACAATAAGAGCCAAAACACAGAAAGAAAACTATAGATCTCCCTAATGAATATTGAAGCAAAAATTTTAAGTAAAATATTAGCAAAGAGATGCCAAAAACTTAACAGTAAGATCATATCCAATGACCAGGATAGATAGATCAATAGATCAACAGATGTATATTGATATGGAAATATAAGGAAAACTATGGGCATAATTAACCCTATCAGTAACAAAATTAACAGAACTCTTATGATAATCTCAATAGATGTAAAAAAAGCTTTTGACAAAATACAACATTATTGTTAAAAACGCTAGAAAGCATAGTATGAATAAATGGAGTTTTCCTTAAAATAATAAGCAGTATCTATCTAAAACCATCAACAAGCATTATTTATAAAGGTGAAAAGCTATATGCTTTCAAGATCAGGAGTGAAACAAGGATGTCCATTATCACCATCATTATCAATTTTGTATTAGAAATGTTGACTTTAGCAATAAGAAAAGAAAAAAGAAATAAAAAGAATTAAAATAGGCAATGAGGAAACGATTACTCTTTGCAGATGATATGATGGTATATTAGAGAATCCTAGAGAATCAACTATGTAGCATGCCCTCCTGGCAGTTACAATTACAAGTCTGCCCTAGGCCCAACAGAGTACCTTTGACCACTGACCTTTGCAGTGTCAACTCTACCTGGCTAGCCTCCTCTGAGGCCTTCAAAGGTCTCTGGCCACTATCTCTTGAATCTATAGCTTAATAACCAGTAGCATGCTCAAGAACAACCACGTGCAATCTTAAAAGCCTTTATTATACCTACTCACATAATACCCTGACTTGATGCCCTGACTTGTTGGTTCCCTAGTGAACACCTGGTCAGAAGACCCACGTGTTCACTACCAAACTCCTTACCTCTCTGGGCTATCCATCTGCTTGGCTTAGGGAGCCAGGTTAAAGAGAGCCAGGTTAAAGAGTGCCAGGTTAAAGAGAGCGACTGCTGTCTGCAGTGGGCTTATAAAGGGCCTGTGAAGTCACACACACAGCCAATCAGCGAGAGAGTTGTCACCCATTACAAAGCTATCTTAATGTGGCCAAGATCCCACCTACAGGGAAGTCCTAATATCCACAGAGATTTCTTCCTGGGGCACTCAATCTCCCGTTGCGTTGTGGCGCCGCCCATTTAAAGGGTCTTTACAATTCCCTTCTCTTGTTTTTCGGGAACTGCATCCTTACAAACTAAAAAAAAAACTACTTGAAATAATTAACAACTTTAGACAAGTTGCAGAATATAAAATAAACTCACATAACAAAGCTCAGCAACAAGAGAATATTGTATTTGAATAATTGTAGACAAAATAAAATGTCTGGGAATCTAACTGTCAAGTCAAACTCATGAACAATATCAACACTAAATAAATAGTGAAAAATAACTAAATAAATAAATGAGTAAACAAACAAATAAATAAAAATAAATGAATGAAGGAATGTATGAATAAATAATAAATAGACAGGTAAATAAATAAATGAATAAACAAATAAATAGATAAATAAAACACTTAATTCAAATAAAGTCAAGACTAAACAATTGGAAAATTAATTGCTGATAAGTAGGCAGAGCTAATATAATAAAAATTACAATTCTGCCTAAATTAATCTACTTATTTAGTTCCATATCAACCAAACTGCAAAAATTGTTAATGCACTGAGGTTGGACAATCAAGCACTTGAGGCTAATTACCAGTTGGACAAAAAGAATGTGATTAGGAAATGGCCCTCCCCACTATCCTGTGCTGGCCCAATCGGTTGGTGTGTACAGAGAATTGTGGGAGGGATTAGGGGGTGGAGTGAGACTAGCCAGGGTCACTTTTGGGTGGGAGAGGAAGAGGTGAGGTTTCAGAGATCCTGCACGTCCATTTCCCTTGACTTCTACTGCTAAAGACCAAGAATAAAGACTTTTGCTTATCCTGACTCCAGCTGATTCTAAGGTATTCAAAGGTGCTAACACAGTCATCACAAGAATGCATGGCTGGTTCATGATACCTAGTACTGACACTTTTCTCTTTTTCTGGTATAATTTCCTTTCTAAATTATACATGTACTCTTTATGTACATACATGTACATACATAACAGAAATACAGTTCTCAAGAATTATTTTTACCTTTTTATGCTTCTCTAGAGTCCTATATTTGGAGATCAAACTTTTTGTTTAACTCTGGTTTTTTTAATCAGATATAAATGGAATTCACCTATTTCATGGAAATTTCTTCCTTAGAAGAAAATGTTCATTTTGGCTGGATAAATTATTCTTTGCTGCATACCAAATTCCTTAGCCTTTCAGAATTTCAGATTTCAGGCCCTTCAATCCTTTAATGTGGACACTGCTAGATTCTGAGTAATCTTTCTTGTGGCTCCTTGGTATTTGAATTGTTTTTGTTTTTGTTTTTGTTTTTGTTTTTGTTTTTGTTTTTTTCTGTCTGCTTGTCAGGTTTTTTTTGTTGGTTTGTTTGTTTTTTTGTTTTGTTTTGGGTTTTGTTTTGGTCTTACAGTTCTGGAATTTAGCCAAAATATTTCTTGGAGTTTTAATTTTGGAATCTCTTTCTTTAGATGATCAATGAATTCTTTCAATATCTATTTTACCTTCTGTTTTTATAACATCTGGGCAATTCTCTTTTATGATTTCCTGAAAAATAGTGTGTAGGCTCTTTTTTTATCATGTATTTCAGGGAGTCCAATAAACCTTAGGTTATGTGTCCTAGATCCATTTTCCAGGTCTGTTGTTTTCCCAAGTAGGTATTTAACATTTTTTCTATTTTAAAAATAATTTTGGCTTTGCTTGACTGATTCTTGGTATCTCCTTGAGACATTCATTTTCATGTGTTCAATTCTAATTTTTCATGAATTCTTTTCTTTATTTACTTTTTAAATTTCTCTTTGTAACTGTCCAATTGCATTTTTAAATGAGTTGTTTTGTTCTATGGAATTTTTTCCATTTCACCAATTTCATTTATTTATTTATTTGTTACTTTTAAAAATTAATTTTATAATTATAATTTTTTGACAGTACATATGCAGGAGTAATTTTTACATTATCCCTTATATTCACTTTTCCAAATTTTCCCCTCCCTCCCTCTACTCCCTCCCCTAGATGACAGGCAATCCCATACATACTAAATGTGTTACAGTATAATCTAGATACAATATATGTGTGTAAAATCAAATTTCTTGTTGCATGGTAAGAATTGGATTCCGAAGGTATAAGTAACCTGGGTAGAAAGACAGTAGTGCAAACAGTTTACATTCAATTTTTAGTGTTCCTTCTCTGGGTGTAGCTGTTTCTGTCCATTATTGATCAACTGGAAGTGAATTAGATCTTCTTTATGTTGAAGATATCCACTTCAATCAGAATATATCTTCATACAGTATCGTTGTTGAAGTGTATAGTGATCTTCTGCTCATTTCACTCAGCATCAGTTCATGTAAGTCTCTCCAAACCTCTCTGTATTCATCCTGTTGGTCATTTCTTATAGAGCAATAATATTCCCTACCATTCATATACCATAATTTACCCAACCATTTTCCAATTGATGGACATCCAATCATTTTCCAGTTTCTAGCCACTACAAAAAGAGCTGCCACAAACATTTTGGCACATACAGGTTCCTTTCCCATCTTAAGTTTTCTTTGGGATATAAGCCCAGTAATAGCACTGCTGGATTAAAGGGTATGCACAGTTTGATAACTTTTTGGGCATAGTTTCAAATTGCTCTCCAGATGGCTGGATTCTTTCACAACTCCACCAACAATGCATCAGTGTCACAGTTTTCCTACATCCCCTCCAACATTCATCATTATTAGTTCCTGTCATCTTAGCCAATCTGAGAGGTGTGTAGTGGTATCTCAGAGTTGTCTTAATTTGCAGTTCTCTGATCAGTATTGATTTGGAATGAAAGTTCATATGAGTGGAAATAGTTTCAATTTCATCATCCGAAAATTGTTCATATCCTTTGACCATTTATCAAACCAATTTTATTTTTTAAGGAGTTATTTTCTTTTTCCAAGTCACATTCTGTTTTTCAGGGAGTTGTTTTCTTTTTCCACACTTATTGTTTAATGAGTTACATGCCTTATCCAGACTCTCTTGCAAAGCTTTCCTTTCCTTTCCCCATTTTTTTTCTAGCTCTCTTTTAAGAGTCTTTTTAATTTCCTCTATAGGAGCCTTTTGTGGTGGGGACCACATCAAATCCACCTTTGGATCTAGAGATAAGCTGTTTTTAGTCTCCTTAGGGTTTGAAATCTACTCTCTTTCAGTATAGAAGCTATCTATAGTTAAAGAGCCCACATTAACAGAGAAAAAATAAAAACAAAAACAAACAAATAAACAAAAACATGCTACAGTCTGCTTATGGGGTAGTGAGGTATTTCCAGGCTGCCTTTACAAACAACAGGAAGTAGCAGTGAAGTGGCAGCCAATAACAGTGGCTATGCTAGGATCACACTGAGTCCCTCCTGGTGCCTGGTCCTGAGAAACTCTAGAATTTTGGGGTTATAATCTTTACACTCTGTGTTTATAGCTTCTCTACTGATCTACTAGAGTGCCGTTAGGTCAGATTAGCTGACACTGTGGTAGAGTTCTCCCTGCAGATTTTCCACTTGGCAGAGACCACCCCCTGTCCTCCGGTCTGCTCAGCGTGAGCTCTTTTCTATGCTCTCACTGCCTATCTCCCTGAGTCTATGCCTTGTTCCACCCCCAGGTGTGAGCACAAACAGACCTTTTCTGGCAAATTTTGAGATTATCTTCTGTTGGTAATGTGTTGTACTCCCAATATTTTTGACAGTCAAGCACTAATTCCGAGGCTGAGTTTCATAAAAATAGTTTGAGGATAAAGGAGAGCTCAAAAAGACACATGCATTCTCTCCACCACTCTGCTCCAACACTTTTCTTAATAACCTTTTTATAGAATCTGAAGAAATTATGATGTTTACCCCATTCATTAAAGAAGCTTCTTTTAGCTTTAGAACTTTGAGCTTACTACTAGATTGCCTGATACATAAAGAAAGGGCTAGGTTCTTTTTCTGGTACACTTTGAACCTTTAAGTTTCCATCCTGGAGCCCTGGAATAGGGAAAAAAAAAACTTAAAAAACCCATGTCTAGGATTTCACCAAAAAAAGTAAACCTCAATAGGTTTACAAGTATTTATTAAGAATAAAACAGGATACAGTAATTTCCAATATTTTCATTTCACCTCGCTTCTTCATTGTCTTCCTCAAAAGGTAAGTCATCTGGCAGAAAAAGCATTTGACAAAATCCAATACTCATTCCTTTTAAAAATACTAAAGAGTATAGATATAAATGGAGTTTTCTTTAAAATGATCAATAGCATCTATGTAAATCCATCAGCAAGCATCTGTAATGGGGACAAACTAAAACCATTCCCAGTAAGATGAGGTGTGAAACAAGGTTGCCCACTGTCACCATTACTATTCAATATTTCATTGAATATTATTGAATAGAACTGAATTGGCAATAAGAGAAGAAAAAGAGATAGGTAAGGAGAAAACCAAATTATCACTCTTTGCAGATATAATTAAAGAATCCTTGAGAATTAACTTAAAAAATACTAGGAACAATTCACAACTTTAGCAAAGTTGTAGGATATAAAATAAATCCAAATAAATCGTCAGCATTTTATATATTACCAACACAATCCAGCAGCAACAGATAAAAAGAGAAAATTTCAAATAACTGTAGATGATATAAAATATTTGTGAGTATACCTGCCAAGGCAAAGTCAGGAACTATATGAACATAATTACAAAACACTTTCCACACAAATAAAGTGAAATCTAATCAAATGGAAAAAAAATCAAGTGCTCATGGGTAGGCAGGCTGAGCTAATACAATAAAAATGACAATATTACATAAATTAACATATTTATTCAGTGCCAGAACAAACTTCCAAGAAATTGCTTCACAGAGCTAGAAAAAAATAATAACAAAATTCATTTGGAAGAACAAAAAAGAAAAGAGTTTCAAGGGAATTTAATGAAAAAATGTAAATGAAGGTGGCCTAGCTGTACTAGACCTAAAATATATATTATAAAGCAATGATCACTAAAGCCATTTGGTACTGGCTAATAGCATAGTCAATTAGTGGAATAGGTTAGGTTCACAACAAAAAATAGTCAATGACTATAGTAATTCAGTGTTTGACAAATCCAATGACCCCAGCTTTGGGTATAGGAATTCACTGTTTGACAAAAAACTGCTGGGAAAATTGTAAACTAGTATGGCAGAAACTAGGCATTGACCCACACTTAACACTGTAAACCAAGATAGGTCAAAATGGGTTTGTGATCTAAATGTAAAGAATGATATCATAAACAAATTAGAAGAACATAGAGTTTACCTCTCAGATTTGTAAAAGAGGAAAAAATTTGTGACCAAAGAAGAACCAGAGATCATTATTGATTACAAAATAATTTTGATTACAATAAATTAAAAAGATTTTGTACAAACAAAACTAATGCAAACAAAATTAGAAGAGAAGCAATAAAGTGGGAAAACATTTCTACATTCAATGGTTTTCTGATTTAGGCCTCACTTATAAAATATATAGAGAATTGACTCTAATTTATAAGAAATCAAGCCGTTCTCCAATTGGTAAATGGTCAAATCCTCCAAATGGTAAATGAACAGACAATTTTCAGATGAAGAAATTAAAGCCATCTCTAGTCATATGAAAAGGTGCTCTAAATTATTTTTGATCAGAGAAATGCAAATTAAGACAACTCTTAGGTACCACTATACACCTCTCAGCTTGGCTAAGATGACAGGAAAAGATAATGAGGAATGTTGGAGGGGATGTGGGAAAACTTGGACACTAATATACTGTTGGTGGAATTTTGGAGAGCAATTTGGAACTACGCCCAAAGGGCTATAAAACTGCATATCCTTTGATGCAGAAATGTTTGTACTGGGCTTGTATCCTAAAGAGATCATTAAGAAGGGGAAGGGTCCACATGAACAAAAATTTTTCTGGCAGCCCTTTTTGTAGGAGCAAGAAACTAGAAACTGAATGAATGCCCATTAATTGGAGAATGGCTAAGTTATGGTATATGAATGTTATCAAATATTATTGTTTTAGAAGAAATTATTAGCAGGATGATTTGAGAGAGACCTGGAGAGATTTACATGAACTGATGCTAGGAAAATGAACAGAACCAGGAGATCATTGTCCATGGCAACAACAAGATTATATGATGATTAATTCTGATGAACGTGGCTCTCATCAACAATGGGATGATTGAAGCCAGTTCCAATGGTTTTGTAATGAAGAAAGCCGTCTGCACTGAGAGAGAGGGCAATGGGAAATGATTATGGACCATAACATAATATTTTTACTCTTTTTGTTGTTGTTTCTTGCATTTGTTTTTTCCCCTATTTTCCCCCTTTTCATCTAATTTTCTTGTGCAGCATGATATGTGTGGAAATATGTATAGAAGAATTGCACATTTAACATATATTGGATCACTTGCTGTCTAGAAGCGAGGGTAAGAGGAAGGGAAGGAAAAAATTTAGAACACAAGGTTTTGTAAGGGTGAATGTTAAAAATTATCCATGAATATATTTTGAAAATAAAAATACTTAATTAAAAAAAAGAAAAAAAAAAGAAATATGCCATCTGGAAAGCCAGGCTGTAGTTTAGCTTATTTTTATGCTGATAGTGATTTGTTCCCAAAGATCAGTAAAGAAGTAACTAGAGACTCCTCTTGAGATCCAGATGTCAATGATTAAGGCACCCAAGAACTCCTGAAACACTAACATCACCCCAATTTCATCTCAGGATCATGATTTGGTTACCTGTTTAACATGAAATCTTTCACAAAGGAATATTTGCCTATTAAGGTATAATCAAAAATACACAAACATACTCCTGTCAATGTGGGGAGGAGAAATATTTTTCCAACCTTGCGTCTCCCTTCTGTGGAGAAGAAAATTGTATTTGTAGCTTAGCTTAATTCCCATAGAGCCTGATTTCATTTTCAAATCCAAAAATTTCCTTTAGGCTCCAGGAGACCCTGACTTCTCAGAGTTTACATGCCTGGCACGCTGGTTCCATCACCTAACTTCATTCCTAGCTCCAAGGTTACCATGATTCCAAGTTTTCATATCTTTGGGGATCACTCTTGGGCACTTGAAACTGATGAAAAATTACACAGAATAGAAACAAACACATTCAGACCCATTTCTCAAAACCTGGGTAAAAGAAAGTGAACAAAGGAAGACAAATCCATCCTCTCTCACAAGTTTAATTCAGAGTGTCCTACTGGGCAAGGCAGATTGATGGTGCTGAAGAGAGTGCTGCTGAAAAAATGGTGGAAGAGACAGCAGTTTTATAAATGCAAGCAACCAATCAAAAAAGGCTATTCCTAATCACATGACAAGGGATAAAGCAGAATTCATACTAGACAAATAGAATGTTGTAAAGGCTCCTCAAGGCTCACTTTATAAACCCAGAAACCCTGGCTACATGTACAACCAAGCAAAGAAACAAAGCAGAAGAGTCAGAGGCTTCCTTTTTGCCTAGCTAAGTCTGTTCTAGTTGCCATGCAGACTCACCATGTTTCTGTTATCAAGAGAAAGCACTCAGTCCTTATCACTTAAGAGAAAAACTAGAATATACAGATTTGCTTGGTGGATTGATCCAGTGTGAGGAACCTAGTGGGAGGCTCTTAGCCAAAATATGACAGCATTGGCTACTCTGTCCTGGGTCAGAAGGCCAGTGGATTATTAAACAAGCTATGAGATTTCCAACTCAACTACAGAAGACAAATTTTGAGCCCATGAATCCCAGCACAACAGCCAGGACGTGTTTGGGCCCACTCTGAGCAGTAGGAAAGCCTGCATCAGATAGTGTCAAGTTCTTGTCATCCTTTAGAGGAAGTTCAGGACAATTTCTTCTGTGCCCTAGGACTAGACCTTTATTGTTAAAAATTAGCTAAAAATCAAAAAGAGCTCTGACCATAGAGTTACTATAGAGAAGGAAAATAGAATATAATTCCAGAAGAGGACACCAAAGACAAAACATCTCCAGGTCCTCAAAGGAGGATATGAACTGGTCTCCAGCTCAAAAGATTCTCTTAGAAGAGATAATTGCTATGGTCCGGTCTAGCTCCTCTGAAAGGCTCAGAATAAGTCCTTGTCAGGATAAGGAAAAGTCCTTGTCCCACATTGTGGACGCCAATATGTAATGTACTGTTGTCTCCAGAAGCTGCCAATCGCTCTTTGGGAGATCTGCTGTGTCAACTCAAATCTCTTGGACAGATTCTTCTTCCTGGAGAGAGCCAACTTCCCTTCCTGCAGAGAGCAACCTCAAGTCTGGTCTAGAGCAGAGACTTCCTGTTTCCTCCAGAGCTGCCCTCTTTATCCTCCCAGAGAATGGGCGTGGGATAATGCAAGGGCTTCTGGGAAGAATTACTTCAACCAATGAGCTTGCTCCTCCTAAGCATGCAAGCTCTTCCCCAGGAAAGGCTGGAACTAGAGAATTGTCAAGTACCAACTTAGCACTTAGTAAAAACCTAATATCTCATTATCTTATTAGCACTTAGTAAGAACCTAATATCTCCCCCTTTCTTTTGATTTAGAATATAGGGTGGTCATAACCTGAAACATAAATCCATTAATATGGGAGGCATTACACATAATTACATAGATTACATAAACACATAGTAACATAATACATGCTAGCATGACTTCCGGCCAAGATGGCGGCGTGGAGGCAGACAGCTGCTTGAGCTCCTCGTTTTCTCTCAGAACTTACTTCATGACAAGCCTCTGACTTAATGCTTGACCCAGAAAGAAATCCACAAATAATCACCAAGAGAAGACATCCTTGAAAGTCGCCAGAAAAGGTCTGTGTTTGCTCGGGGGAGGATCAATCAGACTGGGCGCAGACTGAGGGGAGGCAAGCCAGAGCTAGACAGGCAGCTCACACAGCTCAGACCAGGGGGGGGGGGGTAAATCTCTACCGTTTCTGCAAAAAGACTTTTTCCCCAGAGTGGATGCTCCGTCTTGGTAGCAAGCCAGGAGTGGCGGAGAGGGTGTAAACACCGGAGGTGAAGATTAAAACCCCAGAAAGCCAGCGTCTCTCAGAGCCCGGCCACCCCCAACCCCCACCTGGACTGACTCGGTGCATTCTCGGAGCCTCAGAGCGCAGACTCAGTACAGTCATTGCTGTTCTGTTAGTGGCTCTCTGCTGCCCTACCCCCAGTCTGTAGAGGAAGCCCATTAATACCATCCAGCCCCATCCCCCGCAAAACAGACCAATTGTTTCTCTTGTCAGTTTGTTTTCTTTGATTCCTACTCTGAAAAAATGAACAAAAAATTCAAAAGGGCTCTAACCATTGACAGCTTCTGTGTGGAGAGGGTGCAGACTTCAAATGCTGAAGAGACTAGGAACAGACTGTCCCCAGATGTATCCCCTGGGAGGGATATAAGCTGCTCCTCAATACAAAAGAACCTCATAGAGGAAATCAAAAAGGCTCTCACAAGAGAGCTGGAAGAGAAATGGGAAAAGGAAAGGGAAGCTTGGCAAGAGAGCCTGGAGAAGTCATCCCATGCATTCAAAGACAGAGTGGATAAAGAAATCAAATCATTGAGAAACAAGATTAATGAGCTGGAAAAGGCAAACAACTCCAAGGAAAACAGGATTAGTGAGCTGGAAAAGGTAAACAACTCCAAGGAAAACAGGATTAGTGAGCTGGAAAAAGAAAACAGCTCTCTAAAAAATAAAATGGATAAAATGGAAAAAAAATTCCATAGAAGATAAAAACTCAATTGGACAATTACAAAGAGATATAAAAAAAGTGAGTGAAGAAAATACATCATTGAAAATTAGACTGGAACAAATAGAAATGATTGACTCAAGGAGAAACCAAGAGGTAGTCAAGCAAAACCAGAGAAATGAAACAATTGAAAAGAATGTCAAGTACCTTACCAGAAAGACAACAGACCTGGAAAACAGATCCAGGAGAGACAATTTGAGAATAATCGGACTCCCTGAAAAATGGGAGGAAAAAAAGAGCTTGGACACCATTTTCGAGGAAATTATCAAAGAGAACTGCCCAGACATTCTGGAAACAGAGGGTAAAATAGACATTGAAAAAATTCATCGATCACCTACTGAAAGGGACCCTAAAATCAAAACGCCAAGAAATATAGTGGCCAAGTTCAAGAACCATCAGACAAAGGAAAAGATATTGGAAGCTGCTAGAAAAAAACAATTCAGATATGGAGGATCCACAATAAGGTTAACCCAGGATCTAGCAGCATCCACATTAAAAGAACGCAGGGCCTGGAACATGATATTCCGAAAGGTTAAGGAACTTGGTATGCAGCCAAGAATAACTTACCCAGCAAGAATGAGCATCGTTTT
This sequence comes from Sminthopsis crassicaudata, assembly GCF_048593235.1. Taxonomy (NCBI): domain Eukaryota; kingdom Metazoa; phylum Chordata; class Mammalia; order Dasyuromorphia; family Dasyuridae; genus Sminthopsis; species Sminthopsis crassicaudata. Next base: position 339,710,694 of record NC_133618.1, on the reverse strand, counting down.
CCAGGGAAGAAGATGGACATTTAACGAAATAAATGAATTCCATCTATTTTTGATGAAAAAACCAGACCTACATAAAAGGTTTGATCTTCAAATACAGAACTCAAGAGATTTCTAAAAAGGTAAAAAGAAATCTTGAGAACTATACTTCTGTCAAAAAAATATGTAAAGAACATATGTACAATTTGTCTTAGAAACTAGAGGTGGAAAGGAGATTATATCATAAAAAAGTGTAAAGTGGTGGTACTACATCTCATGAAGAGGCAAAGGTAACCTATTATATCTGAGAGAAAGAAAGGAGGGAGATGAACATAGCGTGTATCAATAGACATATTCGATTTATGGTGAAACTTCTTCCACTTCATTGAAAAGTGAAAGGGAAGGAGTAAGTTAAGGGGAAGGGAATACAGTAATTTCGAGGAAAAGGGGTAAAATAAGGGGAGGATCTTTAAGGTGGGGGAGGGATCCTAAAAAGGGAGGGCTGTGAAAAGCAAGTGGTGTTCACCAGTTTAATACTGGATAGGAGGGTAAAAGGGAAGGAAAGGGGAAAAGCATAAGCAGGGGTTAATAGGATGGCAAGCAATATAGAATTAGTCCTTCTAACCATAAATGTGAATGGGGCAAACTGCCTCATAAAGAGGAAGCAGTTACCAGACTGGATTAAAAGTCAGAATCCTACTATATGTTGTTTACAGGAAACACACCTGAAACAGGGTGAGACATTCAAACTAAAAGTAAAAGGGTGGAGCAGAATCTATTATGCTTCAGGCAAAACCAAAAAAGCAGGAGTAGCCATCCTCATCTCAGATCAAGCAAAAACAAAAATTGATCTAATTAAAAAAAGATAAGGAAGGGCATTATATCCTGCTAAAGGGCAGCATCAATAATGAAGCAGTATCAATATTAAACATGTATGCACCAAGTGGTGCAGCATCTAAATTCTTAAAAGAGAAATTAAGAGAGCTGCAAGAGGAAATAGATAGCAAAACTATAATAGTGGGACATCTCAACCCTGCACTCTCAGAATTAGATAAATCAAACCATAAAATAAATAAGAAAGAAGTCAAAGAGGTAAATAGAATACTAGAAAAGTTTGATATGATAAATCTTTGGTGAAAGCTAAATGGAGACAGAAAGGAATATACTTTCTTCTCAGCAGTTCATGGAATCTATACAAAAATTGATCATATACTAGGGCATAAAAACCTCAAAATCAAATGCAATAAGGCAGAAATAGTAAATGCATCCTTTTCAGACCATAATGCAATCAAAATAACATTTAATAAAAAGCCAGGGGAAAATAGACCAAAAAATAATTGGAAACTAAATAATCTTATACTAAAGAATGATTGGGTAAAACAGCAAATCATAGACATAATTAATAACTTCACCCAAGAAAATGACAATAATGAGATATCATACCAAAATGTGTGGGATACAGCCAAAGCAGTAATAAGGGGAAGTTTTATATCTCTACAGGCCTACTTGCATAAAATAGAGAAAGAGAGGGCCAACGAATTGGGCTTACAACTAAAATTGCTAGAAAAGGAACAAATTACAAACCCCCAGACAAACACAAAACTTGAAATTCAAAAAATAAAAGGTAGATTAATAAAATTGAAAGTAAAAAAACTATTGAATTAATTAATAAAACTAAGAGTTGGTTTTATGAAAAAACCAACAAAATAGACAAACCCTTAGTAAACCTGATTAAAAAAAGGAAAGAGAAAAAGCAAATTGATAGTCTTGAAAATGAAAAGGGTGAACTCACCACTAATGAAGAGGAAATTAGAACAATAGTTAGGAGCTACTTTGCTCAACTTTATGCCGATAAATTCGATAACTTAAATGAAATGGAAGAATACCTTCAAAAATATAGCTTGCCCAGATTAACAGAGGAAGAAGTAAGTAGTCTAAATAGTCCCATCTCAGAAAAAGAAATAGACCAAGCTATTAACCAACTTCCTAAGAAAAAGTTCCCAGGACCAGATGGATTTACAGGTGAATTCTACCAAACATTTAAAGAACAACTAACTCCAATTCTATGTAAACTATTTGAAAAAATAGGGATTGAAGGAGTCCTACCAAATTCCTTCTATGACACAGACATGGTACTGATACCTAAACCAGGTAGATCGAAAACTGAGAAAGAAAACTATAGACCAATTTCCTTAATGAATATTGATGCTAAAATCTTAAATAAGATATTAGCAAATAGACTTCAGAAAATCATCCCCAGGATAATACACTATGACCAAGTGGGATTTATACCAGGAATGCAGGGCTGGTTTAATATTAGGAAAACTATTAGTATAATTGACCATATTAATAATCAAATTAATAAAAACCATATGATCATCTCAATAGATGCAGAAAAGGCATTTGATAAAATCCAACATCCATTCCTACTAAAAATGCTTGAGAGTATAGGAATAAATGGACTATTCCTTAAAATAATAAGGAGCATATATTTAAAACCTTCAGTAAACATCATATATAATGGTGATAAACTAGAACCTTTCCCTGTAAGATCAGGAGTGAAACAAGGTTGCCCACTATCACCATTACTATTCAATATAGTACTAGAAACTCTAGCCTTGGCAATAAGAGCCGAGAAAGAGATCCAAGGAATTAGAGTAGGAAATGAAGAAATCAAATTGTCACTTTTTGCAGATGACATGATGGTATACTTAGAGAACCCCAAAGACTCTGCTAAAAAGCTATTAGAAATAATTCAGAATTTTAGCAAAGTCGCAGGATACAAAATAAATCCACATAAATCCTCAGCATTTTTATACATTACCAACACAATCCAACAGCAAGAGATACAAAGAGAAATTCCATTCAAAATAACGGTCGATAGTATAAAATATTTGGGAATATATCTACCAAAGGAGAGTCAGGAATTATATGAGCAAAATTACAAAACACTTGCCACAAAAATAAAGTCAGATTTAAATAATTGGAAAGACATTCAGTGTTCTTGGATAGGCCGAGCGAATATAATAAAGATGACAATACTCCCCAAACTAATCTGTTTATTTAGTGCTATACCAATCAGACTCCCAAGAAACTATTTTAATGACCTAGAAAAAATAACAACAAAATTCATATGGAAGAATAAAAGGTCGAGAATTGCAAGGGAAATAATGAAAAAAAAGTGAGAGGAAGGTGGTCTAAGTGTACCTGATTTAAAGCTATATTATAAAGCAACAGTCACCAAAACCATTTGGTATTGGCTAAGAAATAGACTAGTTGATCAGTGGCATAGGTTAGATTCACAGGGCAAGATAGTGAATAAAAATAGCAATCTAATCTTTGACAAACCCAAAGATCCCAAATTTTGGGATAAGAATTCATTATTTGACAAAAACTGCTGGGAAAACTGGAAATTAGTATGGCAGAAACTAGGCATGGACCCACATTTAACACCACATATTAAGATTAGAGCAAAATGGGTCCAAGATTTAGGCATAAAGAACGAAATCATAAATAAATTGGAGGAACATGGGATGGTTTACCTCTCAGACTTGTGGAGGAGGAAGGAGTTTGTGTCCAAGGGAGAACTAGAGACCATTATTGATCACAAAATAGAACATTTTGATTACACCAAATTAAAAAGTTTCTGCACAAACAAAACTAAGGCAAACAAGATTAGAAGGGAAGTAACAAATTGGGAAAAAATTTTTACAGTTAAAGGTTCTGATAAAGGCCTCATCTCCAAAATATACAGAGAATTGACTTTAATTTATAAGAAATCAAGCCATTCTCTAATTGATAAATGGTCAAAGGATATGAACAGACAATTTTCAGATGATGAAATTAAAACTATTTCCACTCATATGAAAGAGTGATTCCAAATCACTATTGATCAGAGAAATGCAAATTAAGACAACTCTGAGGTATCATTATACACCTGTCAGATTGGCTAAGATGACAGGAAGAAATAACGATGAATGTTGGAGGGGCTGTGGGAAAACTGGGACACTGATGCATTGTTGGTGGAGTTGTGAAAGAATCCAACCATTCTGGAGAGCAATCTGGAATTATGCCCAAAAAGTTATCAAAATGTGCATACCCTTTGACCCAGCAGTGCTACTACTGGGCTTATACCCCAAGGAACTACTAAAGAAGGGAAAGGGACCTGTATGTGCCAAAATGTTTGTGGCAGCCCTTTTCATAGTGGCTAGAAGCTGGAAGATGAATGGATGTCCATCAATTGGAGAATGGTTGGGTAAACTATGGTATATGAATGTTATGGAATATTATTGTTCTATAAGAAATGACCAACAGGAGAAATACAGAGAGGCTTGGAGAGACTTACATCAACTGATGCTGAGTGAAACGAGCAGAACCAGAAGATCATTATACACTTCAACAATGATACTGTACGAGGATGTATGCTGATGGAAGTGGATTTCTTCAACATAGAGAAGAGCTAATCCAATTCCAGTTGATTAATGATGGACAGAACCAGCTACATCCAGAAAACGAACACTGGGAAATGAATGTAAACTGTTATTTTTACCTTCTGAATCCAATTCTTCCTGTGCAACAAAAAATTCGGTTCTACACACATATATTGTATCTAGAATATACTGTAATATATTTAACATATATAAGACTGCTTGCCATCTGGGGGAGGGGGTTAGGGGAGGAAGGGAAAAAATCTGAATAGAAGTAAGTGCAAGGGATAATGTTGTAAAAAATTACCCATGCATATGTACTGTCAAAACAATGTTATAATTATAAAATAAAATAAAAATAAAAAAAAGGGATCATACTTCTAAAAAAAAACATAATACATGCTAGAAGTATGTAACAAATAACATGACCAAATAATCATAAATTTACCGCTTTCTAAATCTCTTCTCATCATCTGGCAATTACATTGGAGTTGTTTGCACTGGATACAGCCCTGTTGGTTTAAAAGGCCTGTATTCTCCCCAAGTATAATCCATTTTTGCAATCTGATTGCCTTTTGGCTGACTTATCAGGTAATCCCTTTCTGCCATGTGATTACTTTTGTGCTGGTTGATCAAATCAGAGTTCTAACCTTCTAAAGGTTCTTTGGGTGTAACATCAGCTGCCATCATGCCCCAAGTCTTTTTTGCCTGGGGCCCTGGACCTGGGCCCCTCATCCCATTTCCCTGAATTATTCTACACTCTGATGCCCAATGGAGTCCTCTGTTGCATTTTGGACATGGGGTTTTAGGTCTTCTCTCACCCTGTCTTCTCACTGTATCTCCATACCTACACTGAGCTCTTAGATGTCCAATTTTTCCACATTGAAAACATCGCCGAGTTTCTCTAGAAGTCCCTTGCCAGGAGTGACCCTGTCTTTCCACATTCATCATAGTCTGGGTGTAAAAAGCATTTGTTCCCACTGTAGCACAGCATCTTATGATCTCCTCTAATGGAGCATCTTTGTCTAATCCCCATATAATTCTTTTGCAAATCTCATTGGCATTTTCCTTAGCCAGATGTCTGGTCATTATTTCTGTAGCTGCATTTTCTCCAATAGTTCTTTTGACAGCAGTTTGCAAACATCCCACAAAATCTGCAAAAGGTTCATTGGGACCTTGCTCTATTTTAGTGAAAGCCTCTTCCTGATCTTTCTGTCCAGGGAGGACACCCCAAGCTTTTATTGTAGCCTTAGCAATTTGCTCATATATTGTCATGGTATAATTAATCTGTTCTGAATTCTCTCCATACTGACCTTCACCAGCTAAGTGCTCAAAAGTGAATTTTGTGTTAATTCCTATTTCCAAATTGCATCTGACTTGGATTTTACATAATTCATGAAACTCCGCAAGCCATAACAAATTTTCTCCAGACTGTAGGCATGTCCTTGCTATGGATTTCCAATCATTTGGGGTTAGGACTTCATTAGACAAACCATCTAGTAACATTTTAACATAAGCTGATGTAGCCCCATAAAGGGTACAACCTTTTTTCAAATCCTTAATTTTATTCAAATCTAAAGGTGCATATCTCCTCCTTTTTTGACCTACAGAGTCAATATCTTCAATCACAGGATGTGCCTGTATAAACTCACTTATATCCTGTCCTTCTCTCTTAGCTTTAACCAATGCTTTTTCTAATCTTGTCATAGGCTTAGGCTGCTTCACAGGCAATTCTGTTTGTGTTTCTGCCTCTTCCCCTCCTCCTTCTTGCTCCACCCCTGAAGAGTTAATTGAGGGAGGAGATGAGAGATGCTCCTGTTGCTCAGAATTGTACTTAACTTCATTGTTATCTGATTCATCCTTTTCACCTAGTTTAGTTGACACTTCCCCATTTTGCTCCTTCTTCTCTTCCTTTAGAATAGCATTTTTTTAAAGCCATTTGGATTAAATTGTAGGTATGAAGTGTATCTTTTGGAAATTGAGTTTAGTCTGGAACCAAAGGGCAAAATGTCATAAGGGCAATTGTAGTGTTCACCTAATTGCTTTCCTACTAATTCCCATTCATCTAGAGCCAATTCTTTTTCCAGAGAAAAACAAGGACATATGACTTTCACAGTTTTTAAAAGTTCAGTAATCTCCTCCAAAATTATAATCAATCCTTGGCTTTTCATAACCTTGATAATGCTCTCCAAACATTTTCCTTGAACAGAAGGCATTTGCCCCATTTCACTTTAAGAGATTGCTGGTTTAGCCCTTAACAAGTTAAGTTCCTTATTTATCTATTAGCATGCTCACTTAATCTTTAACAAAGCTTCCTTGTTACTCAGGGTTCTGGGTCAGAGAGACTGAGATCTGGATCGGAGGCTTTTCCACTGGAATCAGAATCATGACTGTCCCTGTTCGGGCGCCAAATTGCAATGGTCCGGTCTAGCTCCTCTGAAGGGCTCAGAATAAGTCCTTGTCAGGATAAGGAAAAGTCCTTGCCCCACGTTGTGGACGCCAATATGTAATGTGCTGCTGTCTCCAGAAGCTGCCAATCGCTCTCTGGGAAGAGATCTGCTGTGTCAACTCAAATCTCTTGGACAGATTCTTCTTCCTGGAGAGAGCCAACTTCCCTTCCTGCAGAGAGCAACCTCAAGTCTGGTCTAGAGCAGAGACTTCCTGTTTCCTCCAGAGCTGCCCTCTTTATCCTCCCAGAGAATGGGCGTGGGATAATGCAAGGGCTTCTGGGAAGAATTACTTCAACCAATGAGCTTGCTCCTCCTAAGCATGCAAGCTCTTCCCCAGGAAAGGCTGGAACTAGAGAATTGTCAAGTACCAACTTAGCACTTAGTAAAAACCTAATATCTCATTATCTCATTAGCACTTAGTAAGCACCTAACAAGAGATCAAAAAGAATCTTAAAAGACAGAAGAAAAATGGAAAAACAAATGAGAATTTGTGAGAGAGCGTGGAAAAAGAAACCCATATTAACTGTCTTCAGTTAAAATAACTACTTAAAAATACATTTGGTGAAATTGAAAACATATATACTGAAGAAAACAACTTCTTAAAAATAGATGAAATGAAAAAAGAAAACAATACTTTGAAATATAGAATTGGTGAAATGGAAAAAAATCCAACAAACAAAACAACTCCTTTAAAAGTACAATTGGTCAAATGCAAAATGAGATTAAAAAAAAGTTAAGTGAAGAAAATAATTCACTGATAATTAGAATTGAACAAATGGAAATGAATGACTAAATGAGACAACCATGAATCAGTCAAAAAAGAAAACCAATACAAAAATGAAAAAAAAAAATACAAGAAAATGTATCATTGAAAAAAAAAATAACTCACCAGATTCAAGAGACAATCTAAGAATTATTTGACCACTGAAAGGCACTATGAAAAAAAAAAAAAAAAAGACTGGAGAATATCTTCCAAATGATGATTTCATCAACGAAAACTGTTCTGATGTTCTGGAACCAGAAGATAAAATAGTCATTGAAAGAATCCATTGGATCACCTCCTGAAAGAGACTCCAAAATGAAAACTCCAAAGAATATTATAGCTAAATTCCAGAATTATCATCTCAAAGAGAAAATACGCCAGAAAGAAACAATTCAAATATTGAGGAGCCACAATCAGGGTTTCCCAGAACCTGGAAGCTTCCACTTTAAAGGTTAGAAGGGCCTGGAATATGATATTCTAAAAGGCAAAGGAACTTGTACTACAACCTAGAATTAACTACCCAGCAAAACCAATGAAATAGGTTGTTGATTTCCAGTCATTTTTGATGAAAAGACCAAAAATGAATAGAAAATTTGATTTTAAAATTTAGAACTCAAGAAAAGCATAAGAACATAAAATATGTTTTTAAGGATTAAAGTGTGTGTTTTATATGTATATATATATATATATATATATATATATATATATATATGCATGTATTGTATGTATTATATGTGTATGTATTGGGGCCCTGGATATCTTAGAATCAGCAGGAGTCAGGATAAGCAAAAGTCTTTATTCTTGGTCTTTTGCAGTCGAGATCAGGGGATTAGATATAGGAATCTCCACATCTCCTTCCAATCTCTCCACTACCATGAGAATAAATCAATTTCCTCCTCCTATTCCACCCACTCATGTCACAGAATAGTTAAGTAGGTTCATCCTCCAAGCATGTGGCAATAGAGAATTATCCAATTGACAATTAACCTCACATGCTCAATTATCCAAGTGCATCTGCTCAGTTCTAGCCCTCTACATTTCCCACTTTCTTTTGTTTTAGAACACAGGTACTTATGCCATCCCTGACTTCTCAGGGAAGTGAGAACCCCAAAAATGAGATGATCACACCCTCTCTGACTTCTCAGGAATGGAGATGAAAACACCAAAAAGGAGGTGATCACACCCCCCCTCCCCAACTTCTCAGGAAGGGAGATGAAAGCACTAAAAAGGAGATAATCATTCCCTCCCTGACATCTCAGGAAGGGAGATGAAAAGCACCAAAGGGAAGTGGGGATTGCTAGCAGGTTTGTGGGCTGAAGGATCTTATTAGAGACCGGTATGCACAAACCCATCAGTATAAAAAGTATTACACAAGCACATAGCAATAACATACAGGCTATTAGTGATGACTCTCCCCACAGTCAGTTCAGGCTTGATGAGGTGTAACAAACATGAATTGTACATGCAAGTAGTATATAACAAACAATATAAATCAACATGGTCTTGTAAAAGATTTCCAGAAGTCCTAGAAGGAGGGTATGTAAACATCAGTCACACATACCCCTTCTTCAGCAACCAAGAGATAATCCAAAACCAATATATTCCCCATTGCTTCATGGGTCAGGGAATCCAATTATGTAACAGTCTGGTTATCTTTAATGGAGACCCGTATGTAAAATTTGGAGTCATGGCTAATAAAATTTGCTACTCTGGGATGGTTTCACAGCACACTTGTGCATTAGTATAAAAGGTTTATATCTTGTCAGGTCTTATCCCAGATAATTGTACTGTTCCCCTAATGGCCTTTTATAAAATTCTAGCCACAAGCACTGAGTAAGGCGTAAGGCTTTATTCTGGTTGTGCTGGGAGGTTCACCCATTCTATCACACTGTCTCCTTGATGAAAGACTGCTGTGGGTGCCTTTTGTGTAGCAAAAACTCATATTTCCAAGAGTTTTTGAGTGACTCTTTCAACCACATTGGATAAAGCCAGTTTAACTTCTCTCAAAGCCTCTTGAGCTTCTTTTGTAAGCTGGCATGGTGAATTTAAAGCACTGTCTCCCCTTAAAATATCATAAATGGTTGCAATTGACAGGTAGTCAAGCCTAGCACAGGACGCATCCATTGGATATCTCCTATCAATTTCTGGAAGTCATTTAAGGTGCTTAGCTTCTCTGTTCTTAAGGAAAGTTTTTGTACTACAAGCATCTTAGGATATACTTCATATCCTAAATATTGAAAAGGAGCATATAGGGGCAGCTAGGTGGCACAGTGAATAGAGCACCAGCCCTGAATTCAGGAGGACCCGAGTTCAAATATGGTCTCAGACACTTAATACTTCCTAGCTGTGTGACCCTGGGCAAGTCACTTAACCCCAGCCTCAGGAAAAAAAAAATAAGAAAAGGAGCATGTCTTTGAATTTTTTCTGGAGCTATGTGCAATTTATAATTCCTTAGTGTTTCTATGGATTTTTGTAGACATGCTTCTAACATTTGTTCCTCAGGTGCACATCCCAATATATCATCCATGTAATGTAACATTACTTTTGGAAATGCTTTTTTCACTGGAGTAAGAGCAGCAGCAACATACATTTGACACATAGTAGGGCTGTTTTTCATTCCCTGTGGCAAAACTGTCCATTCATATCTTTTATAAGGCTCAGCTAAGTTAATGCTGGGCACTGAAAAGGCAAATCTTTTCATATCTTCCTTATCTAGAGGGATAGAATAGAAACAATCCTTAATGTCTATAACCCAAAGAGGCCCTTCTCTAGGCAATTTAGTAGGAGATGGAAGTCCAGGTTGAAGAGATCTCATAGTTTCCATCTGTTCATTTACCTTTCTTAAATCAGTCAACATCCTCTATTTTCTAGATTTCTTTTTTTACAATAAATACTGGAGAATTCCATGGACTTAGAGAAGGTTGTAAGTGTCCTTGGTCAAGTTGCTCCTGTACTGTCTAATAAGGCCTGAATTTTATTGCTAAGTGCCACTGTTCTAGCCACACTGATGTATCAGTTTTCCATTGGATAGGAACAGGTGAAAGTATTGGCAGGCCTTCAACAGCAGCCCTGCCTAAGGAACCGAAGTACTCATGTTTAATCCTAATTGTTGCAAAATGTCTCTTCCCCACAGATTGATGGGGATTTTTTCAACTATAAAAGGAGTAAAAACTCCTGTTTTACATTCAAACATCCAACTTAAGGGGGTAGCACTAACTTCAGCTGCTATTGATCCTCCTATGCCAGATATGTAGGTGTCTGCCTTAGTCTTTGGCCAGTGACTGGGCCAGTTGGCACCTCTAATGACTGTACGATCTGCACCTGTGTCCACCAGTCCTTCTAATGCTATGCCATTTATACAGATGGTGAGCATAGGTCAGTCAACTGTCACAGCTGCTGTCCAGTATATTCCTGGGTTTTGCTGCTTGGACTCAGAACGTGGGGGACTATCACCAGGTTGCTTATTAGGGGTCTGTATCAATAAATCCGATGCTACTACTTCCCCTGGTTGATAAGTCACACATTCTCTACCTGCGTTAGTGCCTGGGATATTATCTACACATTCCCCAGTTTCCCACATCAGTATATGAATGAACACTGTTTTGTAAGTACTCTCAGGAGGTGAAATGGTCAAGGTTACTGTGCCTGGAGGCAAGAGATCCATAGACTAGAGAGGAACAGATTTCACCTCTTTAGGGGGTATCTCAGTTGTCCCAGCTGCACACAACTCTATCCTCCCTAATTGTAATCTCTTTCTCCCATCAGATTGTTTCCTGGCTGATTGATTGTGTCTGGGTATTGGACTTCTAGGCACTCTCTGGGTGTGGCATCGGCTGCCATCATGCCCCAAGTGTTTTTTTGCCTGGGGCCCTGGAGCTGGGCCCCTCATCCCATTTCCCGGAATCAGTTTACACTCTGATGCCCAATGGAGTCCTCTGTTGCATTTTGAACATGGGGCATTGGGTCTTGTTCTCCCACCCTGTTTTCTCACTCTGTTTCTATGCCAACATTGAGCTTTCAGATGCCCTACTTTACCACATTGAAAGCATTGATGAGTCTTTCTAGAAATCACTTGCCAAAAGGGACTCTGTCTTCCCATGTTGGGATCTTGGGAAGTCTATATCATAGCCTGGCTATAAAAGGTATTTGTGCCCACTGTGGCACAGAGTCTTATGATCTCCTCTAAAGAAGCATCCTTGTGTAGTCCTAGTATAATCCTTCTACAACCCTAATTGGCATTTTATTTAGCAAGTTGCTTTACCAAAGCGTCTGTTACTGTATTTTCACCATTAGTCCGTATAATAGCTGTCTGCAAATATCCCACAAAATCAGCAAGGGGTCCATTTAATCCTTGTACAATTTTTGTGAAGGTCTTGAGCTTGTCGTTTTTATTGGGAAGAGAAGCTCATGCTTTGACATCAGCAGCAGCAATTTGCTCAAATGCTGCTATGGAGTAATTAATCTATACTGAAGCTTCTGCATAAGAACCTACACCTGTTAATAGGTCACAGGTGATTGTAGTATTAACTCCACTTTGACTATTTTGTTGGGCTTGTATCCTACAGAGTTCACAATATTCAGAAAGCCACAACAAGTTTTGTCCAGGTTCTAAGTAAATCCTTGCAATGGATTTCCAGTCACTAGGAGTTAAGACTTCATAAGCCAAATTTTGTAATAACATCTTAACATAAGCTGATGTAGCCCCATAGAGAGTGCAAGTTTTTTTTTAGGTCTTTGAGGATGTCTATATCAAAAGGAGTGTATTTTCTACTTTCTTGACCTGAAGAATTAAACTGTTGAATCACAGGATATATTTGCAGCTTCAAACCACCTATAGCCTTCCCTTCCTCTGTGGCTTTAAGTACTGCCTTTTGCAATCTAGTCATAGGAAGGGGTGATTGCTGGGGGGGAGGTGCTGATGGTGTCACTGCCCCTCCCACTACTCCTCCTCCCTCCGTTCCTGAAGGTGGAGTTGTTGGGGGCATGTCAATAATCTGCTCCCTAGGTGGGGTTGAAGCTGCCTCATGAGAATGAGGATCACCACACCTTTGAACCTCATTTAAGTCCCCATTCCCTCTGGCAATATGGTCATTAAACTGTTCTTTGTCTTCCTCTTTTTCCTCACACTTCCTCATCTGGCCATTCCTAAAACTTTTCCTTTTTCTATAACTTGCAAGATTCTTTAAAGCCAATTGAATTACGTTGTATATATAAAATACCTCTGTGGAAATTGAACGCGGACCTGATTTTGTGTGGAATTTTTTTAGTTGGAGTCCCACTAATTTCAATTGTCTACACTTATTTTTTTCTTCCTCTAAGAACCAAGGGGACATGTGTTCTAATGTGCCCAAGAGTTTAGCGATCTGTATCCAGGTTATAACTAAACTTTGCTCCTCAATAATCTTAAGCATACTCTCTATAATGCCACTCTGGGGTGGAGATGGGAGTGGGGCTGGGGCTGGGGCTGGGGAGTAATCTTTTCCCAACATCTGCCCCATTTCAGCTATAAGAGGTTGCTAGTTTAGCCCTTAACAAAGCTAAGTTCCTTATTTGTCTATTAAACTACTCACAACTTCCGTCCAAGATGGCAGCATGGAGGCAGACAGCTGCTTGAGCGCCGTGTTTTCTCTCAGGACTTACTTCATGACAAGCCTCAGAATTAATGCTTGACCAGAAAAGAAACCCACAAATAATCACCACCAGAAGACAACCTTGAAATTCACCAGAGAAGGTCTGTGTTTGCTCGGGGTTAGGGTTGAACAGACTGGGCACACACTGAGGGCCAGCAGCCAGAGCGAGACAGGCAGCTCACACAGCTCAGACCAGAGGGGGAGGGGTATAATCTCTGCTGTTTCTGTGAAAAGACTTTTACCCCAAGCCAGGAGCAGCCACAAAAATAAAGTCAGATCTAAATAATTGGAAAGACATTGAGTGCTCTTGAATAGGCTGAGCAACTATAATTAAGATGACAATATTCCCTAAACTAATCTATTTATTCAGTGCTATACCAATCACACTCCCAAGAAACTATTTTAATGACTTAGAAAAAATAGCAACAGAATTCACATGGAACAACAACAGGTCGAGAATTTCAAGGGAAGTAATGAAAAAGAAAATTAAATGAAGGTGGTCTAGCTGTACCTGATCTAGAATTATATTATAAAGCAACAGTCACCAAAACCATTTGGTATTGGCTAAGAAATAGACTAGTTGATCAGTGGAATAGGTTAGGTTTACATGACAAAATAGTGAATAACTATAGCAATCTAGTGTTTGACAAACCCAAAGATCCCAACTTTTGGGATAAGAACTCTTTATTTGACAAAAACTGCTGGGAAAACTAGAAATTAGTATGGCAGAAACTAGGCATGGACCCATATTTAGCACCACATACTAAGATAAGATCAAAATGGGTCCAAGATTTAGACATAAAGAACGAGATCATAAATAAATTAGAAGAACATAGGATAGTTTACCTCTCAGACTTGTGGAGGAGGAAGGAATTTGTGTCCAAAGGAGAACTAGAGACCATTATTAATCACAAAATAGAAAATTTTGATTACATCAAATTAAAAAGTTTTTGCACAAACAAAACTAATGCAAACAAGATTAGAATGGAAGTAACAAATTGGGAAAACATTTTTACAGTTAAAGGTTCTGATAAAGGCCTCATCTCCAAAATATACAGAGAATTGACTTTAATTTATAAGAAATCAAACCATTCTCCAATTGAAAAATGGTCAAAGGATATGAACAGACAATTTTCAGATGATGAAATTAAAACTATTTCCACTCATATGAAAGAGTGTTCCAAATCACTATTGATCAGAGAAATTCAAATTAAGACAACTCTGAGATACCACTACACACCTATCAGATTGGCTAAGATGACAGGAACAAATAATGATAAATGTTGGAGGGGCTGTGGGAAAACTGGGACACTGATGCATTGTTAGTGGAGTTGTGAAAGAATCCAACCATTCTGGAGAGCAATCTGGAATTATGCCCAGAAAGTTATCAAAATGTGCATACCCTTTGACCCAGCAGTGCTACTACTGGGCTTATATCCCAAGGAAATACTAAAGAAGGGAAAGGGACCTGTATGTGCCAAAATGTTTGTGGTAGCCCTTTTTGTAGTGGCTAGAAACTGGAAAATGAATGGATATTCATCAATTGGAGAATGGTTGGATAAATTATGGTATATGAATGTTATGGAATATTATTGTTTTGTAAGAAATGACCAACAGGAGGAATACAGAGAGACTTGGAGAGACTTACATCAACTGATGCTGAGTGAAATGAGCAGAACTAGGAGATCATTATATGTAGCGAGCTGTCGTCTCTAGAAGCTGCTGGATCACTCTCTGGGAAGAGATCTGCTGTGTCTTCTACTCAAATCTCTCCAACAGATTCTTCTTCCTGTAACGAACCGTTGTCTCCAGGCAGTTGCTGTTAACTCTTGTCCAGAGAAGTGACTTCCCTTCCTGCAGAGAGCCCCATCAAGCCTGATGCAATGCAGAGTCTTCTTCTATCTCTGGGTGTCCTCTCTTTTATTCTCCCAGAGAATGGGCATGGGATAATGCAAGGGCTTCTGGGAAGAACCACTTCAGCCAATGAGCTTGCTCCTTCTATCAAGTCAACCTGAGTTCTCACCTTATAATTGTCCAACCTGAATTCTCACCTTGTCACTATCCAGACAACCTGAGTTCTCACCTAGTAATCCTAACATCTCCCCCTTTCTTTTGATTTAGAACATAGGACAGTCATGATCTTGAAACATAAATCCATCAATATGGGAAGTATTACACATAATTACATAAATTACATAAGCACATAGTAACATAATACATGCTAGAAGTATATGACAAATAACATAATCAAATAATCATAAATTGAAAATTTATAAATGTCCACAAGTCCATTGTCCATTAGTCTCATCTTGTGTGAGGAAGTCCAATGATTCCTGCTGGTTTTAAAGTTCTTTAACAGTCTTTTTATTAGCCATGCTCTTTCGGTGTATTCTCCTTTATTTTGAGGTCTTTCTCTTTTTCTGTCTCTGATGGACAAGGCGAATATGACTTGTTGGCACCCATCTGATTCCTTCTCCTGCTGAAGAAATACAAGCAAACCCTCTCCCCCAGGCAGTTAACCTATCTAATTACCTTCTATTTACCACTTTCTAAATCTCTTCTCATCATCTGGCAATTATATTGGAATTGTTTGCACTGGACACAGCCCTGTTGGTTTAAAAGGCCTGTATTCTCCCCAAGTGTAATCCATTTTTGCAATCTGATTGCCTTTTGGCTGACTGATTGGGTAATCCCTTTCTGCCATGTGATTGCTTTTCTGCTGGTTGATTAAATCAGAGTCCTGGCCTTCTAAAGGTTCTTTGGGTGAAACATCAGCTGCCATCATGCCCCAAGTCTTTTTTGCCTGGGGCCCTGGACCTGGGCCCCTCATCCCATTTCCCTGAATTATTCTACACTCTGATGCCCAATGGAATCCTCTGTTGCATTTTGGACATGGGGTTTTAGGTCTTCTCTCACCCTGTCTTCTCACTGTATCTCCATACCTACACTGAGCTCTTAGATGTCCAATTTTTCCACATTGAAAACATCGCCGAGTTTCTCTAGAAGTCCCTTGCCAGGAGTGACCCTGTCTTTCCACATTCATCATTGTCCGGGTGTAAAAAGCATTTGTTCCAACTGTAGCACAGCGTCTTATGATCTCCTCTAAAGGAGCATCTTTGTCTAATCCCCATATAATTCTTTTGCAAATCTCATTGGCATTTTCCTTAGCCAGATGTCTGGTCATTATTTCTGTAGCTGCATTTTCTCCAATAGTTCTTTTGACAGCAGTTTGCAAACATCCCACAAAATCTGCAAAAGGTTCATTGGGACCTTGCTCTATTTTAGTGAAAGCCTCTTCCTGATCTTTCTGTCCAGGGAGGACACCCCAAGCTTTTATTGCAGCCTTAGCAATTTGTTCATATATTGTCATGGTATAATTAATCTGTTCCAAATTCTCTCCATACTGACCTTCACCAGCTAAGTGCTCAAAAGTGAATTGTGTGTTAACTCCTATTTCCAAATTGCATCTGACTTGAATTTTACATAATTCATGAAATTCCGCAAGCCATAATAAATTTTCTCCAGGTTCCAGACATGTCCTTGCTATGGATTTCCAATCATTCGGGGTTAGGACTTCATAAGACAAACCATCTAGTAACATTTTAACATAAGCTGATGTAGCCCCATAAAGGGTACAACCTTTTTTCAAATCCTTAATTTTATTCAAATCTAAAGGTGCATATCTTCTCCTTTTTTGACCTACAGAGTCAATATCTTCAATCACAGGATATGCATGTATAAAATCACTTATATCCTGTCCTTCTCTCTTAGCTTTAACCAATGCTTTTTCTAATCTTGTCATAGGCTTAGGCTGCTTCACAGGCAATTCTGTTTGTGTTTCTGCCTCTTCCCCTCTTTCTTCCTCCATCTCTAAAGGTGGGGTTGATGTGGGCCTGTCAATAATCTGTTCTCTAGGCAGGGTTGAAGCTTCTTCAAGAAAATCATACCATAATTCCTCATTTAAATCCTCTTGCTCTAGGGAAAGATCTTGATCTTTCCTTTTTTCCTCACACTTCCTCCTCTGTTCATTTTTAGAACTTTTCCTTCTCCTACAACTTGCTTGATAGTTTAAGGCTAATTGAACTATGTTGTAGATATAAAATACTTCTGCAGAAATTGAACGAGGCCCATTTTTTGCATGAAATTCTTTCATTTCATATCCCACTAGCTTCCATTTATCTACATCTATCTTTTCTTCCTCTAAGAACCAAGGGGATGTGCGTCTTAATGCAGCCAAGAGTTTAGCAATCTGTACCCAGGTTACAAGTAAACTCTGCTCCTCAATTATCTTGATTATACTCTCTATAGTACCACTCCTGAATGGGGATGGAGCTGAGGTTGCTTCTGGGGCTGGGGTTGAGTCGGCTGAGGTCCAGGGATTGAATTTAGCTAACATCTGCCCCATTTCAGCTATAAGAGATTCCTGGTTTAGCCCTTAACAAGTTAAGTTCCTTATTTATCTATTAGCACGCTCACTTAATCTTTAACAAAGTTTCCTCGTTACTCACGGTTCTGGGTCAGAGAGACTGAGATCTAGATCGGAAGCTTTTCCACTGGAATCAGGACCGTGTCTGTCCCTGTTCAGGCGCCAAATTGCAAAGGTCTGGTCTAGCTCCTCTTGTCAGGATAAGCAAAAGTCCTTGCCCCACGTGTGGACGCCAATTTTAGCGAGCTGTCATCTCTAGAAGCTGCTGGATCACTCTCTGGGAAGAGATCTGCTGTGTCTTCTACTCAAATCTCTCCGACAGATTCTTCTTCCTGTAACGAACCGTTGTCTCCAGGCAGTTGCTGTTAACTCTTGTCCAGAGAAGTGACTTCCCTTCCTGCAGAGAGCCCCGTCAAGCCTGATGCAATGCAGAGTCTTCTTCTATCTCTGAGTGTCCTCTCTTTTATTCTCCCAGAGAATGGGCATGGGATAATGCAAGGGCTTCTGGGAAGAACCACTTCAGCCAATGAGCTTGCTCCTTCTATCAAGTCAACCTGAGTTCTCACCTTGTAATTGTCCAACCTGAATTCTCACCTTGTCACTATCCAGACAACCTGAGTTCTCACCTAGTAATCCTAACAATTATACACTTCAACAATGATACTGTATGAGGATGTATTCTGATGAAAGTGGATATCTTCAACATAGAGAAGAACTAATCCAATTCCAGTTGATCAATGATGGACAGAATCAGCTACAT
This sequence comes from Sminthopsis crassicaudata, assembly GCF_048593235.1. Lineage (NCBI taxonomy): Eukaryota > Metazoa > Chordata > Mammalia > Dasyuromorphia > Dasyuridae > Sminthopsis > Sminthopsis crassicaudata. The sequence goes on along the minus strand of NC_133618.1, from coordinate 339,692,262 downwards.
CTAGAAAAGGAACACTGGGAAATGAGTGTAAACTGTGAGCATTATTATTATTATTTTTTGTTTGTTTGTTTTTCTTCCCAGATTATTTTTACCTTCCAAATACAATTCTCCCTTTGCAACAACAACAACAACAAAATTCGGTTCTGCACATATATATTGTACCAAGCATATGCTATAAGATATTTAATATATATGGGAATGCCTGCCATCTAGGGGAGAGGGTGGAGGGAAGGAGGGGAAAAATTCAGAACAGAAGGGAATACAAGGGATAATGTTGTAAAAAAAAAAAAAAAAAACCAAAAAAAAAACCTATGCATATGTACTGTCAAAAAAAATGTTATAATTATAAAATTAATTTTTAAAAATCTTAACTAATATATTAAAAAAAAAAAAACTTACCTAATTTCCTGGCCACCAGAGGACTTCAGTAGAATGTTGCAACCCTGGATATCTTAGAATCAGCAGGAGTCAGGATTAGCAAAAGCCTTTATTCTTTGTATTTTGCAGTTGTGGTCAGAGGATTAGGAATTTCCACACCTCCTTCCTCTCTACCTCCAGGAGAATGAATCAATTTCCTCCTACTACTCCACCCACTCATGTCACTTCCCCTTCTTTGTCCACACCCACCAATCGAGCCCCCACAGAATAGTTAAGTAGGTTCATCCTCCAAACATGTGGCAATAGAGAATTGTCCAATTGGCAATTAGCTTCACCTGCTTGATAATCCAAGTGCATCTGCTCAGTTCTAGCCCTCTACACATATGTACATATCCCTACATGGGAAGATGATATGTGTAACTTTTTTTAATTAAAGCTTTTTATTCACAAAGAAGATGCATGGGTAATTTTTCCAACATAACCCCCACATAACCCCCTGATGCAAATTTTCCCCTTCTTTTCCCCCATCCCCTTCCCCCCCCCACAGCAGGCAGTCCAATATGTGTAAACATATTTATATAATTATCTTGTTGTGCAAGAAAAATCAAATAAGAAGGAAGAAAAAGACAATCTGAGAAAGAAAACACAGGTAAGGAAATAACAGAAAGAGGTAGAATTCTATGCTGTGTTCCACACTTGTAACGAGCTGGAATTCTCACCTTGTCACTGTCCAGACAATCTGAGTTCTCACTTAGTAATCCTAACACACACTCTCTTCCCATAGTTCTCTCTCTGGGTATAGATGGCTCTCTTCATCATTGCACAAGTGGAATTGGTCCAAATCATCTCAATGTTAAAGAGAGCTGTGTCCATCAGAATTGATCATCATATAGTATTGTTGCTGCTGTGTTTAATAATCTCCTGGTTCTGCTCGTATCACTTAGCATCAGTTCGGGTAGGTCTCTCCAAGCCTCTCTGAAATCATCCTGCTGGTCTTTTCTTACAGAACAATAGTATTCCATAGCATGCATATACCATAATTTATTCAGCCATTCTCCAATTTATAGGCATACACTCAGTTTCCAGTTTCTTGCCAATATAAGAAAGGGCTGCCACAAACATTTTTGTACATGTGAGTTCCTATTCCTCTTTTAGGATCTCTTTGGAATATAATCCCAAGAGAAATACTGCTAGATCAAAGGCTATGCACAATTTGATAACTTTTTGAGCATACTTCCAAACTGCTCTCCAGAATGGTTGGATCCATTCACAGTTCCACCAACAATGTATCAGTGTCGCAGTTTTGCCACATCCCCTCCACCATACATCATTATATTTTCCTGTCATCTTACCCAATCTGACAGGTGTGTAGTGGTATCTCAGAGTTGTCTTAATTTGTATTTCTCTGATTAATAGGGATCTGGAGCACCTCTTCATATAGCTACAAATAGTTTCAATTTCTTCACCTGAAAATTGTCTGTTCATGTCCTTTGACCATTTATCAATTGGAGAATGGCTTGAACTATTATAAATTTGAGTCAATTCTATATATTTTAGAAATGAGGCCTTTATCAGATCCTTTGGATGCAAAAAATGTTTTCCCAGTTTATTGCTTCCCTTCTAATCTTGTCTGCATTAATTTTGTTTGTACAAAAAAATTTTTAACTTAATATAATCAAAATTATCTATTTTATGATCAATAATGATCTCTAGTTGTTCTTTGGTCACAAATTCCTTCCTCCTCCACAAATCTGAGAGGTAAACTATCCTATGTTCTTCTAATTTGTTTATAGCATCATTCTTTATTTTTTGACCTTATCTTGGTATACAGTGTTAGGTGTGGGTCTGTGCCTCCTTTCTGCCATATTAGTTTCCAATTTTCCCAGCAGTTTTTGTCAAATAGTGAATTCTTATCCCCAAATGTGGGGTTTTTTGGTTTGGTTTATCAAATATTAGATTGTTATAGGCATTGGCTATTTTATTCTGTGATCAGCTTCTCTATTTCTTAGCCACTACTAAATGGTTTTGATGACCACTGCTTTATAATATAGTTTTAGGTCTGGTACTAGTAGGCCACCTACATTTGCTTTTCCCTTCATTAACTCCTTTGAAATTTTTGACATTTTGTTCTTCTAGATGAATTTTGTTGTTATTTTTTCTAATTCAGTAAAATAGTTTCTTGGACGTTTGGTATAGCACTAAATAAATAGATTAGTTTAGGCAATATAATATCTTTATTATATTTGCTCGACCTATCCACTTAGATCTGACTTCATTTGTGTGAAAAGTGTTTTGTAGTTTTGGTTATATAGTTCCTGACTTTCCCTTGGCAAATAAATTCCTAAATATTTTATATTTCAAAAGTTTTTAAAATTAATTTTATAATTATAATTTTTTTGAAAGTACATATGCATCGGTAATTTTTTACATTATCCTTTGTACTCATTTCTGTTCCCCTTCTTCCCTCCACCTCCTCACCTAGATGGCAGGCAGTCTCATACATGTGAAATGTTATCAACAGTTATTTTAAATGAAATTTATCTTTGTATCTCTCAGTGTTGGATTTTGTTAGTGATGTATCAAAATGCTGAGGATTTATGTGGATTTATTTTGTATCCTGCAATTTTTTTCTCTTTTTTAAAATTAATTTCATAATTATAAGGTTTTTTTTACAGTACCTATGCATGGGTAATTTTTTACAACATAATCCTTTGCACTCATTTCTGTTCCAATTTTCTCCTCCTTCCCTCCACTCCCTCCCCTAGATGGCAGGGAGTCCCATACATGTTAAATATGTTATAGTATATCCTAGATACAATATATGTGTGCAGAACCAAATTTCTTGTTGCACAGAAAGAAAATGGATTCTTAAGGTAAAAATAACCTGGGAAGAAAAACAAAAAAGCAAACAGTTTATACTCATTTCCCAGTGTTCCTTCTAGGGGTGTAGCTGATTCTGTCCATCACTGATCAATTAGAACTGATTTAGATCTTCTCTTTGTTGAAGATATCCACTTCCATTGGAATACATCCTCATATAGTATTGTTGCTGAAGTGTATAATGGCCTCCTGGTTCTGCTCATTTCACTCAGCATCAGTTCATGTAACTCTCTCCAATCCTCTCTGTATTCATCCTACTGGTCATTTCTTACAGAACAATAACATTCCACAGCATTCATATACCATAATTTACCCAACCATTCTCCAATTGATGGGCATTCATTCAGTTTCCAGTTTCTAGCCTCTACAAAAAGGGTTACCACAAATATTTTGGCACATACAGGTTCCTTTCCATTCTTTAGTATTTCTTTGGGATGTAAGCCCAGTAGTAGCACTGCTGGATCAAAGGGTATACACAGTTTGATAACTTTTTGGGCATAATTCCAGATTGCTCTCCAGAATGATCGGATTCTTTCACAACTCCACTAACAATGCATCAGTGTCCCAGTTTTCCCACAGCCCCTCCAACATTCAGAATTATTTTTTCCTGTCATCTTAGCCAATCTGATAGATGTGTAGTGGTATCTCAGAATTGTCTTAATTTGCATTTCTCTGATCAATAGTGATTTGGAATAGTGATATGAGTGGAAATAGTTTTAATTTCATCTTCTGAAAATTGTCTGTTCATATCCTTTAACCATTTATCAATTGGAGAATGGCTTGATTTCTTACAAATTAGAGTCAGTTCTCTATATATTTTGGAAATGAGGCTTTTATCAGAACCTTTAACTGTAAAAATATTTTCCCAATTTGTTACTTCCCTTCTAATCTTGTTTGCATTAGTTTTGTTTGTACAAAAGCTTTTTAATTTGATGGCATCAAAATATTTTATTTTGTGATCAATAATGATCTCTAGTTCTCCTTTGGTCACAAATTCCTTCCTCCTCCACAAGTCTGAGAGGTAAACTATCCTATATTCCTCTAATTTATTTATGATCTCATTCTTTATGCCTAAATCTTGGACCCATTTTGATCTTATCTTAGTATGTGGTGTTAAATGTGGGTCCATGCCTAGTTTCTGCCATACTAATTTCTAGTTTTCCCAGCAGTTTTTGTCAAATAAAGAGTTCTTATCCCAAAAGTTGGGATCTTTGGGTTTGTCAAACACTAGATTGCAATAGTTATTCACTATTTTGTCATGTAAACCTAACCTATTCCACTGATCAACTAGTCTATTTCTTAGCCAATACCAAATGGTTTTGGTGACTGTTGCTTTATAATATAGTTTTGGATCAGGTACAGCTGGACCACCTTCATTTGATCTTTTTTTTTTTTTAATTCCCTTGAAATTCTAAACCTTTTGTTCTTCCATATGATTTTTGTTGTTATTTTTTCTAGGTCATTAAAATTAAAATAGTTTCTTGGGAGTCTGATTGGTATAGCACTAAATAAATAGATTAGTTTAGGGAGTATTGTCATCTTTATTATATTCGCTTGGCCTATCCAAAAGCACTTAATATTTTTCCAATTATTTAAATCTGACTTTATTTGTGTGGAAAGTGTTTTGTAATTTTGCTCATATAATTCTTGACTTTCCTTTGGTAGATAGATTCCCAAATATTTTATGCTATCGACAATGATTTTGAATGGAATTTCTCTTTGTATCTCTTGCTCTTGAATTGTGTTGGTGATGAATAAAAATGCTGAGGATTTATGTAGATTTATTTTGTATCCTGCAACTTTGCTAAAGTTGTGAATTATTTCTAATAGCTTTTGGATCTCTGGAGTTCTCTAAGTATACTATTATATCATCTGCAAAGAGAGATAGTTTGGTTTCCTCATTACCTACTCTAATTCCTTTAATCTCTTTCTTCACTCTTATCCCTGAGGCTAGCATTTCTAATACAATATTGAATAGGAATGGTGATAGTGGGCAACCTTATTTCACTCCTGATCTTACTGGGAACGGTTCCAGTTTATCCCCATTACATATGATGCTTACTAATGGTTTTAAATATATGCTCCTGATTATTTTAAGGAATAGTCAATTTATTCCAATACTCTCAAGTGTTTTTGGTAGGAATGGATGTTGGATTTTGTCAAATGATTTTTCTACATCTATTGAGATGATCACATGATTTTTGTTAATTTGGTTTTTGATATAGTCGATTATGCTAATAGTTTTCCTAATATTAAACCAGCCCTGCATTCCTGGTATAAATCCCACTTGGTCATAGTGTATTATCCTGGGGATGATTTTCTGTAATCTTTTTGCTAATATTTTATTTAAGATTTTAGCATCAATCTTCATTAGGAAGATTGCCTCCTTCCCAGCATTTTACTTATGAACACTACTTGCCTCAAGCAGCCCTCCCCCTTTAAAGACCCCCCCTTTCTTATACCTTTCCCCTACTATTTCTCTTTTTTTCTTCTATTTCTCCCCCCCCACTTTTCTATAAGATGAGAGATGTTTCTTGTTGAAACCAAATATATCTAATATTCTTTGTTGCTTTATTTTTCCACTTCATCAAATCTTTCTTTTAATGTGTTATATGCTTTTTCCATTTAAATATATCTATTTTATATTGCCTTTTCCAAACTGTCTTAGAAAGCTTTAATTTCCTTTCCTCATTTTTCTTCTAGTTCTCTTTTCCTTTTTATGTTCTTCTAAAAGAACCTTATGTGATGGGGACCAGGTTATTTCACTTTATGGAGCTTCATCTGAAGAAAATCTTACTTTAGTTTCAAGGTTTGAAATCTCTTCTTCTCTTTCACCATAAAAGCTGTCAATAGTTAGATTCCTCTTTGCTTTTTTTACTCATTTTTAAAAAGTTAAGTTAAGGTTTGCCTTTAGGGTGGGAGAGGTTTTCCAAGCAACCATAGCTGTGCTGGGTCACTGCTGATTCACTCCTGGTGCTGGCTCTGTCATGGAAAGTCGGCAATGCCATGTATTAGGGCATTACAAACCTCAGAATGAAAGGCAGAAAAGCAAAATGCATCATTTTCAGATCATGGTGCAATAAAAATTACATGTAAAAAGGGCCATAGAAAAATAGAAGCATTCCCAATAAGATCAGAGGTGAAAACAAAGTTGCCCACTATCACTACTACTATTCAATAGCATACTACAAATATTAGGTTCAGTAATAGCAGAATTTGAAAGAATTAGAGTAGGTAATGAGGAAACAAAATTATCACTCTTTGCAGATGATATTCTGATAAACATAGAGAATCAATTAAAAAAACCACTAGAAACAATTAACAATTTTAGCAATGTCAGGATACAAAATGAACTTACATAAATCACTGGCATTTTTATATGTGATAAACAAAGTCTATGTGTCAAAAAAGCAGTAAAAGATAGAAATAGAAATCCCATTTAAAATAACTATAGATAACATACAGCATTTGGGTAATTATCTGCCAATTCAAAGCCAGGAACTATATGAGCACAATTACAAAATACTTTTCACATGAATAAAGTTAGAGCTAAATAATTGGGAGAATCTCAAGTGTTCATGGGTAGGTCAAACTAATGTAATAAAAATGACAATTCAGTGCTATACCAATGAAACTGCCAAAAATTACTTTATAGAGTAAAAAAATTAATCTCAAAGGACAAAAGATCAATAACTTTAAGACAATTAATGAAAGAAATATTTCAAACAGGACAGCTAGGTGGCATATTGAATAAAGCACCAGCTTTGAAGTCAGGAGGACCTGAGTTCAAATCTGATCTCAGACACTTAACACACCTAGATGTGCAAAGGAAGGTAACCTAGCTGTACCAGACCTAATACACTATTATAAAGCAGCAGTTATGAAAATTATTTGGTACTGGCAAAGAAATAGATAATAGAAATAGATTAGGTTCACATATACAATAATCAATGACTATAATAATCTAGTACTTGATAAGTCGAAAGATTCCAACTTTTGGGATATGAACTCACTAGTTGAAAAAAAATTGTTGGGTAAATTGGAAAATAGTATGGCAGAAACTAGGCACTGAACAATACCTAATACCCTTTACCAAGACAAGGTCCAAATGGGTTCAAGATTTTGACATAAAGGGTGATAATTTAAGCAAATTAGAAGAACAAAGGATAATTTAACTCTCAGATCTAAGGGGAAGGGAGGAATTTATGTTCAAAGAAGTTCTATAGAGCATTATGAAATGCAAAATGGATTATTTTGATTATATTAAATTTAAAAAGATTTTGAAAAATTAAGCCAATGCAGCCAAGATGAGAAGGGAAGTAGAAAACTAGCAATAAAATTTTAGTGTTTCTGCTAAAAACCTAATTTCTAAAATATATAAAGAACTGTGTCAAATTTGTAAGAATACAAGTCATTCCTCAATTAATAAGTAGTCAAAAGATATGAATAGACAATTTTCAGATGGTGAAATTAAAGCCATCTATATTTGTGCAAAAAAAAATTGCACTAAATCACTATTGATCAGAGAAATGCAAATTGAAAGAGGTACACTTCTCAGATTGGCTAAGATGACGGAAAAGATAATGGTAAATTTTGGAGGGGGTGTGAGAAAACTTGGTTACTAATGCAATGTTGGTGAAACTGGGAACCAGTCCAACCATTTTATTTTATTTTGCTGAGGCAATTGGGATTAAGTGACTTGCCTAGGGTCACACAGCTAGAAAGTGTTAAGTGTCTGAAACCAGATTTGAACTCAGGTCCTCCTGACTTCAGGACTGGTACTCTATTCACTGTGCCACCTAACTACCTCAATCCAACCATTTTAAAGAGCAATTTAGAACTATGCCCAAATGGCAATCAAATTGCATACCCTTTGATTCAGCAATGTCTCTATTCGATCTGTATCCTAAAGGAGACCATAAAAATTAGGAAAGGACCTACATATGCAAAAATGTTTCTGGCAGCCCTTTTTGTAATGTCAAGGAACTGGAAACTGAATGGATGCCCATCAGCTGGGGAATGGGTACATATGAGAGTAATGGAATATTATTGTTCTATAAGAAACCATCAGCAGCCCGATTTCAAAAAATCTTGAAAAGATTTATTTAAACTGTTGTTAAGTGAAGTAAGTAGAACCAAGAGAACATTGTACACTGCAACAAGATTATACGATGATCAACTGTGATGGACGTGGCTCTTTTCAATAATGAGGTTTTTCAAGAAAATTCCAAAAGACTTGTGATGGAGAGAGCCATCTACATGTAGAGAGAGGATGGATACTGAATGTGGATCACAACATGATATTTTAACCTTTGGTGGTGGTGTTTGTTTGTTTCTTTCTGATTTTTCCCCTTTTGATCTGATTTTTCTTGTATAGAATGATAAATGTGGAAATATGTTTAGAAGAACTGCATATGTGTAATCTATATTGGATTATTTGCCATCTAGAGGAAGGAGGAAGTGGAGAGGGAGGAGGAAAATTTGGAACACAAGCTTTTGCAAGAGTGGATGTTGAAAACTATCTTTGCATGTATTTTGAAAAATAAAAAAGCTATCATTATTGAAAAAAAAAACTTAAAAGCCTTCAGAGCTTAACTCCTTGTGTCTTAACTATACTTGTTGGGGAGCTCTTCTTCTCTCTGTCTCTCTGTCTCTTTCTGTGTGTAGATAGATAGATAGATAGAGATACACACACTCTACAGGATGAAAACCTTATTGCACTTTTAAAGACACAAGACTGTATTTTGAGTTTAGGCAAGGAATTGAGTTTACAAAGGCCATTGAGTGTTCACATCTTAACAGGAACTAATTTCATGCTACTGAACATTTCATGAAAACCTGAGTTTTGATATCTTTGTTTTACATAGAGTCACCAGTTTTGAAGTGTAGAGTATTTACTTGTCTCTGCTCTATATCTAGATATGTAATTTGTATTTATCACTAAGAATTTTTGTTGTGATATGGGAGCCACATGTCAGTGGACTGCTGGAGGTCTAACTCAGACCTGTAGAATGGCTCTCTTCATGTGAGAAGATGATGATGATACAAAAAGATTTCTCTCTTTTTTCCTCTGGCTTCCAATTTATTTCATTCCCAATCTACAAGGAACATCTGCATTAGTTAAAGGCTGTTTTGCTACTCCTTCTTAACATATTTGTGAGTAGGATCCTCCCAGAGTTCCTTTTGGTAACCTGCAGAGAAGGAAAGGGAGAAGAGACCTGGTAAGACTTTTTTAGTCGGGGTAATTAAATGGGCCAACACATCAAAGGGCCAAATAAGAAGACTGATGAGAGAATTATGAAAAATGCCTGTTCTGACTATAATCCTCTTCTCCATTTGAAAGTTTGCCTCCATGACATCTCCATCTCACAAGCTTTAATACTTGCTAAAGTGCTGTTTGCACTCCCAGCATGTGAACTCAGATATCTTAGCATGAGGACTTAGATAACAGCCAATGCATAAACTTACTGACTATGCTGTGGGGGAAAATAATCACTTTCTATAAAACAAAAAAAAATTGTTAAGGACCATGCCTAAGTGAAGGGGCAGGTCAATTCTCCAAAAGTCCCCACAGCTGTGAATCATAACACTTGAAGGAGTTGCAAAGCAGCTTTCGAAGATGTTCCTTGTGGATTGGGAATGAAATAATTTGGAGGCAAGAGGGAAGAGGAGAGAGGTCAGATGACACAAATGCCTCTAAGTCGAGAGGTCAGAGAAAGGTCAGAGAAAGCAACTGCCTCTCAGTCTCCTTGTATCATCATCCTCTCACATGAAGAGATCCATTCTACAGGTCTGAGTTAGACCTCCAGCAGCCACTGGCAGATGGCTCCATTACAACCAATTTTCCTCAAATTAGGTGGATTAGGTGGATTCTCACAATCATTGGATCATTAATCTCCAACTAGCACCTCAACATACCCCAACAATGTCACTATTTGACTTAAGTCTGGGACCTCTGAAAACCTGGGGTTGGGAGTGAGAATCAAAAATAATATGAGTAAATATGGGGCAAGTAATTTATTCCTACACAGAAAGAATTCTAATCATGAAATATTTAGAATATGAATTATTAGGCTTAGCAGGATTCAGTAACTTAATTAGTCTGTTTGGCAGACTAATATTATAGGACTCATCAAAACATGATCAAAAAATTAAAAGAACAGACAAATTCAGAGAGCAATTGGGAAATGTTAATAAATAATTAATTTAATAATTAATAATAAATATTATAATAAATATATAATAACATAAATAATATAATATAACATAAATAAATAAAAATGTAATAAATAAAATTGAAATAATATAAATAAAATTAAAAATATGATATTAAAATAAATTATAATAATTAATAATAAAAATGAATAAAACACAACATGACATTGGTGATGTTATTTTATGATTTTTCTTAATCAATATGTAGTCTTATGGACCTTTAGGTGCCTTCTGCCACCTTGCCCTCCTTTACCAATTATGTCATATGATGAAGTGGACCTATTTTTTTACCAAGGCTAATGCTTCTACTTGGAAAGTAATCCCATTCCATCCTATCTCCTTCATCATCTATCCTCTCTTCAATGTATTATTATTATTATTATTATTATTATTATTATTTACATTAACATTATTATAACATTAACAGCATTTCCTACTGCCTACCATTGTGCTAAGTAATTCTTAGAGAATTAAATTATAGAGAATTCTGCTGACCTGGACTGGTAGAGGGAATTTCCTCACTTGGGAGCTCCTTATACCAATGAAAGTACAGATTTAGTACTTATACCTGTTCAATTTAAACAAATAAAATATTGAAATATAGAGAAGTAGTCATTTCACATTTCACATCAGCACTGCCAAAATCACTTCTGGCATTTGTTTGCTAGTAAAATGTCTAAGATAGGTCAGTTTTTGTGGTATTGGTCAGTTCTATTTCATGCCTAGTCAATGACATTTGCAGATGTTCTGTGACTTTTAGGTCTTCAGATATCATGAGATCAATGCCTTAATGTAGCCATATTAGGATACAGGAATCAGCTACATGGAAGCCAGGTAAGGAAAGCCAGCTACCCAGAGAATGCTAACAAATGTTTTATGATTGACTTTGAGCAGGATATGCTTTTAAATTTAATCTGCATTATTAAAAATTTCTCCATCACTCTTTTAGTCTAGACAGTTAATAAAATCATAAATCCAATCCTGATTTGTGTTTGCCAGTTTCTGATGTGTTAAAAGCTTTCATTGAATATTTAACAGTTAGACTAAACTGTCTTTGCCCATGTAACTCTGGGAAAGCAACTGTTGTGATGGAGGTTCTTTACCTATCTCTAGGAGGTTTAATCCTCTTCAACCTCAGTTGGACCTTCACTACTGCTCAGCAATCCTATTGTACCTCCTTATTAACTCACTGTCCCACTCTCTCTAATGACTTATCCAAAGTCTTTTATGCTTCCTCAATTCTTTCCCTCCCCCAACTCTCCCCAACTGAAAAACTCATTTTGCTATAAATTCTTTCTCCTTATCTCTTTCTCATCTTCTATTACTTAGGTGCCTTCTGCCACCTTGTTTTTCTTCACCAACTATTGCATATGATGAAATGGACTTATTCTTTACCGAGGCTAATGATTCTACTTAGAAAGTAATCCCATTCCATCCCATCTCCTTCAATAAATTGTTGTATCTGTAATCCCCACTTTCATTTATTTTCCTTCTCTGCCTCTTTACTATAGTATTTCCTACTGCCTACAATATGTCCCTGTTTTTCCTGTCTTGAAAAAAATCTTATTTTGATCGTTCCATCTTTACTATCATAAATATTTTCTATTGTTTTAATGTTCCTTTCTCAATCTTCATTTTCTTTGATTTTGCTGCTACAAAATGTATGTGCCTAATAATGTTTATTGACTGATTGATTGAAGGCAACCCAAACTTAGAACCAGACTAACCTTGTTAAGACACGGACAATATTCAATAGAGGCCAAGTAGAGATATAGGTACATTGCTCTTCCCCATCTGACTTTAGGGGGCAACTCAAAATCATAAGGAAGATGATGAGGCTTTTCTGTTATTGTTTTTTTTTAATTAAAGCTTTTTATTTACAAAGCAATTTTTCCAACATTGACTCTTGCATAACCTTTTGTTGAAAATTTTCCCCTCCTTACCCCCACCTCCTCCCCTAGCTGGTAGATAGTCCAATACATATTAAATATGTTGAAATACATGTTAGATCCAATATATGTATATATATTTATACAATTATCTTGTTGCACAAGAAAAATCAAATAAGAAGGAAAAAGACAAAATGAGAAAAAAAAACCATAATGCCAGAAAATGACAACAGAGAGAGTGAGAATGCTATGTTGTGCTCCACACTCTGTTCCCATGGTTCTCTCTCTGGGTGTACATGGCTCTCTTCATCACTGCACAAGTGGAACTGGTTTGAATCATCTCAATATTGAACAAAGCCATTTCCATCATAATTAATTGTTGTATATAGTCTTCTTGTGCTCATTTCACTTAGCATCAGTTTATGTAGGTCTCCCCAAGCCTCTCTAAAATCATCTTGCTGGTTGTTTCTTACAAAAAAATACTATTTCATAGCATTCATATGGCATAATTTATTCAGCCATTCTTCAGTTGATGGACATTCTTATCCCAAAAGGTGGGGTCTTTGGGTTTGTCAAATACTAGATTGTTATAGTCATTGGATATCTTATTCTGTAAACCTAACCTATTCCACTGATCAACTACTCTATTTCTTAGCCAGTACCAAATGTTTTATAATATAGTGTTAGATCTGGTACAGCTAGGCCACCTTCATTTGCTTTTCTCTTCATTAATTCCTTTGAAATTCTTGACTTGTTGTTCCAGATGAATTCTGTTGTTATTTTTTCTAGTTCAGTAAAATAGTTTCTTGGGAGTTTTATTGGTATAGCACTAAATAAATAGATTAGTTTAGGGAATATTGTCATCTTAATTATATTCGCTTGGCCTATCCAAAAGCACTGAATGTCTTTCCAATTATTTAAATCTGACTTTATTTTTATGTCAAGTGTTTTGTAATTTTGCTCATATAATTCCTGACTTTCCTTTGGTAGATATATTCCCAAATATTTTATACTATCGACAGTTATTTTGAATGGAATTTCTCTTTGTATCTCTTGCTCTTGGATTGTGTTGGTAATGTATAAACATGCTGAGGATTTATGTGGATTTATTTTGTATATTGCAACTTTGCCGAAGTTGTGGATTATTTCTTAGCTTTTTAGTTGATTCTCTGGGGTTCTCTAAGTCTACCATCATATCATCTTCAAAGAGTAAATCATCTGGTTTCCTCATTGCCTATTCTAATTCCTTTAATCTTTTTCATTTTTTTAACTATAGCTTTTTATTTGCATGAGTAATTTTTCAGCATTGACCTTTGCAAAACCTTCTTTTCCAACTTTTCCACTCCTTCCTTCCACCACCTCCTCTAGATGGCAAATAGACAAATACATGTTAAATATATTAAAGTATATGCTTTAATCTCTTTTTTTTCTCTTATTGCCAAGGCTAGCATTTCTAATACAATACTGAATGGCAATGGTGATAGTGGGCAACCATGTTTCACTCCTGACCTTATTGGGAATGTTTTAGTTTATTCCCATTACATATGATGCTTGCTGATCTTGATGATAGATGCTAATGACTATTTTAAGGAAAAGTCCACTTATTCCTATACTCTCTAGTGTTTTTAAAAGGAATGGAATTTGGATTTTTATCAAATGCTTTTTCTGCATCTATTGAGATGATCATATGGTTTTGTTCATTTGGTTTTTAATATAGCATATTATGTTAATAGTTTTCCTAATATTGAACCAGCCCTACATTCCTGGTATAAATCTTACTTGGTTGTGGTATATTTTTCCGGGGATGATTATCTGTAATATCTTTGCTAATATCTTATTTAAGATTTTTGCATCAATATTCATTAGGGAGATTGGTTTATAATTTTCTCTCTCTGTTTTTATCCTACCTGGTGTAGGTATCAGTACCATGTCTGTGTCAGAAAAGGAATTGTTCTTTAAACGTTTCGTAGAGTTCACATATAATTCCATCTGATCATGGGGATTTTTTCTTAGGGGGTTGATTAATAGCTTGTTCTATTTCTTTTTCTAAAATGGCACTATTTAAGTAATTTATTTCCTTTTCTGTTAATCTGGGCAATCAATATTTTTGTAGGTATTCCTCCATTTCACTTAGGTCGTTAATTTATTGGCAGGAAGTTGGGCAAAGTAATTCTTGATAATTGCTCTAGTTTCCCCTTCATTGGTGGATAGTTCTCCCTTTTCATTTTTGAGATTAACAATTTGATTTTCCTCTTCCCTTTTTCTTATCAAATTAATTAAAAGTTTATTTTGTTGGGGTTTTTTTTCATAAAACCAACTCTTAGTTTTATTTATTAATTCATTTTTTTAAGTTTCAATTTTATTGATCTCTTCTTTTATTTTTAGAATTTCAAATTTGGTATTTGATTGGGGGGGTTTAATTTTTTTTAATTTTTTCTAGCTTTTTTAGTTGCAAGCTCAATTTATCAATCTTTTCTTTCTCTCTTTTATATACAAGTAAGCCTCTTGAGATATAAAATTTGCCCTTATTACCACTTTGGCTACATCTCACCAATTTTGGTATGTTGTTTCATTATTGTCATTCTTGTGGATGAAATTATTGATTGTGTCTATGATTTGCTGTTTCACCCATTCATTCTTTAGAATGACATTATTTAGTTTCCAATTTCTTTTTGGTCTGTTTTTCCCTGGCCCTTTATTGAATGTAATTTTTATTGCATCATGATCTGAAAAAAATGCATTTACTATTTCTGCCTTCCTGCATTTGAATTTGAGGTCTTTATGTCCTAATATATGGTCAATTTTTGTAAAGGTTCCATGAAATGCTGAGAAGAAAGTGTATTCCTTTCTGTCTCCATTCAATTTTCTCCAAAGAGCTATCATATCTAGTTTTTATTGTATTCTATTTACCTCTTTAACTTCTTTCTTAATTATTTTGTGGTTTGATTTATATAGTTCTGAAAGAGCAAGGTTGAGATCTCCGACTATTATTGTTTTGTTGTCTATTTCTTCTTGCAACTCTCTTAATTTCTTTAGAAATTTAGATGGTACAACCCTTGGTGCATATATATTTAATATTGATATTGCTTTATTATTTATGCTACCCTTTAGCAAGATATAATTTCCTTCCTTTTCTCTTTAAATCAAATCAATTTTTGCTTTTGCTTGATCTGGGATGAGGATGGCTACCCCTGCTTTTTTTTACTTCACCTGAAGCATAATGGATTCTGCTTCAGCCTTTTACCTTTACTCTGCTTTAAATGTGTTTCTTGTAAACAACATATTGTAGCATTCTGACTTTTAATCCAGTCTGCTATCTGCTTATGTTTTATGGCAGAGTTCACCCATTCACATTTACAGTTAAAACTACTAATTCCGTATTTCCTGCCATCTTATTAACCCCAAATTATACTTTTCTCTTTTCTTTTCCCCTTTCCCTCCTTCTCAGTATTTTACTTATGAACACTATTTGCCTCAAGCAGTCCTTCCAGAACCTCCCCCTTTCTTATAGCTTTCCCCTACTATACTCTTTTCCCTTCTATTTAGCATATCTCTTCCCTTTTTTCCTTTCCCCTGCCAGTTTTCTTGGTGAAATCAAATATATCTAATATTCTTTCTTTGGGCCAAATCTGATAAGAGTAAAATACCACAATATTCATCACCTTCCCTTCTTTCCCTCAATTATTATGCATTTTCTTTGTCTATTCCAGAGATATAATTTCCCTCATTTTACTTCCACTTTCCCCTTTTTTTCTGTTATAATCCCCTTTCCATCTCTAGTTTCTTTTTTATATTATAGCAGTAAAATCAGATTATACATGTACTCTCAAGGTATACCCACAACAGAAATACAGTTCTAAAGAGTTTTATTTTTCTTTTTACTTTTTTTATGCTTCTCTGAAGTTCTATATTTGGAGGTCAAAAATACATAGAATTCACCAGTTTTTTGAATGTCCATCTTCTTCCCAGAAAGAAAATGTTCAGTTTAACAGTATTATTTTCTTGGGGAATATCAAAATTATTTTTTAAGAGGCAAATTAAATTGATATAAATTGTGGATAAAGATCTGCTGGTAAATTAAAGATAGCTAAAATAAATGTATATGTGACACTTTTTAAAATTTAATATGCATTAGTAACATTTCCTTCATTGATTTCTTAAATCCACATAATGAGCAAAACAATAAGTCAAGTACGAAGTTGTATATTTTGCCAGTTTCTCACTTGCACTCACATTGAAAATTTAACAATTATCTCTCCTAGACTGTTATGAACTACCCTACATCTGGCAGATCCCTGCTTGTTCATAAATTTTATGACCAATTATTTCAGTTGATTCCAGAACCATGCTAAAGCTTGATTTCGTGTACTTTTATTACTCTTGTTTTTTTTATTAGTGGAATTGGTGAAAAAATGGCTGTATTTCTAAAAAATCTTCCTCATTGCTGACAATGGCAACTAAAAGTAACTTTGATCAGCAGGTAGCAGGTATCCTCTTAATATGCCAAAGAGATTACTTATTGTCACCTAAACAAAATAACAAATGCATAATAACATTCGTTGTAAACAATCTTATTTGAAAAAGAAATTAATAAGTCATTCTATATCAAAAGCAGAGTTCTTTTTATCATGGACTTTCTCAAATTGAAGTGCTAAAGTGAATCCATACTTTTAAATGTTTAAATTAATGGACAAAACCACATTTTTAGTGTGGATGTTACAAAAGTGTCTTAGAAAAACTATGCTATTTAAATCTATATATTCGATATTATTTCACATATCTGCATATTTACATAATAACTATATCTCATTCATCTTATGCCATTCTTCAGTTAGAATAAAATTAAGGAAAATAAAGAACCTGTCTGAACTATTAAACTGGAACCAGTCAGAAATGGAATGTGTTACATTATCCATTATTAATTGAAGTGGAAGGGTAAAAGAGAATTTTATTATTTAATTCTCATTTTAATGAAATTTGTGAGGATTTTTTTAGTAAAATAGCAGGTTTATCTTAAATAAATTGAGCTATATTGTAGTACTAAATTGTTTCAGAATAGTTACTCCATTATTTTAGTAGAGATTACCTGCTTAAAGTGAAACCTATACTGAATCTTTTCTGGCCTGTTTGGTATAGTGATATTGATAACCAGCCACACTTTCTAGCTACTTATCTTCTTCTCCTCTAAGTAATTTTCCTCCACCCCACCCCATCCTCAGATTTTAATTCTCTTAATAGCACCCTTGACAGACTGCCAGGCAATAAACACAGGCAGGTGAAAAATGAATGGCTCCAGCCTGACCGCTGATAACTGCTAAAGGCTTTTTATTCTTAGAATTTCCTACCAAAACACAAAATGACTGGATGACTGTCAACTACATTCCTCTCAAGTGTTTTTTTTTTTTTTATCCTTTCAGTTGTGGTTATTCTTGGAAGAAAATAGGATTATTGCTAATTTTCCTTTTTTGTTAAAAAAAAAAAAAAAAACCTCTATAAGTTCCTGAGTGTTTGAGTTTCTTTGTTATTCAAAAAACATGGGTAAGTGATATAGTTTAATTAAAAAAGATATCAGTGGACAGGAAGAATAAAAAGGAGATGGTTTCTCAAATGACTGCTTAATGTATAGAAATCAGTTCTTTGAGAACTTCATTGTTTTAAGTGTATAGTAAAAATGGGTAAAATGTATACATATGCTAATGTTATGCAAAGAAGCAATGTTTTTTGATCTATTATCTGTTGAGATGAATTATAAATTTGAAGAGAAAAGCCTATGATACAGTTTTTATTCATTAAAAACTAATTTAGCATATGGCAATGGTGATTGTAATGGTGGGGAATTTTAACTTTGAAAAACTTCTGAAAATAACTCATATCTCTCTAGTGATGGGTTAGGTTCCCTAATGCTAGAGGACAATATTCTTTTTGGTTCCTAAATAATCTAGGTAATCTTACAGAGCTAAGGATTATGTGGATTTCTAACTTGAGAACTATATTAAAAATTGCAATGAAGTCAAGATAAAAATAAAGATTTCATTTTATGGTCATTATTTAGGTTGAGTGTATGATTAAAGTCAAGCTGAAGTATGATTGGCTTTGCTAAGCTATACAAAAGCATCAATTTTTTCTTCAAGAGAATTATTTTAACAGATAACAACATATTATACAATGTTTCACCAGATATTTAAATCTAAATTAAGAGCAGTTGTGGGATGAGTTGCTGATTTTTCTTATGATAAAAGAGAAATAGTTCAACAGACATAGTCCAGATGTTATCTTAATCCAGTCCTCATGTAAAAAAAAAAAAAGTACACTAAGGGACAGTAATAATAATACATTTTATCTGTTTTAAATTTTCCTCTTCTCAGACACCCCCTGTAAGAGATAGAGTAAACCAGTACATCATTTATGAATCAGCACTAGACTAGGGCTTTTTTATATGGAATGTGCAGACCAAATTTTACAACCACTGGTTTTTGATTTGAGGGAGAATCGTTTAGATAGTTGTTAGGTTTAAAAGAGAGGCAATGAATTTGGACAAGGTCTAGAGTTCAGTGAATGCTCTGATATTAATTACTTCTTTGCTTTAGGCTGCACCATCTGTAATATGGTATATAATAAAATCAAGATCATGAAAATGGGTTATAATTAACTTCGCGCTAGACTCCTTAAAATTTCTCCTGCTTCTCTTGAATGTTCTACTTATAGTTCTGAGCCTAGTGTGATTCCCCTATGTAGAATTCAAAACTTTCTTTTGAAATCTAAGATCCCCCTTGATTGGAGCCAGGACCCACACTGTAAAGGAGGAATCTTATTAACCACCTCATGACTTTTTTTTCTATCAACTTTTTCTCATTCTATCTCATTTTATATAGAAGATTTTGGTGGACATTAGCCTATTAGACATTTCTGAGATTACCTATATGTTTGGGGCAGAGAATATCATTCTAACTAATTCTGTAGAAATTGTGCAGTTCCCTTTAAAGGAAAAAATAGTAATTTATTTGTAAATTATGCAATCTAGATCATGTGTCAAGTTTCAGTATATTGAAATTGTCACTGACACAAATGTTCAGTAACCCCTCAGTAGCTTGAAAGTATCTAATATTCTTTTCTTGAATAATTTGTATTTGAGAAGAACCTAATTAATTAAAATGATAAGATATTCTGAGAATATTTTAGTATGAAAAGATCTGCATTATTTTGTACTGTTCTAGAGGCAGCAAAACATTCATTATTAACAACCTAAATACAAAGTCATTTCTTTCCCAAAAAGAATCCTCTGAATCTTTTCAAATGTTTCCTGCAAGAAATTAATTCTACTTTTAAAATATGATATTTTCATATTTTTAATGACAGTGAAATAAAGCTATGTTCTAAGAAAAATGAATCTGCAGGGATTGCCCACACAGCTGGACTGCTGTTGAGAGAGGTGTTAAAAAAAAACACAAAAAAAACATTTCCAATGAGAAAGGAAAACTAGGATTTACATTTTAAGTGGCAGCCTTGGAGAGGCTACTTTATGATACCTAAATTGTACAAAAATGACAAGAATGACATCCAAAACTTTAAAGAAGTCTTCTTGTCAGATCATTGTCAGAAAAAGCACCTCTCTTATTTTAGGGAGGAAATTGTGAAGAAAATCTACAAAATTTCTTTCTCTTATTTTAAAGAAATCTTTGTAGATTTTCTTCACAATTTCCTCCCTAGGTGGGATATCAAGGTGTTAAAAAAATTATCAGGTATATCACATAGTGTAAGAATGAATATGTGGCTCAGTGAGATGCTTTTCTATTTATCTATACGTGCTCTATATATGATTAAGAATGATTTAAACATGATTTTAAAATGATTAAAACAATGTGGAAAAAAGCATTGCCAGGAGTGACAGATTAATACAGAAACTATATTATTGGTGTGACTTTGTGCCTCCTGTACAAAACTCCATTTTACTGTATTCTCATATGAGAATATGAGCTCTATCGTGTTAGGCTATTTAGTAATCTATTGGTGCATTTATTTTTTATCATTTGACAGATGGAAGTAGTAGTAATTCAGTTTTTAGTTTTAATTATAAAAGATTCCAGATGTAGAATGCTACAAAAATTAAAACCAGAGCTACTCATATGTCTTTTCAAAGGAAGCCAACTTCAAGTTATCTGTTTTTCATTTAAAAACATTATTAAGGCTATTACTAAGAAATTCAAGGTCTTACCCATTCCAATAACTGATGCCTTTAAAGTGATTTAACAGATTTAGTGTGTGTGGAAAAGTAAATTTATCTTTAAAAATGACTTTAATCATACATTTACATATAATAGACAAATCAGTGTCCATAATTTTAAGGTTTGTGTTAGCCTTGGCAGATATGTATTAAATTGGAGGTAATCTTTACCCTTCCATCCTTTCTTGATTTTATTTTGTCTTCCTGATTAAATTATACTTTCATTGGTCACTTAGTAATGAAAGTTTAATCATCATGATTTACCTGGTAATTGGTGATATGTTCTTAGGAGTAAATGTTTTCTCGAGAGCAAAATAACTGAAGTTAGAAATTTTTTATGCCTCTAATAAATATGTTTGTTGATTTAACTAGCATTTTTGAAAATTCAACTTGCTGTAATTTTCCAGTCCTCATTTCGATAGCCAAACAAGAAATGTATTCAAACCAAAAAAAAAAAAAAAAAAAAAAAGAAAAGAAAAAAAGAAAAAAATGTGGCTGTGAGTGATTTCAAATGTCTGAGATTGTTGGTAATTATGTTAGTTGGCTAGGCTGATAAATTAGAAAAGTAATTTGTTTGCTGTAAACTGAACCTGTTTCTAAGGCAGAAACTTTAGGCTTTTATCCTCTGGAGTGTGATTGAAAGGGTGAGAAGTTAATTTGGCAGCTTCATTTCTGTAGTTTCAGAATATTTCTCCCATCTACTCCCCCTGCACTCCCTTTCTCTTAGCTTCAATGAAGGAGGGATATTTCAGTGCTTTGTGCCTGCCCTCATACAAAGAAAGAGCATGACCTGAAAAGAAACCCTCTCCCCAGGGCACATCCTGAGTAGCAACAGTTTGGCTCAAGTGTTTCTTACGAACAGCCTTCCAGACCACTTGATCTAACTCATACCATTTCCTTCACAGTACGGCCCAGTTAACAACTTAGTGCATAAACACAATCTGCAGATGGCAGTTCAAAAAGTGCTTTTCCCCTCAGTGAGAGAGAAGACAATGAGTGCTCATTACATGAATTCAACCCAGGCCTTCATCAGGGTGTGAGGATGCAAGGGGGGCAGACCATCCCTGAGAATGTCTGTTTATGCAAATAAATGCAGGTTTTGGAAAAGTGTGTTTTTGGAGAAAAGTGTAAACACTTTTCAGAAAAAAGATGTACATAGAGCTACAGCAGCTATCTCTCTCCATTTACCCCAAAATCTTGGCAAATATAGTGCAATTTATTGACAAAACCCCAAAGATGAAAAGGGAAGTTATCAAGAAAAGCAAGCATTGCTCGGCTGTGCATGCCACAAATTTCTGTAGTACTATAGACAGTGTTTTTAGATCAAGGTTTCCACTTCTACACAAATTACATTAACTCTAAATGTCCAGTGAAGAATCTATGAGGCATATTGGTTCTTTAGACTTCAAAATAAATCTAAATTAGAACCATATTGCTGGAATATTTTAGCTAACATTTATATTACTTCAGTTACCAAATCCAGACTAAGTCCCTGGCTCAACAGGGGAACACATTAGGAAGTATAAGGGCGTGCATTTCTAGCCTCTTATAAAAATTTACAAAAAGGAAATTTTAAAACTACCTGAGAAATGACCATAACGCTCTAAAATGTTGATTTCCAGAAGTAGGTACAGGGAGGTCAGCTTCCCTACCCTATCTCTGTGTGTATCTATGAATACCTTCAGGGATAGTTTGGATTACTTGGAACAAGACTATTGTACAGTTTCAGGTATCAAAGTAGGTAATAATACATATGTAAGGAGATTCAGTCAAAGTCACTCTCAATGAATTGTCATAGTTTGAACTATATCTCAGCAGACAACTAAGATATATGCTGATCTCTGTAAGCACATGTTGTTGGGAACTTTAAAGATGCGGTTTCACCATGAATTCTATTGCTTAGAAAAAAGGAAATTTTAGTCATACATTGTATTAAAAACCTGTCAATAAAAATATTTCCTTTCTACATCTATTTTAACATGAACATACTTAAAAGTGAATACATATTCTTCATATTTCAGTTGTAGAACAGTTTCTTAGTGGACTTCAGGAGTGATATTAAAATCACTCTTTTCTTTTTAAAAATAAAACTTTGAAGACATGGGAATTTTATTTCATGCTATCAATGTCACTTTATAAATGAAATATAAAATAAATACAAGTAAAACTAAAAAGTAAAACCATGGTCATGATCAGCAGAAATTTAATATTCAAGTAGACTCTGTTCTGGAGTTTTACCATTATAACCCAATAGTTCAGAAGTTTGAAAATGATGGATGTCCTTTTGAAAAACAGCAGCACTCCCTCCCAAGGGGCTTGTACAATCTACTATTGTTCTTGTTGCAACTGGAACTGCAATGGTAACAGAAAAGAAGAAAGTATTATTTATATAATAATACAAATTATACTTGCTTAAAGCAAGTACAATTTAGGCAGAAAACAATACAGTAAAAACCAATTTGTGTCTTTAAGTTCTATCTTGCATCAAGGTTCTAAGTTGTGCCTTGAACTACAATTTTATTATGCCTATGCAAAAGTTTCATATACCATAATTTGTTTTAATTAATGGAAGTTATCTGCTGTTTTCAGGTGCCTCTCTGTCTTGGTGTTGAAAAAGAGGTTCTCATAATCAGACGTATTTTTAAAACAACAGTGATTATAAACTCACTTAAACTGAAGTATTTCATTATGAAGAGTATTATTGAAAGGAGAATCAGGATAACTTGAATAACCTTGAGTTATTTAATCTTTCTGGATCTCAGTTTTCCTATCTATAAAACAAATAGATTTAAAGATTTACAGATATTATGATACTATTTTATCACTTTGGGAATGGGTAAAGGAAGAGTCCTTTGCCTCCTTTGCCTCACTTCAGAGCAGGTGCACATTTTGACTGCATATTATTGGCTTATAAATGCATTTTGAATTGGCTACTGACTCAGAATACTATGGATTTCCTAAAGGAGCATTGCTCATTTCCCAGACCTCTTTTGCTTAAAGCCATTAATTTAGTGTAAGGATGATTTTTTTGGGCTTCAGATGATGTATGGGAAAAGGCCTTTTATCCCTCTGTCCTTAGCCTTAAGAGAACATGACCTTTGTCTAAAGTAGGGCTTCTCTCTCCCCACCCCCAATTTTTGGTTCAAGGCTTTGTGAGATCTCCAAAGTCAAATGGTGTCTTTCCCCTTTTCTGAAACCATTGCAGTTCCAGTTGCAACAGGAACAGTGGTAAAATTAGATAAAAGAAAGTCAGCCACATACAGAGAAATCACCAGTAAGAAAAGAGCCTAATTGGCATCAATCAGGTTGTACTCAATAAAAGTAAAACATAAAATAGCTAAATAATAACTCTGCTACAAATGTCTCAACAAGATTTGAGAACTTGTTGGGAAGTCAGCTGATGGTAATCATTCTAATGTTGAACTGAAACCTTGGCCTAAGTCCAGTTTAATCATAATGAATGATTTCTTGAAGGTATTCTGTTAAATTTAATTTAAAAATTTTAATCAGTATCCATTCATGAAATTGGCATTTCCCTCCTATATTTTATCCTTTCTTGGCTTAGGTATTGGGGCTATATTTTTAATTAAAGAAATTTGGAAGAATACTTTTCTCCTCTATTTTTTCCCAGGCACTACTGCTCTATTATTATTTTTAATGTTACATTGTGATTATTAAAATTTGTGCTTATGATAGTTTCCATACTTTATTTTTTGAAACATTAACATAGGATTTTTGTTTCTTAAACTATCAATCAAGTTTTTTATGTATTAAGTCTATTTCAAAAATCTGACAGCCATTGAAAACATGAGCAAAGAAGTTTATGAGATTATAAACTTTTATTTTTTCTACTTAATAGTATTTTGTTTTTCCTAATTACTCAACTCTACAGGAGTTATTTCTCTTCTTTGTTAATCTTTGACTACATTCCATATTTCCAAAATCTTTACTCCCTTTATGCATTGTCATATTTTGTAATTTTTCCCACACAAAAGGATTCACCTATTGCCAGTTTGAATGTTTAGTCTTTACTATCACTTCTCTTTGATTTCTACTTTAATCCTTGTCTTATATGCTTTTAGGGAGGAAATTCTTAATGGTCTCTTTATTCATGTCTTGTTATTTTTATTGTTGTTAATCTTTTTCTTTTTAGTTTTTCTCTTTTCTTCCTGACTAATTAATTAATTTCATTACGAATTCTTTTTTTTTTTTTGGCTGAGGCAATTGGGGGTAAGTGACTTACCCAGGGTCACACAGATAGGAAGTGTGATTTGAACACAAGTCCTCCCAACTTCAGGGCTGGTGCTCTATCCACTGTGCCTTCTAGCTACCCCCTGATTCCTTTCTTAGTTTCTGTATTTGTTTATTTTATTTGTATTTCTGTGGTCCAAAGAGCAAAACAAATAATTTTTCTTGGTCTCCTTTGGACTAGAAATAGACTTCTAAATAGAGTCACTGTTTTGTTTCTCCTAACTCCAATCTATTCTCTATTAACTTTCTAATGTAATTTTTCTAAGGTATAGTTTCAACCATGTCACTTTCTATTCAATAGTCTCCAAGTCTATTACTTTATTCCTCTCCACAATCTCTATGATTTAGCAACACTTGTCTACTTATTATCTCTCTCACAAAAAAGTCCATCTTGCATCTCTGTACCTCTGTATTAAATAAACTATTTGGTCCAGTGGATAAGGCATGGGCCTGGAAAACTCATCTTTCTGAGTCCATGTCTGGCCTCAAACACTAGCTGTGTGTCCCTGGGTAAGTCACTTGATCAGTTTGCCTCAATTCCAACATATGTAAAATGAACTAGAGAAGGAAATGAAAAACCACTTTACTATCATTAATAACAACAAAAAACCCAAATGGGGTTATGAAACATCAGATAAAATTGAAACAACTGAATAACAACAACAACCTTTGTACTGATGATATATAGGGTTTTGAAGGAGGACTAGCATTTTTGGTATGAGGACTTGCTGAGCACTTTTCATTGCTATTCTCTACCCTTGATATTTATCTGTCTCCCAACTCTCACCTGTAGCTCACAAGCTGTTGAATCTGCAGCAAGCACATACCTTAGCAAACAGGCTAACCCAAGTTGAAAATAATCAATAGCCCTTAAATCCGTTGGTAATATAGGGGAATGTCTAACCCAAGCATGTAAAGACTTTTCCCAGAAGAATGGGAATGACAATTTGTTCCACTGGAAAATTTAATCAGACACTGAAGACACCAAGGGCCATTCTGGATATCCTGGGCCACTGCTAGTCATTCTGATTTTTATCTTGCCATGGACTATAATAACATTAGAAGGAAGAATAAGGTTTATGGCTTTGTGTAATTCTGCCTTAGTCCATTTACATTCTACTCAAGACCTCATTCTTTGATGTCATTAGTCCTCTTCAAAAATGAAGGACAAACAGCTGACTGCACTCCTTGGCTGAATACTTTTCCCCAATCCAGTCTTGACTCTGAGATTCCTTGGCTTCCTTTTGACAGCTCAAATATTACCTCCTCTAAGAGGCCCTTCTCAGTCTCTATAATTGCTGGTCGTTATACTCTCAAAATATATTTACTCTTTATTTATCACATATCTACACACACACACATATGTGCATGCCTACACACACACACACACACACACACACACACACACACACACATCCCTCCCCCTTTCTGAATGTAAGCTTCTCCTAGGACAAGAACTTTTTGTTTTTGCTTTTTCTTTGTAACCTCAGTGTTTATCATATAGTAGGAACTTACTAGATACTGGTATCATGATTAAGTGATCTTTCAAAGAGAAAGTTCAGAAGAAATCTATAATCTCAGAATCCACGATGGGAAAGAAAAAGACTTATCATTTCTCTCTGTCTCTCTCTTTGTCTCTCTCTGTCTCTGACTCTGTCTCTCCTCTCATTTCCTCAAATGACCAGATCTTCAGATCTTTCACTGAAAGTCCAGCTTGTTGACAGGGACCCACTCCTTTTCTTCAGCCTTTCCTTTTCAGATCTTCAGATCTCTAACACAAATTATCATCCCTCTGCTGCTGAATTGACCTAGAAGCCAATTCAATTTCTACCCCTAGGGCCAGTACCATCTTCTCTTCCTGTAGTATCAGTGTTCTTTGCTTTTTGAAGTACTAAAATATATAAGTTCCATTATGATTTTTTGTGTTAATACCCTAGACTTGACCAGGACAATCACCTTTTGTTATTAATTAATGTTAATATATTCTATACATTTCCCTTTTTTATGATTTGGAAAATATAGATCCATCTAAAATATGCTTCTGTTAATAAAATAAATATAGAAAGGAAAAATATTTTTGTTAGTATAATAAATTAACAGTTTAAACATAGTTTATAGGAATACTTGACAGAGTATAATATATAATAAATTTATAATATATATACTATATGTGGGACTCCAAAATAAACTTTTAAGAAGATTAGAACTTTCCATGTATTTTTGAGCTTAGAAGGGATTTTTTTTGAGGATGGGACAGAATAATGACTGGTTGTGGAAGAGGAATTAATAATGGTGAAGGCAGGTCATTTCCAGTATAAAGATTATTATAAATACACAGATGTTATAGATAAAAAGTGGCCTCAACTTAAATAGAAAAAGAAGCCACTAAACCATGAATAAAGGTCTCTGATGATACATATTAACTTTAAAAAACAAATATTAGCATTATCTGTGTTCTATTATATGGCAGGTAGGTGGTGCAATGGATAGAGTGCCAAGTTGAAATCTGAAAGATTCCCCTTCTTGAGTTTAACTGGTCCTAGCTGTGTGACCTTGGGCAAGTTACTTTCCTCTGTTTGCCTCAGTTCCTGAATCTGTAAAATGGCAAACCACTTCAATATATTTGCCAAGATTAACATCTGTCTTTCTTTTTGGACAGGGAGTCATAGTCATTAAATATAAAGCTGGTCTCTGTCACCATATGCCACTGTTTAGAATCTCTCAATATCCATTAAACCCACAAGTGGAGGCAAGAGTCCAGGCTATATAGTCTCTGATAGTGCATATTTTTATAACACCTCCATTCTTAAAATAAGGAAGGTAAATGATAAAAACTAATAGATTATTTCAGATTTTTGAGTAATTAAGTTTATAGTAATATTCAAATTTTCAATTGTACATTACCCCATCAACATTCTTACCTATATTCTTCCAACGAACACCCATTTTGTTGTGATAGATTCTAGCAGCTTTTTCTTTGTTATTTTCTCCACCAATTGTTTCCAATTGTTATCTGCTTCCTTTTTCCTCTTTCCCACAAGTTCACTTCATGATCTCCAGAAATTCATCATTGTACAAAATTGTTCTCTAAAACTCTTAGCTCTTCAGCACTCCATGTCTATGAAGCTCCTCCCTTCTAATTGGAGAGGTAGGGAGTAGACAATTGAAGGTACCTCTCAAAACCTCAATTTGAAGATGATACCCTGGAAATTTGTCTCATCATTTTCTATTTACTTTCCTTCCTGGATTTCATGATTTTCAGAAATTCCTCATTCTACAAAATGAAAACTCTGAAACCTTCACCTCCTTAAACCATTTCTCTGCACTACAGGATTTCTTTACTTCTTTTTATTTTCCCTTCATTAACTTGTGAGTTCCTTGAGGGCAAGAAATGCTAATTTTTTTTTTTTTTTGGTATCCAAAGTGCTTAGCATACTGCCTAAAACATAGTAGGCACTTACTGCTTACTAACTCTGACTCTTCTTCATAGAAGACAACTGACATGAAACTTCCCAGAAGGAACTCTTGGAGACCAAGACTTTTTTTTTTTTCAAAAGCTCATATACTTCTTATAAACATTATGGGCAGGACTTACATGAAACTGCTTTTCCCCATAAACTTGCTTTGTCCAGTAGATTGACCTCTTTTCATACTCTGAGAATTTCAGGGGCTTTTGTTTTAGTAAATGCTTCATTTTAACCAAACAGGGTTATATATGAGGTTTCAAAACATAAATTGCTTCACCATGGCCTAATATTTTGTCTGTGGACTTTTTGTGAATAAGAACTCTATTTAGAAAGAGTGTTCATATAATCTTTCAACTACAAAGATCCAGCACACAAAAGTAATTCTGAGACTTTGGAATAGCATATTTTGCAAAGAAATGGTGTATTATTGGTTTTTCTAACATAGTCTAGAAGTTAACTCTTGGGACAGCTAGGTGGTGCAGTGGATAGAGCACCAGCCTTGAATTCAGGAGGACAAGAGTTCAAATCTGGTCTCAGGCACTTAACACTTCCTAGCTGTGTGACCCTGGGCAAGTCACTTAACCCCAGCCCCCCCAAAATAAAAAAAAAACAAATAAATAAATAAAGACCATACTAGTTTCTGCACAAACAAAACTAATGCAAACAAGATTAGAAGGGAAGTAACAAATTGGGAAAACATTTTTACAGTTAAAGGTTCTGATAAAGGCCTCATCTCCAAAATATACAGAGAATTGACTTTAATTTATAAGAAATCAAGCCATTCTCCAATTGATAAATGGTCAAAGGATATGAACAGACAATTTTCAGATGATGAAATTAAAACTATTTCCACTCATATGAAAGAGTTTTCAAAATCACTATTGATCAGAGAAATGCAAATTAAGACAACTCTGAGATATCATTACACACCTGTCAGATTGGCTAAGATGACAGGAACAAATAACGATGAATGTTGGAGGGGCTGTGGGAAAAGTGGGACACTGATGCATTGTTGGTGGAGTTGTGAAAGAATCCAACCATTCTGGAGAGCAATCTGGAATTATGCCCAAAAAGTTATCAAAATGTGCATACCCTTTGACCCAGCAGTGCTACTACTGGGCTTATATCCCAAGGAAATACTAAAGAAGGGAAAGGGACCTATATGTGCCAAAATGTTTATGGCATCCCTTTTCATAGTGGCTAGAAACTGGAAAATGAATGGATATTCTTCAATTGGAGAATGGTTGGGTAAATTATGGTATATGAATGTTATGGAATATTATTGTTCTGTAAGAAATGATCAACAGGAGGAATACAGAGAGACTTGGAGAGACTTACATCAACTGATGCTGAGTGAAACGAGCAGAACTAGGGGATCATTATACACTTTAACAATGATACTGTATTAGGATGTATTCTGATGGAAGTGGATATCTTCAACATAGAGAAGAGCTAATCCAATTCCAATTGATCAATGATGGACACAATCAGCTACACCCAGAGAAGGAACACTGGGAAATTAGTGTAAACTGTGAGCATTGTTTTTTTTTTGTTTTGTTTGTTTTGTTTTGTTTCTCTTCCCAGATTATTTTTACCTTGCGAATACAATTCTTCCTTTGCAACAACAACAAAATTCGGTTCTGCACATATTT
The DNA here is from genome assembly GCF_048593235.1 of Sminthopsis crassicaudata. Lineage (NCBI taxonomy): Eukaryota > Metazoa > Chordata > Mammalia > Dasyuromorphia > Dasyuridae > Sminthopsis > Sminthopsis crassicaudata. Next base: position 339,662,309 of record NC_133618.1, on the reverse strand, counting down.
ATTGTACCTAGGATATATTATAAGATATTTAATATGTATGGGATGCCTGCCATCTAGGGGAGGGGGTGGAGGAAGGAGGGGAAAAACTCGGAACAGAAGGGAATACAAGGGATAATGTTGTAAAAAAAAATTTACCTATGCATATGTACTGTCAAAGAAAATGTTATAATTATAAAAATTGACAAAAAACAAAAATAAAAAAAAATTCTGCTGCTCATGATTTGAATTTGGCTCATAAAAATATGATAACATTATGAATCAAACTAATCCAAATGTAGAAGTTTTTCATTCAGATCAAACAGCATTCTGTCAGTCAGAATGTCCTTCAGACAGAGCTCTACTGGAAATCTTGTTACTAGCCAAACTGAGAGAATTAAAAAGCCACCAGAAAAAAATTTACTCTTGATCCCAGATGGATTGTAATCTTCAGTACTTATATGCATTTATATCTGAATGACATCAGCCTTTGGATATATATGTCAAAAAATAAAAGAACTATACTACTAAATGAACCTCAGTCACTCTAGTACAGAGGCAACCCACAAAGACTGACAGGTTACAAGCAATTTCAGCTCAGTACTCCAAACTCACCTTAAAGAACAATAGAAGTCCTAACAGTCTGAAAGAAACTGAAATGTGAAGAATAACTCATATTTTGATGTGTGGGTTCATATGAACAGAAAATGAAAAGATCAGGAAAAGCTCAAAGACTACTCAAAGAATTGAGCAAAATAATACCATGAGAATCAGTTTTCTTTATGAAGCCCAGTAGTGGTCCCTTTGGAAAACAGTTTGGGTGAGGAGCATTTTTCATTCCCCCATCCTTTTGAGGACAATACTTGGACTATACCACTGTGATTTGTTCAGGATATGAACTTCTCTTTAGGTTTCTAGCTCCTGTCTGTCTGAATCTGTCTCTCTCTCATTGTTTGTGAGTGTGTATGTATGTGCTGGTATGTACATGTGTGCTGTTGTACTCATGTATGAAATTGAAACAAATTAAAAGATGTGAAATGAATAGTCTATTTGGAAATAATTAGATAACTTGTGAAGATTTTAGTCTAAGACAAAAGTTTAGGTTCTATGTGACTTCCTTTCTCTATAAAACTAAACTTGATCAGAGGAGGGGATGATTGTATTTACTATAATGAATTGTTCATAGCTCTCTCCCTCCACCATGAATTTTATGATACTTTCTATAAAACATCACAAATTCAGGATGCAATTAAAATTATTTTATCCTTGCAAACCACTGCTAAAATGTAAATGACCACTAAGCAAAATGTAAAATAGCAAAGAAACACTAATCATCCAAGCTGTCATTAGTTATAAAACAGAGGGAGAAAGCAGGAAATGGAGTTCATTCAGTATTATTCCAGCAGTTTATTCAGATACTACCTATCAACAGATCTGAAAAGTATTTTCTTCATGGTTTCTCTAATTTGTTTATGCTGTTACTCATTATGACTAAGTCATGTGCTCATTTGGAGCTTATCTTGGTATATAAGATACAAAGTTGATTTATACTATATTTCAATGAGTCTCCTTTACAATTTTCCCAGAATTTTTTGTCAAATGGTATTTTTACTCCAGTAATTGAGATCATTTGGTTTATCAAATACTGTGCTCATTAGCTTCTGCATATTTGCATAATTAATCAATTCCACTGATATGTTTCTATTTCTTAACTATTATCAAATCATTCTGATGACTATTTTTTATAGTATGATTTTTAGGTTCTTTTCTTTCCTATCAATTTTCATGATTTTCTTTGAGAATCCAGACTTTTTGTGAATTATTATTAATATTATTATGGTTTATTATGTAATCCTTTAGTAGTTTGATTTTATAGCACTGAATAATTAAATTATTAAAGTAAGATTATAATTTTTATTAGATAGGATCAGTCTTCCCAAGAGCAATTAAAATTTCTTCAGATATTTAGGTCTTTATTTATTTGCACAAAGAATGACATAAGTATTCCTTTGTGTACTTTTACAAGTACAGACTTCCAACATTTTTATTCATTTTGTAGTTATTTTACATGAAATTTATCTTTTTTTCTTCTTCTTGACAAGTTCTATGTGTAGTATGTAGAAATGCTGATGTTTTATTGCATAGTTCAAAATTTTGCTCATTATTGTTTTAATTAGTTTTTTAGTTGACTCTAAGGGGGCACTCTAAGTAAACTAACATCCTCAATATATCATTGTAAATAGCAATAATTTGGGGAGTTTGTGCCTATGCTTATTTCTTCAGTTTCCTTTTATTGTCTTATAATTTACTGCAAGAATTTCAAGCCCTGAATCAAATAGTAATGGTGAAAATGAACAGCTTTACTTTACCCTAGATCTTATTAGTAAGAACTCTAGTTTCTCTCACAACATAGAATATAATACTGTTTCTTAGTTTTACCTAGATATTATTTATTATATTTCCTTATTACATTAAGGAAAGATTTATTTATTTGTCTGTCTTTTTTTTTTAATGGAAATGCGTATTACAATTTACCAAAAACCTTTTTCTGTGTCTTTTGAAATAATCACATACTTTTTGTTGTTTATTTTATATATATGATTAATTGTTGTTCTCTCATAAGAATAAAGAGATTTTTTTCCTTAAAATAATAAGCAGCATTTATCTAAAATCAATAGCAGGCATTACTTGTCATGGAGAGAAGCTGAATGTATTCCCAATAAGATCAAGTGTGAAACAAGGATGCCCATTATTAATATTATTTTTCAATATTGTACTATAAATGTTAGCTTTCAATTTTTAATCAGAAAAGAAAAAGAAATGAAAGGAATTAGAATAGGCAATGAGGAGATAAAACTATCACTCTTTGCAAATGATATGATGGTATAGTTAGAGAATTCTAGAAAATCATCCAAAAACCTATTCATAGCTTTAGCAAAATTTCAGGTTATAAAATAAACCCACACAAATCATAAGCATTTCTATATAGGACTGATAAAGCCCATTAGCAAGAGAGAAAGAGAAATTCCATTTGAAATTACTATAGGCAAAATAAAATGATTTGGGGTTTACCTGCCAAGACAAACCCAAGAATTGTATGAACACAATCATAAAACATTTTTCAGATCAGACTTCTTAATCAGATTGAAACAACTGAAAAAATATCAATTGCTCATTGGTTGACTGTAATGCTCTCTTCTCTAAATTGTAATGTTCTCTGGGAGCAGGTTTCTTGGGGAGCTTCTGGAGGCAGCCTTCATTTCAGTTCAGTTCAATAATTCCAAATGCAGCCAGGAGTTAAAGTCCAGATGCTTTATTGTGTCCTTTAAAGTCCTGAATCTTTTCCTGGGCCTGGTTAGCTTTAATAGAGGCCTATCTCTCTCCTTGGTTCCAAGAGCTCCCTCCAAATCTCTCTAGCCAGCTTCAGCCTCTCGTCCTCCCAATGTCTCCAGCCAGCACAAAGGTGGAAGTTGGAATGAATCTTGACTCTGAATCTCCTGAAGTCCTCCCAAAGTCCTCCTTGGCCCTAAAAGCTTCTTGCTTATATGCTGCCCACTAAGTACACACCAATCATTTCATCTCTAGGAAACCATTATTTGTTGTAAGATTAAATCAATGTTAAATTAGATTTAACCATTGTCTCCTCAATTCCACTCAGTACCTTGTTTCAAGTTCTGGCCCATAACATCTCCTTGTAGGATCAGATCAACCATGCTAAATTAGATAATTATTGTCTCTATCCATTCCAGTGACTTAGCACCTTGTAAGAATCCCAATAGTTGATCAGGCTAATAAAATAAAAATGACTATTCTATAGTCATTGGCCTATTAAATTGGCCTACATGTTCAGTGCCATATCAATCAAACTGCCAAAATTATTTTATAGAACTAGAAAAAATAATAGCAAAATTAATCTGGAAGGACAAAAATCAAGAATATCAAGGGAATTAATGAAAAAAAAAAATACAAAGGATGGTGGTTTAGCAGTGCCAAACCTAAAACTATATTATAAAGTATCAGTCATCAAAACTATTTGGTACTGGCTAAGAAATGGAGTGGTAGATTTGTAGAATAGATTAAATATACTCAACATAGTAATCAAGGCCTAGAGTAATCTACTATTTGATGAATCCCCAAATTCCACCTTCTGGAATAAGAACTCACTATGTGACAAGAATTGCTAGGAATACTGGAAAATAATATGTCAGAAACTGGGCATAGATCTATATTTCACACCCCATACCAAAATAAGGTTAAAATGGCTACGTGATTTGGGCATAAAGGGAGAAAAAAGTATAATTTACCTATCAGATCTTTGGAGAAGGGAGGAATTTATAACCAAAGAAGAACTAAAGAACATTATGGAAGGCAAAAGGGCAAAGTTTGATTATATTAAATTAAAAAGGTTTTACACAAACAAAACCAACAGAAACAAGATTAAAAGGGAAGTACAAAGCTGTGAAAAAATTTTTTTACAAACAGTATTTCTGATAAAGTTTTCATTTCTAAAATACATAAAGAACTGTGTCAAATTTATAAGAATACAAGTCATTGCCCAATTGGTAAATGGTCAAAGGATATGAATAGACATTTTTCAGGTGATGAAATTAACCTATAATTAGAAAAAGCTGTTCTAAATCACTATTGATTATGGAAATGCAAATCAAAACAACTCTGAAACATCACCTCACACCTCTTAGATTGGCTAAGATGACAAGAAGAAAAAGATAATTATTGGAGACGATATGGAAAAACTGGGACACTAATATTTTGTTAGTGGAGCTGTGAAATGATTCAACTATTCTGGAGAGCAATTTGGAACTATGCCCAAAGGGCTAATAATTATGCATATTCTATGACCCAGCAATGCCATTACTGAGTTTGTAAGGAAATCATTAGGAGAAATAGGGAGGGCATATAGGAAATCATAAAGGAGGGCGAAGGACCCACATGTGCAAAAATGTTTGATAAAAAGCTGATAGCTTTTTTTGTGGAAGCAGAGATTTGGAAAATTAGTAAATGCCCAACAATTGGGGAATGGCTAAACAAGTTGTGATATACGAAGGTAATGGAATATTATAGTTCTATAAAAATGATAAACAAGCTGATGTTAGAAAGGCCTGGAACAACTTCCATGAATTGATACTGAGTGAAATAAGCAAGACCAGGAATACATTGTATATAATAGCAGCAAGACTTTACGATGATAAGCTATGAAAAACTTGGTTCTTCTCAGTGGTTCAGTGATCCAAAGCAATCCCAATAGACTTTGGAAAGAAAATACCATCTGCATTCAGAGAAAGAACTAAGGAGAATGCATGTAAATCAACATATGCTATATTCATTTTTTTAAATCTCTCTCAACATGATTCATAAAGCAATTTGTATTAAAAATAAATAAATTTACTAGGAAAAAAAAGAATGCTTGAAATATATTCTCTTTGCTCTGGGAGTTCTGGAATTTAGCTATAATATGCCAGGGAGGTTTCTTCTTGTGATCTTTTTCAGGAAGTGATTGGTGGATTCTTTCGATTTCTATTTTAGCCTCTGGTCCTAGAATATCAGAACAATTTTCCTTGATCATATCTTGAAAGATGATATCCAGGCTCTTTTTTGCTCTCCTACCAGCATACTATATATTTTTATTCCAATCTTCTGGAATTTTTGAAATCTTTTATTGTTTTTGTCCATGTTTTTGAAATGTGTTATTCAAAGCAAGTTTTTTAACATTATAATTAGGAGTTATGATTTGCAATTTTGTCATTGTCTTTTCAAATTCTGATAATTTCTTTTCTTTTGTCTTTTTTACCTTGTAAAGTCATAATGCTAGATCGCAAGTGACATTTGCAGTTTTCAGTCATTGTAAGTAATATATGCAAACTTAAAATGTATTCTTTTTATGATAGATTTGTTTTGTTCAAGTGTGTGTTTTATTTTTGTTTTTGTTTTTTTGGTGGGGGGACAGGATTAAGTTTTTTGGTATTAGCAAAGGGGATTTTCTAATATTATTATTTCCTTTAAAATAATAGATAATGTCTCAAATCCAAAAGTCAATAACAACTGTGCTAAATTTTGACTTCATTTTTTAGTCCAATGTATTTCTTTCCTATTGCAGGATCTTATGTTTCTTCCATGAATGAAAACTTGAATATATACAGGAATAGTAGATAACTTTGTACTGCTTGCTGCATTCTGTTCCAAAAGTCAAGCTGCTTTCAGATAGACCCATAATTTTAAAATTATCTCTCCTTTATCTATTTTCCAGGTCAATTGTTTATCCAATAAGATATTTCACATTTTTCCTATTTTTCATTCTTTTGAATTTATTTTATTGTACCTTGATTTCTCATAAAGTCATTAGCTTTCATTTTCTCAATTCTAATTTTTAAGGAATTATTTTTCTCAGTAAACTTTTATAATGGACTTTCCCATTTGGCCAATTTTGCCCCAATTAGTGGCAATAAGAGAGTTGTTAAAATCCACTTTCAATCGGTCACAGGTTTAAAGTGAAAGAATTCACTTATTCCTGAATTATTAATTGCAAAATGAAAGTTTGTTGTTAGATAGAAACCAGATTGACTTCTATAGTGGCAAAGATATATTAGGGAAATGGAGTCTTGCACTGAGAATGCTTTCTCAATGGGCAGAGTCAAAGCAGCAGAGCAAGCTACTTTAGGCCTTCTGCAAGGAGTGAGTTAAAGGAAACCTATTATATGGGTATCTTGGTGGGGGGCTGGGACAGCCTGAGCTGATAAGACCAGGATTTCTCAATTGAATGAAAATTTAGAATTTCAAAAAGATCAGTGGGAGTTAATTTGCCCTTGAATAGTGTTGCTTCTCTCATCCTGGGAAGGTGAGCCCTCTCTCTAGACTCCTTGGAGCCTGGGACAGCCTGATCTCTCAGATCAAAAAGGGGACACAATTTAATTTTAAAGGGAACACAGTTTAGTGATAATCTTAAAGGGAATACTACTTCAGAGTGATAATCATAAAGGGAACACAGTTTCAGTAAAGGGAACAATTTCCCTCCCACTTCATCCCCCCACAAGCAGATATCACCCAAATTCATTTGGGGAAAAAGAACGAAGATCTCAACTTCATGTAGCTATTTCAAGCTGACAAAAGTCTATTCGGTGGTTCAAGTCAGGAGGGGAGGTGTAAGAACTGAAGCTAGCAGCAGGACATTTAATTGGGTGTCTCAGTCAGTCATCTCAGTCTGCAATCTAGAGGGCAGTAGAAAATTCACAGCTTGAAGCCTAGAGAAAGCAGATCTCAGGAGCAGATTAAAAATGGGGTATCATCCAGGGTTGAGATGATGACATTTGGGAATGGAGCCTTTGTGTAGAAAATGCATCAAATCCCATCTGTGGGCTACCTTAAGAATGCTGATATGCCCAGTCAACAATACTGCCCACAGAGCTCCCCAGCTGAAGCAGTTTAGCGTTTCTTTGTCTCCCTCTGAGCCCACATGGTCCTGCTGCCGTCAGGGAATGAGGAAGGAAAAGAAAGAAACTATCTTCTCTCTTCACTCTCTGCATAATCCCCCCCAATTTAATTGAATTGCTTTGGAATTTTGAAATGACCAATTGCCAAATTCCCCAACCATTATTCCCAATGGACTTTTCCTAAAGCTAACTTTGGCCAGAGTTGGAGCCTATAGGAAAGTCAGATCTTTAATTACTGGCAGGGGTATAGAATGCCAATTAAGAAAAATAGGACAGAAAATGCCAGGAACAAAAAGTTCCCATCTTTGGAGTGAGAAAGTTAGGTAGGAGAGTGAGAGAAAGAAGGACATAGCCTACTTTTTCCAGAATACTCACAGGAGTATGTTGAAAAAACTAGGCTGTTGATCTCTCTGCAAGGAGCTTAGGCAGGTGCTCTGAGGCTTCCAGAAGTGTAGCAAAAAAAAAACCCAAAAGCAGTTTGGAATCCCTTTTCTCTCCAGACAGCCTCATGAGCATGCAAAAAGATATTTGGAGTAAGTAGAGATGTTGACTCTCATTCCCTTCCCCAGTTCTAAAGCTCTGGGTAGGGCAACCGGTTTAGCCTCTAGGTTGCCAGTGAGAGTCCAAACAGAATGACCTTTGTATTCTCATTTTTTAGGAAAGCTAATTTCTCCCAGTTGGGTGGAGTCAGGGAAACAGGGTGGCAGGATAAGGGTGAAATGCTCTGGTCTTGGTGGGGGGTTAAAATCTCTAATAGCTGTCCCAAAGTTAGTTTTTGAGGCTTCTTCAATTAAAAAGGTCTGTGACTGTCACTGATATAAAGCAGGATGACCAAATCAGGGAAACCAGTCCAATTTTAAAAGGTATGGGATAAGCATGCTTCCTGAAAAAGCTGGCAGCTTCAGCTCCTTTTAAGAGATAGACAAAGGATCTGGGGATGGGTGTGGCCCTGCCTGTCTGGACTGCTGGTAAACTTCTCAAGATATCTTAACTGTGTAATTAAAGTTGGTGGAGGAAAGATTTTTCTGAAGGTTTGAGAAGATAAGATTGAGTCCCCATTCTCACCACTAAATAGTACCCCAATCAGGGAACAGGATAGGAGCACATAAATGACAGGTTACCAAGCTAGCAAGACAGAGGAGAGGTCTCAGATTGGTTCCTCTGCAATTCCCACTCTTTGGGGGGAGGGAGAGGAGAGACAAGAGTTGCAGAGCGAGAGTGAAGGAGAAAGAAATGCAATGTTCTTACCCACTTCCAGGAATAGCCAGGTGTTGGAACTGGAGGGAGGAGGAGATCGACCAAGCCCCAAACTCCTGCCAGACAGGGCATTGGGGAGTCAGTTCGACCCCTGTAATTCCCGAAAATAGCAGCCAAGAGTAGAGACATGTCTCCAAATCTCGCTTTAATTTTCTTTCCTCAACTAAAGCCTGATTCCTGTCATATGTAACAGTGGAGTGGGAGAAGCTTGAGGGCTCAAGCCTGACCTCTCTAGGTCCCTCCATTTATCTCCCCAGGACAGATTAAGGAGGGTGCTAACCTTGAAGCTTGAGAAAGTTGGGTGGGGTCCCCAGAGTAATGGCCAAATTTCTCTTTGGTCTGGGGGGGAAAGGGAGACTGTTCAGCTTTCTGAGTGTCTTGGCCTTTTCTGCCTGAGGACAGAGCTTAAAATCAGAACCCTTGGAAGTTCCAGGATTCAGTTCAGGTGAGAGAAAAAGGGATTTAGGAGATGCAAAGGAACGCTCCTTTGTTTCTAGGAGGGCTGTATGGAGGGAGGCTGATTCTACTGGGTTTATATACCAAAGAGATCACAAAAAAGGGAAAAAGACCCACATATGCAAAAATTGTTTTAGGAAATTGAGTGGGTTCTCATCAGTTGGGGAATGGCTTAATAAGTTATGTCATATTATGTCATATTAATGTCATATTAAAGTAATGGAATATTATTTTATAAGAAATGATGAGTAGCCTGGACATGAACTGATCTTAAGTGAAGTGAGCAGAACCAAAAGAAAAGTACATAGTAACACAACATTATGTGATGATCAACTGTGATGGACTTGGCTCTTTTCAACAATGAAGTGATTCAAAGCAGTTCCAATGCACTTGTGATGGAATGAGTCATTAGCATCCCAAAATGCAGAGACTGAATGTGGATCAAAGCATTACACCACCTAGTTGCCCTTCTTCTTTACTATTTTAAGGAGAAATTCAGACCTTATTTTATTTTGTCAGGGAGTAGCAATTGAACAAACCTTTGTTGTTGTTTGCTTGCTTTTTTTTTTCTTACTCATGTTAATGAGAGAAAGGAAAGGGGGAACCCCATTTCTTGGCACATAGATCCCATGAGGCGCAGTGTCCCCTGTAAAATGAATTTACAGGCTCGAAAACCTAGATTGATAAATAAAAGGTCTATTGTAGGAATTTGGAAGTAAAGCTCAGTTAGAAAGACGCCAGGGACAAAAGTGGCCGCTGGCGGGAAGGAACCCTTACATGGCTGGAAGGATATCATGTGTTGGCTGGGAGGGCTCCTGCAATGAGGGCGTTCTGGCTCAGCTCTTTTATACCCAAAAGATGATGGGCGGTACCCCAAAGTTCTCTGCGGGCTTTGCAATTAGCTCAGATCAGGTGAGGGCTGGGGGAAGCTGAGCTGATGATGGTGGGGGCTGGGCCCAGATAGTCAAAGGGTGCCTTTGACCAGGATTTGTGAATCAAGGTCAGCCATGGGTTGGGCAATTAGAAAGGAATCTTAAAGGGATCCCAACCCTCATCAATGTTTTCTTTCTTTTGGTCAATTTTTTCTTGTGCAGCATGACGAATATAGAAATATGTTTAGAAGAATTGGACACATTTAACCTATATCAGGGGATGGAGGAGAAGGGGAGGAAAAAAGGAAAATTTGGAACACAATGTTTTTCAAAGGTGAATGTTGAAAACTATCTTTGCATATATTTGGAAAAATAAAACAAAAAAGAGAAGGAAAGAAAATAAAACTTCTAATCTACATCTTATTTACTCACACATAGCTCTAGGATAGAAAATACAACATTCATAGAAATTGTGTGGGTGGTAAAGATTAAGAACTGGGAAGTGGGCTAATTCTTTTATATTAAGTTTGAAATAAAAATATAAAAAAGACATTTATAAACAAGTACAAATGAATATTGTGAAAACTAAAGCTACCTTTAACTATATTTGTCTTTGGATGAAATCATATCCTAAAGGATAGAGATCTAACCTTAAGATTCAGAAAGATCTGAGTTCAGTATGTTTTGGATGATAAATCACTTTTATCTCACTGTTTCCAGGCACCTTTAGGACTATACACTGAAAAGTAGAATTGTTGATGCTGATGAAATCATAGGTCTTGAAAAAAGAGATGCAAGGTATACCTTTGTAAGACATAGATAGCTTCTTCTTGCTTAAATAGCTCATAGATTCCATGGAGAGATATCTCTGGAATTTAGGAGAACATAATTTTCTCATCTTGAAGAAAACAGGAGAAGAGCCATGGCTAGGCTCTTGCTTTTTCCATTGTCTATTTCCAAGTATTATATTGAGCTAGATTTATAGCCATTCTTCATCCTCCCATCCCTCAATATCGTTGGTCAAGGGTACAATGAGTTCAGGAAAAAAAAAAAAAACTTGCTTAGGTTTTTTTTTTCCCTCTGAGACAATTAGGGTTAACTAACTTGCCTAGAATCACAAAGCTAGAAAGTATTAAATGTCTGAGACTGGATTTGAACTGACTTCAGGGCCAGTACTCTATCCATTACACCACCTAGCTGCCCTTCTTCTTTACTATTTTAAGGAGAAATTCAGACCTTAGTTTATTTTGTCAGTGAATAGCAACTGAACCCATTTATCCTCGTAAACATTAAATAGAAGTAAGAGAAGTTCTATAAGAGCATAATATAGCAGAAAATAAACAAGGATGAATAAACTTTGGGGTTTTTTTGTCCTTTGTTTTTGAAATAGATCCATTTGACATCAGAAAAATGATACTTTGACCTGCAAGTGAATTGGATTTAAGTGAAGCAGAGCTGTACAAAGTCATCAGCCTCGCCTTTTTTTATTTTTTATTTTTATTTTATTTTATCATTTTTTGCTGAGGCAATCAGGGTTAAGTGGCTTGCCCAGAGTCACACAGCTAGGAAGTGTAATATTCTCTTTCAAATGTAATATTCTCTGTTGAGGTTTCCTTGGGGTTTCTGGAGGCAATCACCACAAGTGCAGCCAGGGATTAAGGTCCAAATCCTTTATTGTCTCTTTCCAAGTCTTGTCTCCTTTCCTGAGACCCGGTTAGCTTTCTTACAGTCCAGATCCTTTATTATTTGCTTTTTGGGGTTAGGCAGTTTTCTGGAGAGCCTTTCAATCTAGCCTTGGTTCCGAGAGCTTGAGCTCCCATCTGCCTTCTCTGGCTTCTGAATATCCCCAACTTCCAAGGGTTTCTGCTTCAGCCTCCAGCCACAACAAAGGTTGAAGATGGAATGAATCTATCTGTCTTAGCCTTGAGAGCTTCTAGTGCGCTTGCCTACTCTAGCCCTGAGAGCTTCTTACTTATATGCCTTGAGTACTGAGTACAAACCAATCATTATATCACTAGGAAACCATTATTTGTTGTAGGATTAAATCAGTGCTAAACTAGATTTAATCATTGTCTTCTCAATTCCACTTGGTACCTTGTTTCAAGTTCTGGCCCATAACATCTTCTTGTAGGATCAGATCAATCATACTGAACCATGCTAAATTAGGTAATTATTGTCTCTATCCATTCTTAGTACCTTGTAAGAATTCATGACTTAGTACCTTGTAAGAATCCTTTGTTTCAAGTTCAGAGTTCTGGCCCATAACAAGGAAGTTTTAAGAACTCAGGTCCTTCTGACTTCAGGGCTGTGCTACTACAGGCACTATGCCACCTAGCTACCCTTAACCTCACTCTTTAAGGTAAAGTGTAATCAAGATGACTGGAGGTGGCCCAGCAGTAAGGTCTTTTTGGCTCAAATTTCACCAAAGGACTTGGTGCTTTAAAGTTTCATGGGGGGCAATCTTGAAATTAGGGCGATGTTGAGGAACCAGTTTCCTCTAAATGTCTGAAATTTCCAGTCTTTCTCTCTTCATGTGTCTCTATCAAAGCATATACCAAATCACACCTGGTCAGGTTTTCAAGTACCTCTGACAGCTCTCCCACTTATGTATGTAAGCAGAAGTGATTTTAGCTATCTCTCTATCACTCTAGAGCTATGCCTCCTTGTCCTTATTCTTGAATTCAAGATATTAATTTTTGGCCACTTTCCAGTGTGTCACAAGAAATGCCCTAGTCTTTGAATGCCTACATTCTGTAGTCAATATGAATGAACTATATACAACTATGTACAACTACAACTATATACAAAATTATTGTTCATCAGTTTAGAAGAGGACCAATACATTATGAGTTTGGGATCAGGTTACAGTATGCTTTTCTGTAGTGTTCTTGGTGGTTTTCTGGAGGCCTTTGTTTCAGTAGAGTAATCACCATGAGAATAATCAGGTGTTAAAGTCCAAGTCCTTTATTTTTTGTCTCCTTGCCTAGGGCCGAGTTAGCTTTCTTGAGGCCCTTCAGATAGGCCTTGGTCTCAGTGCTGGGACTATAAGGACAGGCCTGCCACCAGAATCTGATGAATATGGAATGTATGTCTCTCTTTGGCTTCGAGAGCTTGAGCTCCTACCTCCAGTTCTCTTCTTCTTTGACTTTGCCCTGGCTGAGTTTGTCCCAGCTTTATATGCTCCATTTTAATTACATCATAGGTGTGAATCTTATAGAATAGGTGTTAATCTTGTAGAACTATATTAAGTACTAAGTACATGTACTGAATTATTAATCACCATGATAAACTAGATAATCATTGCTTTTTGTTTTCTCATTTTTTCCCCTTTTTGATCTGATTTTTCTTGTGTAGCATTATAATTGTGGAAACATATAGAGAAGAATTTCATGTTTAATATATATTGGATTAACTTGGATAAAACTCCCTGTGAAATAGGTAGGATAAGCATTATTAGTCCCATTTTACAAATGAGCAAATAGAGAGAGAAGCAAATTCATCAAGGTGATACCAGTAGCAGATGGTAAAATGAGATTCAAATAGGTCTTCTTATAAGATAACTAATTATTTTTGTTATAATGTACAACTTCACTTTGATAATTACTTAAGGGTTGTAAAAATATTATGGGTATCATTATTACTGTTATACTAGGCACTACATTTTACCTGTTGGACAAATGAATTAGTTGCTCTGTGCTTCCACTTCTCCATTTGTGATTAGAGCAATCATTATTCTAGAATAAAGTATTGGTTTTCTAAAATAAGTATTATTCCTTCCTAGGATGGAAAAACTTTATTAACATCTATAAATTATTTGAATTCCTTAGATAAAAACTTGAAAATATAGAGTATAATTATATATAAGGTGAGACAAGAAAAGGGAGAAAGATAAACCACTTATGACATAATTTGAATTTGTGAATGACTGAACATGCTCATATGAACCTTCAGTGCTGTATGTTTAACAAAAACAACATATCAGAGAGAGAGTCCATATTTATCCTTTGGAAGTTCGGTTTGAGATTTCATGCCTTTTTCATCTACTCTTTATTTGATGCATATATTCAATTTGCCTGAAAAATGAATTTTATTTTTTGAAGGAGAGACTAGATATGAATGAAAGCTAAAAGTAAAGCTTAGGCCCACAAACTCCCAGAATATTGTTTCATTCTTCATAAACTTCTGACTGAAAAAGCACCTTGTTTTAATAAATGCAATAGCTCAGAACTGCTACTGGACCAGGGGTGTACAAGAGGCAGTTTTAACTAGATAATTGGCAAGTTCCCAGCAAAGAAATTGGAAAGTGACACAAAGCAGATAAGATTTATTATTTTGTTAATTATTTAGATAGAAAGTCATGGAAAAATATCAATAATATAGATTAAAATAGAAGTGTATCCTTTTTTCCCTTAAAAAAAAAGTACTAGCATACCACTATAGCTGAACTCAGGGGGACAGGGATGCTTACTCATCCTCTCTAAAAGAGGCTTGAATCTGGACTGCTGTGTATGGACAAACTTTATCTTAGAGAAACTTAGCTCCTAAAGGACATATCAGACTTGTTTTTTTTTTGTTTGTTTGTTTTTTTAATCTCCTTATCTCTTTATAGTCTAACCTTTGGATCCTGGTGAGAATCATTTTTGAAAAGCTTAGATTTGACTCTTATAGAGGGTACCTAACATACAATTAGGGATAGGAGAGCTATTATTTCCAACATCAAATAAATGTCTGAAATACAGAAGTCTCACAAACTGACTTGACAAGAACTTTAAAAAACACAAAGTAGTTACTTACAACAACAATAATACTCATACTTCATTGAGACTAAATAGACATTTCACCTTTGACCCAATGTTGTATTATTGAACAATTCTCCCAGAATTACCTATGAACCATATGTATTTAAAGTTGCTATAACTGCCAGAGGTTCTTATAGGAGAAGGAAGCCTCAGAAAGAGATGGTTATATGACTAAAATTCTGAAGAGGATAAGAGTGAGGATAAGAGTGACAGTTACTCCTTTTAAGGTCTACTAAGTAGGCTGCTTTTTCTAGTTCAGTAGTCAATATAGTCAATATTCTCTGACACAGCTTTAACAAAGCTCTCCCCCTGAGTTTTTCCCCTCTTTCAGGAACTATTTGATCAGTCATGGGTCAAAGCATCACATTCTTCATAACTAAGCCAGAATATGTGGACCCGCAGAAGTGACTCAAGGTGCTACAGATCTATGTGTTGCCTACTTGCTCTCATCATAGAAACATAGAAGTTCCTATTACTTTGAGGTAAGAAACTGGGAGACTACTTTAATAGTTCATTTCCTAGAGAAGTTGCTAGATAATTTTTCTTAAAGAAAATACATTTTATGGTGTGTGTATTAATTTATTATTTTTTAAATTTTGAAAACATGCATGGATAATTTTCAACATTCACCCTTGAAAAACCTTGTGTTCCAAATTTTTTATTCCCTTTCTGTTATGGGTCAGAACTTGAAACAAGGTACTAAGTGGAATTGAGGAGACAATGTGTAAATCTAGTTTAGCATTGATTTAATCCTACAACAAATAATGGTTTTCTAGTGATATAATGATTGGTTTATACTCAGTGTGGAGCATATAAGCAGGGACTGAGAGCCATAGAGGAAAAGCTGGCAGAGGCAGAGAAGACAAAGGACTGGTGGTAGGAGCTCAAGCTCTCAGAACCAAGGAGAGAGATAGGCCTCTAAGAAAACTAGCTGAGCCCCAAGTGAAGGAGACAAGTCTTTGAAGGAGACAATAAAGGACTTGGATTTTAACCGCTGGCTACTCATATGGTGATTACTGAACTGAAACGAAGGCTGCTCCCAGAGACCCCAGGGAAACTGAACCAAGGAGAACATTATACCTTTCCCCCACCTCCTCCCCTATATGGCAAGTAATCCAATATATGTTAAAAAATGTGAGATTCTTCTATACACATTTCCACAATTATCATGCTGCACAAGATAAATCAGATCAAAAAGGAAAAAAAAATGAGAAAGAAAACAAAATGCAAGCAAACAACAAAAAGAGTGAAAATACTATGTTGTGATCCACACTCAATTCCCACAGTCCTCTCTCTGGGTATAGATGGTTCTCTTCATCACAAGATCATTAGAACTGACCTGAATCATCTCATGAGAGCCATGTCCATCAGAACTGATTATTATATAATCTTGTTGTTGCCATGTACAATGTTCTCCTGGTTCTACTTACTTATTTAGCATCAGTTCATGTAAGTCTCTCCAGGCCTCTTTGAAATCATTCTGCTGATCTTTTCTATAAAGAACAACAATATTCCATAAGATTCATATACCATAATTTATTCAGCCATTCACCAATTGATGGGCATCAACTCAGTTTTCAGTTTCTGGCCACTACAAAAAGGTCTGCCACAAACATTTTTGCACATGTGGGTCCCTCTCCCTCCTTTATGATCTCTTTGGGACACAAAGTCAGTAGAAACACTGCTGGATCAAAGTATATTTACAGTTTGATAATTCTTTGGGCTTTGGAGTTTTGAAATGCTCTCCAGAATAGATGAATCAGTTCACAACTCCACCAATAATATATCAGTGTAGTTTTCCACATCACCTCCTCCTCCTTGTCCTCTCTCCTCGTCCTCTTCCTCCTCTTCCTCCTCCTCCTTTTCCTCCTCCTCCTCCTCCTTCTCCTCTCTTTTCCTCCTCCTTGCAGTGGTATTCAAGAGCATAGTAGAATAGGAAAAGCAAGAGAATTATGGAAAGGGGATACAGTGGAGTAAGAGTTCAGCCCGAAAGCATGCCATCAGAGAAATTAGAGCCTAGTGTAGGGGGTACTCTGAGGGATGCCAGAGTCTGACAGGCTCTGTGTGTACCCACTCAGAACCTGAAGCAACTCAGCGCAGACAATAACACAGCTCTTAAGCATTCTGTAGCTAGGGGCTCTTGTTGGGGGGCAGTCACAGACCTGCACAGCAGGGGCACAGCCCGGGCAGCCTCTCATCTGCACAATGTGGGGCAGGGCCTGGGGTAGTGGAATTTCCCCAGCTCTACCGCACTCCCCAGCAGAGACACTTCCCATACTGTGAGGGATAGGGCAACTGCTAATACTCAAAGTGGGTGTTTGTGGGAGGGTGCAGTGATACTTTTGCTGCTTAACCTTTAGCCCCAAGGCAATTGCTAATCCTCACAGCAGGGCTCCTCTACTTTCTCTGCTGGTCCACCACTCTGTGACCAAAGCAAAGCAGTCAGGCTATGGCAGAGAGCTCTATGTGCACTTACACAGCCTGGCCCTTGATACCCAGGCCTAGCCACTTTCATGTGGATCTCTTCCCAGAGCACTCTCGAAGCTTGGCCGCTCCTTGCAGCCCATTGAGAGGACAACTACTATCCATATACCTATCCTTGCTGTGCAGAGGAAGCTGGTAACCTCCTTGCCTTGAAGGCAGACCCTAAAGGCTTTAAAAAAAAAAAAAAAAAAAAAGTAAAAAAATCAAAAGAAAAATTGATAGCTTCTAAACAGAAAGAGAGTGGGTTTCCAACCCCGAGAAGACTAATAGCAAACAGCCTCCAGATAATACACCAAATAAACTCTCCTAGAAGAGACTATTAAAAATCTCAAAAGAGAATTAGAAGAAAAATGGGGAAAGGAAAGAGAAGCTATGCAAGAGAGTAACAACTTCCTGAAATGTAAATTGGAAAAGGTAAAGAATTCACAGGAAGTGCAGGGAGACAGAATTAGTGAATTGGAAAAGGTAAAGAAATCACAGGAAAGTAGGATCTGTGAATTGGAAAAGATAAAGAATTCCCAAGAAAGTAGGATTTGTGAATTGAAAAAAGAAAATAAAAAAATTCCATAGAGCAAAACACTCATTTAAAAACTCAATTGGACATATACAAAAAGAAGTAAAAAAAGCTAATGAAGAAAACAACTCATTAAAAATCAGAACTGAACAAACAGAAATGAATAATTCATTGAGACACCAAGACAAGCAAAACCAAAACAATGAAAAACTGGAGAAAAATGTCAGATATCTACTTGGAAAAATGACAGACTTGGAAATAGATTTAAGAAGATAATCTGAGGATTACTGGAATTCCAGAAAATTATGATGAAAAAAAGAGCCTAGATACTATTTTACAGGAAATCATCAAAGAGAACTGCCTGGAGGTAATAGAACCAGAAGGTAAAATAGGCATTGAATGAATTCATCGAACACCTTCTGAAAAAGACCCTTAAAAAAACTCCACGGAACATTGTGGCCAAATTTCAGAACTATCAGACTAAGGAAAAAATATTACAAGCAGCCAGGAAAAAAACAATTCAAATACCAAGGTCCCACAATAAGGGTCACTCAAGATATGGCTGCCTCTACATTAAAGGATCAAAGGGCCTGGAATCTGATATTCCAAAATGCAAAAGAACTTGGAATGCAGCCAAGAATAAACTACCCAGCTAAGCTGAGCATTTTCTTCCATGGAAGAAGATGGACATTTAATAAAACAGATGAATTTCATATGTTTCTAAGGAAAAAACCAGATCTAAACAAAAAAATTTGATCTCCAATTGTAGGACTCAAGAGAAGCAGAAAAAGGTAAAAGGGACTCTTGAGAACTGTATTGCTGTTGTGGATATACATTATTAAGACTACATGTATAATTTGATTTTAAGGATATAACAAAAAAAAAAGGAGGGAAAGTATAAATGGAAAAGGGATAAGGGGAAAAAGGGGAAAAGAGAGATAAAAAGAGGGAAATTGCATCCCACAAAGAGGCAAAGAAAACCTATCATATCTGAGGGAAATTCGAGAGGGAGAGGAACATTGTGTGAACCTTTACTCCCATCAGAATTGGCTCAAAGAGAAAATATTGATTTTACAGAAAATTATTTCTCACCTCAGTAGAAAGGGGGAGAGGAAAAGGGAAAATGAAAAGAGCAATAAGGAAAGGGAACAAGAAAGGGAAAGGGATATAAAAGGAGGAAGGAGGGATACTAAAGAAGGAGGGCTGTGTGACACAAGTGAGGCACATAAGATTAATACTGGGGAAGGTGTTCGAGAGGTAAGGGAAAAAAAGCATAATCAGGGGATAATATCATGGCAGGAAATACAGAATTAGTAATTTTAACTGTGAATGTGAATGATATGAACTCTCCCATTAAGCGGAGGCAGATAGCAGACTGGATCAAAAGTCAGAACCCTACAATATGTTGTTTACAGGAAACACATTTAAAGCAGGGAGATACATACAGAGTAAAGGTAAAAGGCTGGAGCAGAATCTATTATGCTTCAAATGAAGTCAAAAAAGCAGGAGTAGTCATCCTTATCTCAGATCAAGCAAAAACAAAAATTGATCAAATCAAAAGAGATAGGGAAGGAAACTATATCTTGCTAAAGGATAGAATAGACAATGAAGCCATATCAATACTAAACATATATGCACCAAGTGGTGTAGCATCTAACTTCCTAAAGGAGAAGTTAAGAGAGTTGCAAGAAGAAATAGACAGCAAAACAATAATAGTGGGAGATCTCAACCTTGCACTCTCAGAATTAGATAAATCAAACCACAAAACAAATAAGAAAGAAATTAAAGAGGTAAATCGAATATTAGGAAAATTAGGTATGATAGATCTTTGGAGAAAAATGAATGGTGACAGAAAGGAGTATACTTTCTTCTCAGCAATTCATGTAATCTATACAAAAATTGACCATATATTAGGACATAAAGATCTCAAAATTAAATGCAGGAAGGCAGAAATAGTAAAGGCTTTCTTTTCAGATCACAATGCAATAAAAACTACATTCAACAAAAAGTTAGGGGTAAATAGATCAAAAAGTAATTGGAAACTAAATAATCTCATCTTAAAGAATGATTGGGTGAAACAGCAAATTATAAACGTAATTAATAATTTCACTCAAGATAATGACAATGATGAGACATCATACCAAAATTGGTGGGATGCAGCTAAAGTGGTAATAAGGGGAAATTTTATATCTTTGGAGGCTTACTTAAAGAAAATAGAGAAAGAGAAGATCAATGAATTGGGCTTGCAATTTAAAAAGCTAGAAAAAAAACCAAATTATAAACCTCCAATCAAATACTAAACTTGAAATTTTAAAATTAAAAAGAGAAAGTAATAATATTGAAAGTAAAAAAAAAAACCCAACTATTGAACTAATAAATAAAACTAAGAGTTGGTTCTATGAAAAAACCAATAAAATAGATAAACCTTTGGTAAATCTGATTAGAAAAAGGAGAAAGGAAAATCTAATTGTTAGTCTTAAAAATGAAAAGGGGGAACTTTCCACCAATGAAGAGGAAATTAGAGAAATAATGAGTTACTTTGCCCAACTTTATGCCAATAAATTTGATAATCGAAATGAAATGGATGACTACCTCCAAAAATATAGGCTTCCCAAATTAACAGAGGAGGAAGTAAATTGCTTACATAGTCCCATTTCAGAAAAAGAAATAGAACAAGCTATTAATCAACTCCCTAAGAAAAAAAAAATCTCCAGGACCAGATGGATTTACATGTGAATTCTACCAAACATTCAAAGAACAATTAGCCCCAATGCTATATAAACTATTTGAAAAAATAGGGAATGGAGGAGTCCTACCAAATTCCTTTTATGACACAGACATGGTACTGATACCCAAACCAGGTAGGTTGAAAACGGAAAAAGAAAATTATAGACCAATCTCCCTAATGAATATTGATGCTAAAATCTTAAATAAGATATTAGCAAAAAGACTACAGAAAATCATCCCCAGGATAAAACATCATGATCAGGTAGGATTTATGCCAGGAATGTGGGGCTGGTTCAATATTAGGAAAACTATCAATATAATTTGCCATATTAATAACCAAATAAACAAAAACCATATGATCATCTCAATAGATGCAGAAAAAGCATTTGATAAAATCCAACATCCATTCCTATTAAAAACACTTGAGAGTATAGGAATAAATGGACTTTTCCTTAAAATAATGAGTAGCATCTATTTAAAACCATTAGTAAGCATCATATGTAATGGGGATAAACTGCAACCATTCCCAATAAGTTCAGGAGTGAAACAAGGTTGCCCAGTATCATCATTACTATTCAATATTGTATTAGAAATGCTAGCTTTGCCAATAAGAGTGGAGAAAGAGATTAAAGGAATTAGAGTAGGTAATCAGGAAACCAAATTATCACTCTTTGCTGATGATATGATGGTATACTTAGAGAACTCCAGAGATTCTACTAAAAAGATAATAGAAATAATACACACTTTTAGCAAAGTTGCAGGATACAAAATAAACCCACATAAATCATCAGCATTCTTATATGTCACTAACAAAATCCAACAGAGTTACAAAGAGAAATTCCATTTAAAGTAATTACCGATAGTATAAAATATTTAGGAATCTATCTGCCAAGGGAAAATCAGAAACTATATGAGCAAAACTACAAAACACTTTCCACACAAATTAAGTCTGATCTAACCAATTGGAAAATATTAATTGCTCTTGGAAAGGGCGAGCAAATATAATAAAGATGATAATACTACTTAAACTAATCAATTTATTTAGCAGTATACCAATCAGACTTGCAAAAAACTATTTTAATGACCTAGAAAAAATAATAACAAAGTTCATATAGAAAAACAAAAGGTCAAGAATTTTAAGGGAATTAATGAAAAAAATCAAATGAAGGTGGCCTAGTTGTACCTAATCTAACATTATATTATAAAGCAGTGATTACCAAACCCATTTGGTATTGACTAAGAAATAGACTAGTTGATTGGCTAGAAATAGACCCAGTGGAATAGGTTAGGTTCAAAGGACAAAATAATCAATAACTTTAATAATCTAGTGTTTGACAAACCCAAAGACCCCAGCTTTTGGGATAAGAACTCAATGTTTGACAAAAATTGCTGGGAAAATTGGAAATTAATATGCTAGAAACTAGGCATTAACCCACACACTATACACCAAAATCAGGTCAAAATGGGTTCATGACATAGGCATAAAGAATGAGATTAGAAATAAATTAGAGGAACATAGGATAGTTTACCTCTCAGATCTGTGGAAAAAGAAGAAATTTATGACCAAAGAAGAACTAGAGATCATTATTGATCACAAAATAGAAAACTTGGATTATATCAAATTGAAAAGGTTTTATACAAACAAAACTAATAAAGATAAGATTAGAAGGGAAACAATAGACTGGGAAAACATTTTTACAGTCAAAGGCCTCATTTCCAAAATACATAGAGAATTGATTCTAATTTATAAGAAATCAAACCATTCTCCAATTGATAAGTGGTCAAAGGATATGAACAGAAAATTCTCAGATGAAGAAATTGAAACTATTTTTACCCATATGTAAAGATGCTCCAAGTCATTATTGATTAGAGAAATGCAAATTAAGACAACTCTGAGATACCACTACATACCTGTCAGATTGGCTAGAAGGACAGGGAAAGATAATGTGCAATATTGGAGGGGATGTGGGAAAACAGGGACACTGATACATTGTTGGTGGAACTGTGAATACATCCAGCCATTCTGGAGAGCAATTTGGAACTATGCCCAAAAAGTTATTGAACTGTGCATACCCTTTGACCCAGCAGTATTACTACTAGGCTTATATCCTAAAGAGATCTTTTTTTTTTTTTTTTTTTTTTAAGTCACAGAAAGCCTTTATTACCACAAGGGGATATAATAAAATATTGGAGATCACAAGAGCTTTGGCAGTGTATTTGGAGAGAAATGATGGAGGGGAGTAAGGGATGTTGGTTGGGAAACCAGTAATAACTTCTTTTCTTTAGACAGGCCTGGCTAGTTCAAGGAGCTGTTTCCTAGTATCAAACAAGAACAAATGGCTTTGTGCTGCTTAGGGGTCAGCCTTACTTTGCAGGTCTCCCCAGGAAAGAGGACAAATGATGTGCAGAGGGCACTAAGGGTAGTAGCTGGACATCATAAAATGGAGATAAAATTAGGCCCATTGCATCAGTAAATGTATTTCACTCTGACTGTAAAACAAGAGGGAAAAAGAAGTACTGTGCTCTGTTGAATAGCTTTTCCTTTAGGTAGCTTTTATAACTTAAACATTGACAGTGCTTTTTCCCTTCCTAATTACAAACTGCACACAATTTCCAAGCCAACTTTTTAAGGTAGCTACTATGGTTATCTTATGTTATCTGTTGTTATTATTTGGATTTTGAACAAAATTAATAGAGTAAGAACCAGTTGAGGAATCTTGCTTGATCTGGAAGTTTTCTGTGGATAATCCAAAAGGCCGGAGAACTAAGTTCCCAAGATCTTTTAATTTACCTAACATCTCTGCTTTTAGTTTTTCATTCCGTTCTTCAATTTGCTTAGGTAATCTCATACAAGCTTCTCCTGCTTGGTATATTGATGGATCTTTTTCTAGAACAGATTTGTAATCTTCTAGGGCTTCATCTAGCTTGTCAGTTTTCTCATATAATTCTGCTCTCCTCAATAGTGCCCTGATATAACTGGGATTTAATTCAATTGCTTTGCTACAGTCATTAATAGCAGCATCTTTTTTATCCTGTTTCATCCTTGCAGCAGCTCGGTTTGAAAACAGAACCGATCTGTCTTTTTGATAGCAGGCAGGGCAAGTTTGAAGAGCTCGGCTATAAGAACTTTCTGCTTCCACATATTCTCCTTTTTTAAACTGTTCATTCCCTTCTTCCTTTAATCTGGTGCTCTCCTCTCTTCTTTTCTGTTTCTCATCATCTGGCATATCTTTTTCCAATCTCAGTAGGTATTCTTCCTCTAGTTCTGAGGGATTCATTTCATCTTTTGACTCTTCCACTCTTGGATCCTCCTTGTCTTCAAAGGAGTCATTACAGTCATGAAAGCACTCCTCTTCTCCCTGGTCCTGGACATCCTTTAGTTGTTTGTTGTGAATATACTCATCTTTAACACTAGATGCCAGGGAACTAGCACACTCTGACTCTTGGGGATCAGTAATCTTTAAGCCATTGAACAAGTCCTCTGGAGGATTGGAATCTTCTGTTCTTTCCCCCATGTTGGGAAGTGGGGGCAAAGATAAGAACGGAGGCCTGTCAGGCCCGGTCCGAGGGCTCCTCTCTCCGCAGAACCAGCAGTCTCCGACACTGCTAACAGTCTCCGACACTCCTAAAGAGATCTTAAAGAAGGGAAAGGGACCTGTATGTGCAAGAATGTTTGTGGCAACCCTCTTTGTCGTGGCCAGAAACTGGAAACTGAATGGATGCCCATCAATTGGAGATTGGCTGAATAAATTGTGGTGTATGAATATTATGTAATATTATTGTTCTGTAAGAAATGATCAACAGGATGATTTCAGAAAGGCCTGGAGAGGCCTATATGAACTGATGATGAGTGAAATGAGCAGGACCAAGAGATTCAACAACAATACTATATGATGATCAATTCTGATTGATGTGGCCATCTTCAACAATGAGATGAACCAAATCAATTCCAATAGAGCAGTAAGGAACTGAACCAGCTACACCCAGGGAAAGAACTCTGGGAGATGACTATGAACCACTACATAGAATTCCCAATCCCTCTATTTTTGTCCCACTGCATTTTTTATTTCCTTCATGGGCTAATTGTACATTATTTCAAGGTCCGATTCTTTTTGTACAGCAAAACAACTGTTTGGACATGTATACATATATTGTATTTGATTTATACTTTGGCATATTTAACATGTACTGGTCAACCTGCCATCTGGGGGGGGGGGAAGGAGGGGAAAAATTGGAACAGGGGCTTTGGCTATTGTCAATGCTATAAAATTACCCATGCATAAATCTGTTAAATAAAAACTATATTTAATAATAAAAAAAAGAATGCCAAACTTTAT
Organism: Sminthopsis crassicaudata; assembly: GCF_048593235.1. Taxonomy (NCBI): domain Eukaryota; kingdom Metazoa; phylum Chordata; class Mammalia; order Dasyuromorphia; family Dasyuridae; genus Sminthopsis; species Sminthopsis crassicaudata. The sequence goes on along the minus strand of NC_133618.1, from coordinate 339,637,442 downwards.
GCAAATCTATTAGTACAAGCACTCTTTTCAGAAGTTTTTTTTAGGTTGGGCCATAGGAACTGGAAACTCTGGTCAGTAAATGTATAATTCATAGTCTTTGAAGATCAGGCACAGTTCTTTTACTTTCTGTATCATTTCACATTCCAGTAAATTAGTTTTATCCTATTCTGAGAACATTTTAACACAGAAAGCCCCCTAAGCATCATTTGAGTAAAATAGTAAGGGATAAAAGAATGAGTACCCCATCTAATCTAAGAAGCAAATAACTTCAAATATCCCCTGTAAGTGTAGTCTTTCCTGTCCTTCATCCTTTTATTTATCTTTTGATCAGTGGAAATTTAAAAATTTAAATTTTTTAAAAAATTAAATTCCTCTAGCCAGATTTTTTTTATGTGATTCACTTCCCTTATACCATTCTTATTTCATTCTTATGGAACTTGACAGATCTCAAAACTTAAGCATAAAGTTCATAAAGGATACAATTGTTTTAATATACAGGTAGAAGGTAAGGGGGAAAACTATTTTGGGAATTTAAAAAAAGCTCCCGAAACAAGCTCAGATGAACTGAAATGGATCAAAGTAAATAGAGACATCTAAAAAGCTTTTATAGTTTAAAAGTTGCAGGTCTTTCCTCATTAAGTGTTGACTAAAGCATAATCTTGGCCTTCTGGGATATCTAACAACAATGGCCTGTAATAAAATGAACTCTGAGTTATTCCTTCTTGACATTCCCTATTTTGCTTTGTACAGATCATTGATCTGTACAGATACTTTACAAATATTTATCCTTCCTAATAGGATTGTTTCATTCTTTGAAATTGTATCCTCAGGATCTGGCTCAACTCCTGGCACAGAATAGGTACTTAACAAATACTTGGTGATTGATAAGTAAACAGAGAAATAGTTGATCCTGAAAGTATTGTTGAGATTTTAGTTCTAGACATCAAATAGTGATCGACTGAATACATGTGAATCTATCTTAAAATATATACACACACATATATATATGTAGATAGATAGATAGATAGATAGATATAGATATGCAGTTAATATTTTCCCACTGAGAAGATTGTAATATGTATATATTATGTATATATTTGTATACAAATGTGTATATATATATATATATATATATATATATATATATATATATATATACACAAATGCATGTAGTTATATTTATAGAATCAGTGCTAGTGTTTTCCCTTCAACTTTTATTTTAGTTTCACTTCCATATGTGAATAGAAGTGGAAATTGGCCTCCAAGATATAAATACCTCCTTTGGTTATTGTTCAGAAGGTTATTCAATTACTTTTCTAAGGAGCAAAAAGAATGAGGAGTGGAGATGGGGAATGTAGTTGCTAGTAATTGATAGTAATGCTATGGCGAAAGGAGGTGGAGAGGGACAAGGGGTGGGAAAGCTATGAGTTTTTGAGTAGGATGAGATATGTCTCTATTTGGAATAATATTACAGCTCTTTCTCTCATAAATAAACTGCATGTCTGCTTCTAAAGAACCCATCTGGTATAGCTTTGAGAATGGCAATAATTACAAGCTGATGATGGACATGGAAAAAAGATCCACTGATCTAAGTCATAAGGAAGTACAGTTCAAAACTATAGGGAAATTATAGGCCAAAAAACCTTTCTAGTTTTAATCTTTTAGTGATCCTAACCCCAGACTTTAAATATTGTCATAAGCACTGTTAATTTTATTGACTAGCTTCCATTACAGGCAAATCTTGGTATCTTTTTTTTTTTTTTTTTTTTACCAAGAACTAGTGGAAAAATTGCTCTTTTGTGATCATGCTGTGTAAATGCACCTTTATTTCTAATGTTCAAAAGCAAAGATAAGGAAATAAGGGTGACTATTAAATTTGCTTTGTGGATATTTGCAAAATACTTTTATTTCTCACAATACAGGTCAATTCCCTCAACTCTTTCCCAGACAAGGAAGGAAAGAATAATGTGATTCTTTATAGTTGAGTATTTTTTTAACAGTTAGGTTTATAGAACTATGTTAATTCCTTTAGAAGGGGAATCTTATTTGATTTTTGGCAGAAATAATTTTTGCTTGAAGGAATGGGTTCTTAACCTGGGGGTTGTGAATGTTTAAAAAAATTGTTAATCACATTTCAAAATATTTGTTTTACTTTGTAATTCTATGTATTATATTTAAATATAATACTTAATATAATATATATTATATATAATATAAATATAATACTTAAATAATATTTTAAAATATTATTCTGAGATTCCATGATACAAAAAAAATTCTTGAGGAAATGTTTAGACATTGAAAGTGAGACCCTTAAGAAAACAGACCTCAAAGTACTTTAACTTTGATCTAGAGTAGAAATAGACCTAGAACAAAAATATTTTCTTAATCTTGTTATTTGTTAATCCTTTTGACCTTTCCAGTTAGAACCAATGATTTAGAAATAGGAATTTGTTCCTGATTTTGTGTGTTTAATTGAGTTTTTGTTTTTGTTGATGCTAATTAAGTTTGCAATTAAAAAAAAAAACAAATTTTAAAAGTAAGGACTTTTTAAAAGACTTAGAACTTAAAGCTTTTGATCAAATTTCATTCAAATACATTTTATTTTCAAATACTTTAGATTGTTACCTGAGATAACTGCTTAAAGAAAAAAATCTTTACAGAAAGAAGGGAAGAGCACACACACATGTAATGGTCCAGAATTCTGGAGAAATATACTTGAAACAAAGATTCTTACAACAAGGTATTAATTCAGTGGAATTGATAAGACAATTGTTATCCAGTTTAGCATGTGAGTTCTCTAGTTCAGTGTGATGATTTAATCTTACAATAAATAATGGTTCCCTAGTGATATAATGATTGATTTATACTCAATATTGTATAATGATGTAATTATAATAGAGTATATAAACTGGGGACAAACTCAGCCAGAGACAGAGAAGACTTGACCAGCCTCCTCGTGGTTCTCCTGCCTCTTACACTTTGAGAAAGAAGAGACTCCATCTTTGATCAGCTTCGTGGTATCTCTCCTGCCTCCTGCACTTTGAAACAGAAGAGATTCTATCTTGGACTAGCCTCTGTTGGCTGCCTGCCTCCTGCAATTCCTCCACTGAAACCAAAGCCCATTCCGGAGGGCCTCCAGATAGCTAGCCAGGCCCCAGGTGAAGGAAACAGACTTGAAGGAGATAATAAAGACTTTGGACTTTATTCCTGACTATTTTTGTGGTGATTTCTCTGCTGAAACCAAGGCTGGTACCAAGACCTCTAGAAAACCAATCAGAACATTACACACACACACACACACATACACACACACACACACACACACACACACACACACACACACACACACAAGCTAAATAATTTCTTTCCTTCTAGTAATTATGAAAATTTACAAGATAGGTGACCTGGTAAAGTTAGCCTTGGATATGACACATTATTAACTGCTTTAAATGTTGATAGTTGACATGTTAAAGTGAGAATTATTATAATTCAACACATTTTATTCATTTTCTTCAAGAAAATCATCATCTATTTTATTATGGGTTATTTTTCAGCCTGGAATTTTAAATAATTGATAATGATGTAGATTTGCTTTTCTGACACAGTTAATTTTTTTTTACTGGAAATTGATTTTTACATTATCCCAGAGAGTAATGGTGGATTATTCATTTTTTTTTTCTAATGGTTCCCTGTAGCTTACACTCACTCTTTGTAACTTTTAAAATTCAGTTCCTTTTTTTTGGCCACAATTCCTCGTCCATAGTTCTTAAAGACTTTATTTTATTCTTAGCAATTTTCATCCAACCTTTGGTATTCCAGAAAGTTCTGTCCATTTGCATTTGATTATTTGTAAAGACAGATATAATTTTTTTTTGGTGAAGCTAAAGTAATAAAATGGTTGTGAGGTGGCAATTTACCAATAAAAGCTCAATTCTCTTGTTCTTTTTTCATAAGCCTTAGCTTACCTAAAAATCTATCTATTTGACAATAAGAAATGATTTTTTAAAGATTTCTTTATGTTTCTTTCTTATACAGACTAGAATTGTTCCTAACAAAATAAGCATGAATGAGTGGAAATTCTATGTTAAATGCAAGATTATGTGTCTAGTTTTCATTAGATTGTTGAGTGAAAAGACTAAACTTCTGTCTGTTTCCCAAGGTATTCAGATATCCATGAAGTTCCCTCATTTTCTGGCCTTTATAGAACTGTCAACAGTGACAAGACCAGAGACGTTAAAATGTCTCTTTGTTTACAAGGGATGAATACCAAATTGCCATTTCTGATAAACTTTGAGATTTCTTTCCCCCAAGTACCTCTTGTACTAACCAATTAATTTCAGCTGTGTGGAGGGAAAAGATACAACCAAAAAAATAAAAGTATCAAAACCTTATATAGAAACAAGTCAGTTAAATAGTTGGTAATAATATAATAATAATAAATGTTGGTAATAATAAATAGTGTCACCCAGCAGACACAAAAACTCAGAAGCTGGCAAGATCTTAGTCACAAATTCCTTACATGAATGTAGCTTTCCTATATATTTAAAGTCTTACTGAAAATAGTGGTGAGTAAGGCTTATAATTTAATGTCTTATTTTTTGTATTTAATATTTTTGTATTTAATAAAAGAAGAAATTCTTTTAGCTTTTGTTATTTTTCTGGAAATTTTAATCAAAATAGTAGATAACTTTAAAGTTCTGATTAATGGACTTTTCAACTATTGCTTATTCTGGGATAGGGATATCTTTGAAATCTTTTCATTTGCTTTTAGTGATTAGAAAAATCTTTATTTTTTTATACAAAATATAGGGATAAAGGGTCCTTTTAGCCAAAATAAAAGTTAAATAAGATAAGGGAATAATTTATTTTTCAAATCATGCACTTATTTACATGTTTTTAACTAGAATAATGCCACTCAATCTTATGTAAAGTGCTTATCATTGAATTTTTAATGTTATACTTTATAACTGTGTTTTAATCTAATAAAGGAATACTGGTCCCTTAAGGGCACCATATTATTTCCAGAAACTTGTTTTTTTTTCTTCAAGAATTGTAGGCAGAAGAACCTCATATTTGTACTAAGGGCTTTTTGCATTACCATTCAATCCCTTTTGCACAAATACTTTTGTTGGAAATTAAGAATAACACATCCACAAACTATTTTCTTAGTTTTAGTGATATAAAGAACATATTCATCACAAATTCTATAAAATGATCTTGACAGTCACAGAAAGGAATAACAATAACAAATATTTAATAAACTACTATGCACAAGGGATTGTTTTACGCTCTAGGAATATTTAAAAGCAGCCAAACAGTTTCTGTCCCTACACAGTTTCACAATCCAATGGGAATATGTTTTGGGGTTAGGCAGGAAAATGCACAAATAATTCAATATAAAATGATTTGAGCATTAACTCAGGAAAGTGAGATTTTCACAGGAAGAAAAGATTTGAGATTTAAAGATTCTGAGAAGTGGAATACAGGAGAGATAGCTGGTCTTCTTGATACTTTCTTTGTTATGCTTAAATATTTCTCAAATGATTGTGAGGTAGAAATTTACCAATAAAAGCTCAGTTCTTAGCTTACCTAAAATCCATCTACTTGACAATAAGAAATGATTTTTTTAATCTCTTTCCTATACAGACTAGAACTATTCTTAACAAAAAGAAGCATGAATGAGTGAAATTAGTTTTCTCATTTATTTGTTCAAAAATTCAAACTGCATGTTTCCTATATTTGTCATAATTTGGTTGGGAAATTCACTGGACATGCTCAGGGTGGCAGGTTGGCTACTCTATTATTTCAATTAGAGATGCTTTATTCCTTAACTCATGGCTTTGATTTATTTTAAGACTTAACAGAGTTAAAGAATCTGAGTTCAAATCCAGGCTTTTCCACTTATTAATTGTGGTCTCAATGTCCTCTTCTGTAAAACAAAACAAAACAAAACAAAAAAAGAGTACATAGAACAAGTTGACTTCCAAATACTTCCTGGGTCTAAATATATGAACCAACAAATGTCTGCTGAAATTGTCATATAAAGTAAGTAGTCTTTAGATATGGCAAGATCTGTGAAAATTTAATCTCATTGAAAGTGGAAATTTCATGACTTAAATGCCCCAAACACTCAACCTCTCTTTTCCTATGTAAACAAACAAACAAAAACAACTAAAAACCCAAAACTTTTCTAGACTGATATTTGTTCTCTGGTAGCATTTTGGGGGGAGGTTTGAGAGGGATAAAGGGAAAAGAAGGGAAGCAAAAGTTCTAGAGATTGTTACAGAGTATCAGAGTTAGAAGGAGTGTCGTAGTCCATTACTTATCCTTATAAGAATCAAATCCCTCTTTCTACATCCTTATTCATTGTCTACTCTCCATAGAAACTCATTCCATTTTGTATTAGCTTTAATTGCTAGGAAATTTTTCTTGTATCAAGTAAATATCTGTTTCTCTATATTTTCTTCTACTTATTGCTCCTAGTTTTGCTCTCTGGGGCTGAGTAGAACAAATAAAATCTCTCTATTATTTTTTAGGTATTTTAATCTAGCAATGTATTTATACCACTTAAAAATAATTTTCGTCACTAGTTTCTTTTCCCCCAATAATTCATTGCTCTGCTAGCTAATAATGCATTGAGATGTTAGCAAATATTAAGGAGATTGAAGCATTTTTTTAAAATTCCCTTCAAGCACACATGCTTGCGTCATTACAAACCAGAACAATGAGGATTAGTTAGAATTTGAGATGCCATTGTTCCTTTGCTTTATTATTATGATGACTATACTAAAGTCATGCTTTAGCTATGTTAAATTTACATGGAGCAATTAAGAGTTCTATTTTATTGTTAATTTCAGAAAAAACCTACTTAGAAAATAATTGGGGCAATAGGCAAAATGGCTATATGAAGAAGTATTGAAAAACTGCATATTCTTCTGGAAGTTTTAGTTCATTCTTTCAAATCCAGGCAAGCTTGAGAAATGTAAAAAGTCTCAGATTTCTGAGTAGTAGGGAATTCATTACTTAACACCAAGAAGACTAAGGTGATGTAGCTGGTTAAACAGCTGTACGTAGAGCTTGCTAAATAAAATGATGACCTAGGATTACATTTTTGTCTGTAATATTTATGTGTTGATTTTCAGATTGAAATTCTTTCAAGCCCTGCATTTTCTGCAGAACAGAGCATTTGAGCATTTCAAGAACTGGTAATTTCATAGTGTGAGTGTTCTTCTTTTTTGGGATCCTCCATACCTTAATAAGTGATCTTCTTAGACCAGAGATATATATGGCTAAAAATTCATCATCCTTCAGCCAATCTTCTGATGAGCCTTTTTGCACTTTACTTAGACTGTGTATCAGATAACATATATTGTCATTAAATCATTCTTGAAGCTGTAACATTTATAAGGGTTTTTTTAGAATTTTAGTTGAATTTCTAACTGAATAGTTGGGGGCCCTACTTATCATTTGGTTGAGCTATTCCTATTGCTTGATGGGTCAAATTATCCTACTGATTATATAATGACTTTTTTTTATCAGAAATGTTGCACAATAGATTAAGGCAAAGCTGCATTTGTATTATCTTACTTGGAATGCCAAAGAAAATATTTTGAATTTCAAAATAGGCTTTCACTTTAGTTAATATTTCTTTGAATTATCCCACAGACAATACTATCTCCATTGAAATTTCTCTTTTTGAGCCTTTAAAATGGATATCATCTCATTATCACCTTAGAACTTCATGCTACTTTAACTGTAGTTTCTATCTCCCTTTAGAGAACAATCTCATTATTCCTACTCTTTAATGCAGTGTGTGCTCTATTATCACTTTTCTAAGCTGTGTAGCAATTCTTGTCTTTAACTTAGCTTCTTTATATTTTATGACTCCTGAAATAAAAAACCATATTTCCATTTCATCTTTCCTGTGATACTTTGGATTTATTTCACTCAAATCAATTCATAAAAGAACATGTTTCAAATTTTATTCTTAATTTCACTAAGTAGTAGCTCCAGTTTAACAAATTGTTAAACAAGCAACAAAAATTCCAGGTGTCCCTCCTTTACTTTTTTAGAGAATAGGATAACCAAAAATTCTTAATAATAATACTGAAAGGATTACCTGAGCTAGAAATAGACTTATCTTTCAAAGAATAGAATTGCAACTTAACTAGATTCTTTGGTTATCTGTTTAGTGCACATAAGGAACTATTTTAAAGGATTTTAGCAGGTATAAATGAGCAATAATTCCAAGTAAGTATTCCTGGAATATGTGCTACCACTACTGTTTCCTTTGCATTGTGAAAATGGAAACCCTAAGCCTTCCCTATCTTGTTTTCTTATTTTCTGTTTATACAGGAAATTGGAGAGGAAAAATTGTTTCCTTTTGAAGTTTATTGACAAAATCTATACTAGGAAGTTAGTGTTTAGAAATAGGTTTTCCATTTTTATTTGGTCTTCTATTTGGTCAATTTTTGTATTTATTGTCAGAAAATACTTGATGTAGAAACATTAGTTCAAAAACAAGATGTTGGAAATATTACAGAGAAATGGAATAGATAGTTCCTACTATATGCAAAGCATTTGTAGTAGACCATATACATATTAAAGAAGATAGCCCCTAAGGACTTCAAATCCTAAAAACTGGAAGAATATCAATTGCTCACGGGTGGGCCATGCTAATCTAATAAAAATGACAATTCTACTTAAATTGGTCTACTTGTTCAGGGCCACAAAAATCAAACTGCCAAAAATTTATTTTATGAAGCTCAAAAAAAAAAAAAATATATATATATATATACACATAACAGTCAATAAGTATAGTAATCTAGTGTTTGATAAATCCCCAAATTACAGCTTTTGGGATAAGAACTCAGCATTTCCCAAAATTTCCTGGGAAAACTGAAAAATAATATGTTGGAAACTCAATATAGAACAATGTATTACATACCAAAATAAGGTCAAAATGGATACATAATTTGGGTGTAAAGAGAGACAACGATAAGCAAATAAGGAGAGCAGTTTATCTATCAGATCTTTGGAAAAGGGGGAAATTTTTGACCAAAGAAGAACTAGAGAACATTATAAAATGCAAAATGGACAACTTTGATTACATTAATTAAAAAGTTTTTGCACAAACAAAACCAACACAAACAAGATTAAAAGGAAAGTGAAAAGTGGGGAAAAAAAATTTTACAGCCAGTGTTTCTATTAAAAACCTCATTTCTAAAATATATAAAGAACTCTGTCAAATTTATAAGAATACAAGTCATTCCCCAATTGATAAGTGGCCAAAAGATATGAATAGACAATTTTCAGATGGTGAAATTAAAGCCACCTATCATCTTATGAAAAAATGCTCTAAGTCACATTGATCAGAGAAATGCAAATTAAAACAACTCTGAGGTACAACCTCACACCTCTCAGATTGGCTAACATGGCAGGAAAAGACAATGATAAATATTGGAAAGGATGTAGGAAAATTGGGACACTAATGTACGGTGGAGTTGTGAAGTGATCAAGCCATTTTGGAGAGCAATTTGGAACTATGCCCAAAAGATTATAAAACTGTGCTACCCTTTGACCTAATAGATTGTGTCTAAATCCCCCAAAAAATCACAAAAAAGGGTAAAATGTTTTGTAGCTGCTATTTTTGTGATGGCAAAGAATCAGAAAATGATTATATATCCATCAATTGGGGAATTACTGAATAAATTATGGTATGAAAGTAATGGAATATTATTGTTCTTTAAAAATGAGGAACAATTGATTTTAGGAAAGATTTATATGAGTTGATACTAAATGAAACAAGCAAAACCAGGAATATATTGTACACAGCAACAGCAAGATTATATGTGATGATCAACTATGAAAGACTTGGTATTTCTCAATGATTCAGTGATTCAAGACAATCCCAATAAACTTTATAATAGAATTTGTCATCTGCATCCAGAAAGAGAACTATGGAGATTGAAAGTATGTCAGCACATACTTTTTTTCCCTTTTTTTTTTTCTCTTTTATTTTTTCCTCTCATGGTTTTTCCCTTTTGTTTCAATTTTTCTCTTTCAAAGTAATTCATGAAGAAATGTGTATTTTAAAAGTTAATATACATGTAAAATAATTAGATAAAAATAAAATAATTAGATAAGAAAAAGAACATGACTAACATGAGAGACACTGGCACAGGACTATCTATCATGGCATGTCCTCATCAGAGCATTTTTTTAATGCTCTGCTCTATGAGCTAAGCAGTATTGAATTTGCCCAAAAGAAAAACTAAATGTGCAAAATCAAAGAAGCTACTCTAAGTGTTCATATGGATTATTTGTGTCTGACCTATGTTAGAACATTCCAAGTTTGTCTTGGTTTGTTCAGCCACAGTCAGAGACACTGAAACTCAACTCTAACATAGTGATGTCATTTTGGTCCTCTTCAAAAATGGACAGCAACCAACCAATCAATATGGAGATATATTTAAAATATGTAACTTATATCAGATTACTTGTTTTCTTGGGGAAGAGGGAGAGAAGTAAGGGAGAAAAAAGTTGGAATTCAAAATCTACAAAAATCAATGTTGAAAACTACCTTTATACATAATTGGAAAAAATTAAAACACTATTAAGTAAAAAAAAAAATATTTATTTAAAAAGTTTCTTTCTTGGGAAATTTTGGATGGAAATGTTATTCTTGATCAACTAGTCCATTTGTAGAAGATATCACTAGAGAAAATGTGATTTTTCTCAATATTTTATCAATCGAATCGTTTTTTTTTTTAGGATTCTTGCCTTTCTTGGTCTGAATTTATTTCTCCACTGATTTTCTGATAACCTATCTTAAAGATATGAAATGCTTATTCCTTTATCCCTTTTATTTTCTGTTTCTTGAGAAAAAAAATTGAAAATCAAAGATCTGTCTTCCCAGGATATAACTGAGAGTGCTGAGAACATTTGGAAGACTTCTCCAGAGGCTACCAAATGATTTGATTCTAACTTATGTTGAGAGCTGGGCAGGCAAGGCAGAGCTTGACAGGATAAATTCAGCATGAAGTAGGAATTACGTCCAACTGGATGTAGAGGGCTATGTGGAAGAGCAAGAGAGGTGGGGGCAGAAGAGGTAATTTTTCACCGGCTTAAGCAAGAATTCAGGATGTATAACCAGTAAGGAGCTTAAGAACTAGAGTATGTTATAGTTCTATAAATTTCATGATGCCTCCAATGTTATCTGATTAGTGCCATCAAAGCCACAGTAAACAAACATTTGCATTACCATAAATACACTGAATATCCCAAATGTATAAAAAGTTTTGTTTACTGAGGGATCAACAAATAAGGGCCAATTAATTGTATATTCAAAGCAAGAATATTTTTTAATCACCAAATAAATTTCTTTTCTTGGAATAGATTCATTTTCTGGAGTTAAAGGCCCATGCAGTAAAGGAGCTGGACAAAGGAATACACATTTGATTTCATTTGGCATGTTATACTTATAGATACTGACTCTCCCATAACATAAATATAATTTTTCACATTTTTCACACATAACACATAGTTGGGCTTGTGGTAAGGGAGCCAAGTGATATCCCGGGATCATAAATAATATAAATAGCTTAAGGGATAATTTTTTTTAATTTCGTTTTTTGTTAGGAAAGCAAGGACCTGCACCAAGCAGAGAAGCAAGATTGGTGAGTTTTTGTTCCAGCTTTTGGTTTTAACAATAATTTTAAAAAATAATCCCTTCCATATTTCCCCATATTTCCAGTTGCAGTATCTCTGGGTTTAGCAAGATTCCCTACCATCTTCTGTCACATCATTTTGAAAAATCTTTGAGTCATAATTAAATTATACCAGTTATGACATTTATTGAATAGAAAATTTCAAGCTAGCAAAACCATTTTCCAGAATTAGAGCTTGGTTCTGCATGAAGTTGTGTGTAGAAAAATCAGTTGTTATTAAATTTCAATGTTTCCAATAAGGGTGCATCCACAAAGTTTTATTGCATTTATAGTGTTAATGTTGACAAGGCCTTCAGTATTACGTGCTCATTGCTATTGCTGTTTCCAATTCCTTTTCTCCTAAGAATTCCCTTTAAAGTCAACCAGAATTATAAGCTTGTCTTCTTTTGACACCTTTGATCTCATCAGGCTCATTTCAGTGGGAGCATAGGCACTGATGATGGTGGCATAGCACTTTAGTATAAGTGGCAAACACATTTTCATAAGCCTGTCATTCAATACTTTTGGTAGGAATAAATAAGCTAGTTTTAATTTGCAAAGTCTGTGCCAGTTTCATGATGCTCCCCTTCATTGTGATGATTAAAAAAACAAACAAACATGTATCCAACTCCATAAGCTGGCCTTCATTTGCCAGCATTGTTTCACTCAGTGCTGCTATTTGGATTTGATACTTACTGAATTTTCATCTTTTAGGTCTACTGGATTTTGTGTTGTTTTTAAGTGTGCATAAATTACATGTATTGTTGATAAGTGGAAGTTTTTGTGCAATGTGTGTGTGTGTGCGCACACACGCCTGTGTACACATGCATTTCACTGAATGGGATTTTTATTTGCCATGGTAAACAGCCCAGAATTAAGTAAGCAATTTTTAGAGCACTTTTCCTAGCTCCTTCCTCATACCAGCCTCATACCAGTGAGTGATGAACACAGGCCTTAAAAGGCTGCTCAGACAAAGTGTTTCCCAAAGTCTACTGCTTCTTCAGATGAGAAGATTACCTTATGGCCTGGGCTCCCTGTGTGCAGAGTTGTGACTGCAGTTCCTGTTATATCCACATTTGCTGCTTCATCACTTCCCTATCAACACAAGACTTTGAAGACAGGTAAAAATATGAATATCTTTTGATTCATGTGTAAATTGGATCTAAGTGAGGCAGAATTGCATGAAGTCATTAACCTCACTCTTTATTTTAGAGTCATCACTGTCCAGTAACAGGACAGAGTCAAGATTATTGGTGATGGCTTAAGATGCAGTGATGATTTTGGCATCTTTGATATTTTTAAAAAGCTCTACATGCCCCATAGTTCTTGCTTCAGCTGCATTCATAGCCATTGGAACAAATTGCTCTCATTTACTCATTCCACCAGAACAAATCTTCACACGATTGGAATAGACAACCCTCTAACTTCCTGTAATGTTTGAGACTCAACAGTTACCCTCAATCTGACTTAATACATCTGCCACATGGTTTACTAGGGTGTGGTCACTCTGCATGAGCTTCTTGGAGACAGAGATGAAGGTTAGGTGAATCAAGTAATGCCAAGGGTGGAAAAGGGTGTGGTTGCTCTCACATTATAGATACTAGTCTTTCCAGAAGATGCCTTATATCTTTCTTGGAATATACCACTCATTTTTGTTTGTTTGTTTGTTTTTGTTTTTTTTATTTTGTTTTTTATTAATTTTTATAATTATAACATTTTCTTTGACAGTACATATGCTGAGGTAAATTTTTTTTTTTTTACATTATCCCTTGTACTCCCTTCTGTTCCGAGTTTTTCCCCTCCTTCCCTTCACCCCCTCCCCTAGATGGCAGGCATTCCCATACAGAATATACCACTCTTAAATAATTATTTGTAATAAAAAATCTCCTGCCTACAGCAACATCATAGCCAAATTCTGAAATCCCCAGATCAAGGAGAAAATATTATGAACAATAAAAAAAAAAAAATTCAAATATGGTCGAATCACAATTAGAGTCACAGAAAACCTACCTGTGGCTACATTAAAAAAAAAAAACCCACAGGTCTTGAAACATTATATATCAAAGATCAAAAGAACTGGGGTAGTAGCTGAAAATATAAGACTCAGTAAAATTAAGCATGATCCTGAATGAAAAAAAGGATGGATTTTCAATGAATTACCATACTTCAGAATTTTGTTGTATAAGGACCTGAATTTAATAGAAAATTTGACATAGGGCAGAGCCAAGATGACAGAGAATAGATAGGACTATCTCTGAGCTCTTCCTGCCTTCCCTCTGAATCAACATTAGATCAAGAATCTGAATGGATTTTGGAGTGACAGAACCCACAAATATTTGGAGTGTAACAAATTTCCAGTGTGAGATTTCTTGGAAGGCTTTCAGGAAATGTCTGTTTCAATTGAGTGGGGGGGGGGGGGTGAAGAGGGAGCAACAAAAGTCCAATGCAGGCACAGCTTGGGGAAGCCCAAGGCAGAGAGGCCCTATGGGGGTATAGAATGGGAAGTTCTTAGCCAAAATATGAAATCATTGGCCATTTAGTTCTGGTTCAGAAGGCCAGTGGATCTATAAACTAGCTGTGGGACCTTCAATGCAACTACAAAAGGCAAACAGTGTGCCTCTGTTTACATGACAGATGGGACTTGACCAGGCCCACACAGTGCAGGAGGGAAAGCCTGAAGTACTGGCACCAGAGCAGTGTAAAAGTCCTGTCATCCTATAGAGGAAGCTTGGGGCAATTTCCCCTGTGCCCCAGGAGCAGACCTCAACTATTAAAAATGAGCAAGAAAGCAAAAAGAGTTCTGATCATAGATAGCCATTATGGATAGAGGGGAGAAGAAACCCAAACACTAAAGGCAAAACACCTACAAATGAAGCCTCAGAGGGCTTTAAAAGTACAACTTACCAAATGTAAAAAGAGATTTTTAAAAAGCTAACTGAAGAAAATAATTCACTAAAAATTAGAATTGGACAAATGGAAGTGAATATCTCAATGAGACACCAAGAATCAGTCAAACAATACTAAAAATATGAAAACAATAGAAGAAATTAATCCATTATTATTTCCTATTGAAAAAACAATTGAACTAGAAAATAGATCCAAGAGAGACAATCTAAGAATTATTGGACTATCTGAAAATCACAATGAAAAAAAAAAAAAAAAAAGACAACATCTTTTAAGAAATCATCAAGGAAAACTGCCCTGATTACCATTGAAAGAATCCACTGATCATCCCCAAAAGAGATCTCAAATTGAAAATCCTAAAGAATATTTAGTTATATTCCAGAATTATCAAACTAAAGAGAAAATACTGCAAGCAGTCAGAAAGAAACAATTCCAGGAATGAGGATCCACAATCAAGATTACCAAGGACCTTCCACTTTAAAGGATCAAAGGGTCTGGAATATGATATTCTGAAGAATTTGAACTGCAGCCTAGAATCAGTTGCCCAGCAAAAGTAAGCATTCTCTTTCAGGAGAAAAGATGGATATTCAATGAAATAAAGGATTTTCAATCATTTTTTTATGAAAAGACCAGAGATAAACAGAAATTTGATCTTCAAATATAGAACTCAGGAGAAGCTGAGTCAGGAAGGAAACCAAGAGGTAGAGTGTTATGGGCCAGAACTCTGAACTTGAAACAAAGGATTGAAACAAAGTGCTCAATCAGTGAAAGTGATAGAAACAATGATTATTTAGCATGGCATTTAACAGTTCTCTTGTTTAGTACATGTACTTAGTACTTACTAGAGTTCTACAAGACTCACACCTTTAAGAGATATATAAGATATATAAGATAGAAGCCTCAACCAGAATTCAGTCAGGGAGATTCAGAAGCCAGAGAAAGCAGTCTGGGAGATTTAGAAGCTAAAGCTCAAACTCTTGGAACCAAGACTACAGAAGGCCTCTAAGAAAGCTAACTGGGCCACAGGAAAGGAGACAAGACTTGGAAAGAGACAATAAGGATTTGGACTTTAATAACTGGGCTGCATTTGGGATAATTACTGAACTGAAATGAAGGCTGCTCCCAGAAGCTCTCCAAGAAACCTGCTCCCAGAGAATATTACATTTTAGAGAAGAATATTACATTTTGGCGTCTGAATGAGGGACAGACACGATCCTAATTTCAGTGGAAAAGTCTCTGATCCTGATTTCAGTAGAAAAGTCTCCTTGACCCAGAAATTAGGGTGAGTACAAAAATAGACAAGGAAATTTTGTTAAAGGGCTAAAGTAGTACTTTAGCTACAATGGGATAGATGTTTGGAAAACAGCCTTCTTTTCCTCTTCAAGGAAAATGTGTTGAAATCTTGGTCAGACTGATAAAAAAAAAAATCAAGGGACAGTGGTGAATGGAAGGGACTAGATAGGTTAATTGCTTGGGAGAAAGGGTTTGTTTGTATTTCTGCAGATGGAGAAGGAAACAGATGGGTGGCAACAAGCACCTGGAGAGAGACAGAAAAAGAGAAAAAGCTCAAAACAAAGGAGCATATCTAAGAACAAAATCTACATGAATCATAGGATTCTCTAACACAAGATGAGACTATTGCAGGACTTCAAAACTTGCAGGAATTATTGGATTCCTGGCACATGAGCTAATGGACAATGGATTCCTTTTGTACTATTTCTAGGACTTATGGACATATATAATTCCTCATGTTGATTCATGTTATTTGTTACATCACTACTAGCCCGTGCTACTATGTCTTATGTAATTTATGTAATTATATGTAATACCTCCCATATTGATGGATTTATGTATATCTGTTTTAAAGTGAGACCTTTCAGAAACCCATTAATCTGATTTGATTTCCCATTTCCTTTAGTGTTTTCATCTCCCTTCCTGAGACATCAGGGAGGGCATGGCCACCTCCTTTTTATGGTATTTTCACTCCTTTTTTGAGCAGTCAGGGAAGGCATGATCACCTCCTTTTTGGGGATTCTCACCTCCTTGAGAAGTCAGGGAGGTCATGACCACTTATGTTCTAAAAACAAAAGAAAGCAGGAGATGTTATGGGCCAGAACTCTGAACTTGAAACAAAGGATTAAAATAATGTGCTAAGTCATGGAATTGATAGAGACAATAATTATTTAGCATGGTAGTACTTTAGCTACAATGGGATAGATGTTTGGAAAACAGCCTTCTTTTCCTCTTCAAGGAAAATGTGTTGAAAGCTTGGTCAGACTGATAAAAAAAAAAAAAATCAAGGTTTAATTGTAAATTGGGAGTAGCTCATCTAAGTTTTAGAAACAATACAGTACGCATCTCCTTTGTTCTCTAAGGATAAAGAATTGAATCCAGACCAGTGGAAATTAGTAGGAAAGCAACTACGTAAATACTTCAATTCCAATCCAAACTCAATTTCCAAAAATACACTTTATACATACAATTTAATACAACTGGCTTTAAGAAATTATATAAGTTATACAATAAGAAAAAAGAAGAAAGAGCAGGATGGGGAGGTGCCAACTAAATTAAGTAAAAAGGATAAAGAATCAGATAAGAATGTAGTTCAGTACAATTTTGAGTGTAATACTTCACAACAGGATTTCCCATGCTCTGACCTACTTCCTTCAATTAAGCTTTCATGGGTGTAGGGAGAAGCAGGAGGGGGAAAGTTGTATTAATTAATAATTATTTAGCATGGTATTTAACAGTTCTCTAGTTCAGTACATGTACTTAGTACTTACTAGAGTTCTACAAGATTCACATCTTTAAGAGAGCATATATAAGATAGGAGCCTCAACCAGGATTCAGTCAGGGAGATTCAGAAGCCAGAGCTCAAGCTCTCGCAACCAAGATTATAGAAGGCCTTTAAGAAAACTAACCAAGCCACAGGAAAGGAGACAAGACTTGGAAAGAGACAATAAAGGATTTGGACTTTAATACCTGGCTGCATTCGGGGTGATTACTGAACTGAAATGAAGGGTGCTCCCAGAAGCCCCCCAAGTATCCTGCTCCCAGAGAATATTACATTTTAGAGAAGAATATTATAGTACAGGGGATGGGATAGAACATTCCAGGAATCACTCAAAAGCTGGACCCATGAACCAGAGTGAGGTTGGTTACACCTTCACAAATATTCATTCTGGGAGTAGAACCATGATCTCAGAAAGCGGAATCAGGTTTTATATTGCACTCTCTGGCTCAATATATCTCCATTTCAAAGTAGAACTGTGGTAAAACTTCTTTCTCAAGGTAAATAAATACCCAAATTATCTCCCAGTATGGTTATGAGAGATCGTAACTATGTTCAACTGATAAATTGCTTTGAAAGGGAATTTTCCCCCTCCCTTAGCTAGTCCATTATTATCGTTTCATCTTTGACATATACCACCACCTCCCCCATCATGGAGACCAGGAGAGTTTCTGGTCATTTAGGATATTCTTTAGTAAAAGAAGAGAGAACATGTTTCATTAGAAGAGTTGAGATTCAGTCTAAACCTCTCCTTCACTTCCAAAATCAAGATTTTATATATAGATATAAATATAGATATAGATATAGATATAAATATAGATATATAAATATTTAATGCAATTGGCTATAAGGAATTACACAAGTTCTAAAATAAGGAAAAAGGAGAAAGAGCAGGCAGGAGATGGTATTGACCAAGTAGCTGAAAAGCATGAAGAATTAGACAAGAAAGGAGTTAAGTACAGTTCTGATGAAATTAAAAAGAGGGATGGTATTGACAAAATAGCTGAAAAGCATGAAGTATTAGACAAGAAAGGAGTTAAGTACAGTGCTAATGAAATCAAAGAGTGTGGTGCTTCACAGCAGGAGCCATTAGGGGATTCTCCACTTCATGACCCTCCTCCCTCAATTTCCACTTCTTGAGTGGAGGGACAAGGAGGAGTGGGAGGGGCAATGACACAATCAGTACCACCCATGCAGCAGCTTTGTCCCCCTATGACATAATTAGAAAAGGCACTAGTTAAAGCTAAAAAAGGACAGGATATATCTGATTTAATAATAAAAGCATACCTTGGGATTGAAGAATTTGATTGTTCAGGTCAAGCCAGGATACATTCCTTTTGATCTAGAAATTATTATTAAAGATCTGAAAAAGGGTTGCACTCTTTATCGTCTTATGGTAAGATGGTATTAGAGAATTTGGCTTTTGAAATTTTAGCCCCTAATGATTAGAAATCTATAGGGAAGACATGTTTAGAACCTGGACAAAACTTGTTGTGACTTTCAGAGTATAGTGAACAAAGACCAACGAAATAGGCCAACTGGAGTTAATATACCAATCACCTTTGATGAACTAGCATATATAGGTCATTATGCAGACAGTTTAGCGCAGATTAATTACCTTTTGATAGTAATTAATCTGTGCTAAAGTGAGTAATATGAGCAAATTGCTGCTGCTGCTGTTATCAAATCATGGGGCACTCTCCCAGGAAAACAAGATAAAGGGGAAGCCTTTACAAAAATAGAACAAGGTCCAAATGAACCCTTTGCTGATTTTGTGGGATGTCTGCAGACAGCTGTCATAGGAACTATTGGTGAAAATGTAGCAACAGAAATTATGATAAGACAACTTGCTAAAGAAAATGCTAATGAGGTTTGTAGAAGAATTATACTAGGACTACAAAAGGATGCTCCTTTAGATGACATCATAAGACGCTGTGTCACAGTGGGCACAAATACCTTTTATACTCAGGCTATGATGCAGACTTCCCAAGATCCAAACATGGGAAGACAGGGTTCCTTTTGGCAAGAGACTTCCAGAGAGACTTGTCAATGCTTTCAATGTGGTAAAGTAGGGCATTTGAAAGCTCAATGTTGTGGTAAAGATAACAGGATGGAAGAACCCCAAATCCCATGTCCAAAATGCAACAGAGGCTTCCATTGGGCAACAGAATGTAAATTGATTCAGGAAAATGGGATGTGAGGCCCAACCTTAGGGCCGCAGGCAAAAAACAGGTGGGGCATGATGACAGCCAAGGTTACACCAAGAGAGTCTTTAGAAGTTCAGTACTCAGACAAAACCAATCAGCTAAAAAGCATCTGATAGAAGAAAGGGATTATATAATCTATCAGCCAAGGAGCAATTGAATGGGGAAAAGAGACTACAAGTGGGGAGAATACAGGTTTTATAACCTGAAACAAAAGGGCAGTGTCTAGTACAAGCAGTTCCAATATAATTACCAGGCGATGTGGCAAGATCCAGAAAGTGGAATAGATGGGACTAGATAGGTTAACTACTTGGGGGAGAGGGTTTGCTTGTATCTCTACAGATAGAGAAGGAATCAGATGGGTACCATTAAGCCATATTGAAGAGAGACAGAAAAAGAAAAAAAACCTTGAAACAAAGGAGAAGACCTAAGAAACATCTGACACTGAAAGAGCATGGCTGGTAATGAGACTGTTGCAGAACTTTGAAACCATCAAGAAAACAGCAGAGAACTTTGAAACCAGCAGGAGGCTTCTCTGACACGTGAACTAATGGTCAACAGATTGGTTTTGGAGTATCTCTTGCTGCTAAAGGAGGTGTATGTGTGATTATTATTTATATACCCTCCATCTAGGACTTATGGACATGTAGAATTCCTCATGTTGTTTGTTACATCAGTACTCACCTGTGTTATATTACCATATGCTTGTGTAATAACTCCTATGCTGATGGATTTATGTATACCTATTTCAAGTAAGACCCTTGGGCCCAGAGGAAACCTGCTAACAATATCTGGCTTGGTGTTTTTCACTCACTCCCTGAGAAGTCAGGGAGAATATGATCACCTCCCTTTTTGGGGTTCTCACCTTCCTTCCTGAGAAGTCACGGAAGGTGTAATCACCTCCTTTTTGGAGTTCTCACCTCTCTTCCTGAGAAGTCAGGGAAAGCATGACTACCTGTGTTCTAAAACAAAAGAAAATGGGAGATGTAGAGGATCAAGTGTACTTGAAACAAGTAATCTTGAAACACTGTCTGTCCAGGTAACAATTCCATCAGTGTTCCAATTTCTCTTTACAACCACACCCAGTCATTCAGGAACTTATCACAATTAACCAGTGCTAATTTGTCATACTTCTATACCACCACTTAGGCAGAATAAAGAAGTCATGAATATTTAAGGAAGATTTGTGATAGAATAAAGTAGCTCTCTTGCTGTGTCCACACTTGCAATATAAACAAAGAACAGACAAGCAATATAGCCAGGAGATCTCAAGACAGGAATATATGAGTTCAAATATTATTTCTGTCCATGAACAATTTACTTGAGTTAACTGAGAATTACTTTCAACTCTATTAACTATATATTTACAAGAAATAGTGGAAAGATTGATATTCTATCCATAATTTTAGATTTTGCTTTTCACAGTGCATTTTTTTCTTTCATAGAAGATAGTCTTGATAATTCATTTGCAGTCTTCTGAATTAGAGTTTTCAATTTTCCTATAGTTGAAATGGCAACATGAGGACATAGGCAATATAAAAAATAAGGATTTACTTCAGAGATGGAAAAGTTGCTCCTGATCAGTAATCAAAAACTAGCATGCTAAGATACACTGCTGTACTGGATTCCCTTGGTCCCTAAATAACTGTAAGAAAATTCAGTCCTTTTGGCTAGATTGTGCTAATACAATAAAAATGATAGTACTATTGAATTTAGTTTATACTTTTAATGCTATGTGCATCAAATTATTAAAGAGATATCTTATAAAACTTAATGGGCAATCAGATTACAGTGGATAGAGTCCCAGACCTGAAGTCAATAAGAGAAAGAGGAATTGCTGATAGGATCATATAGGAAAAAGGGAAATGTCAAATAAAAAACAGGATTTAGAATTGTAAGGAACTTTAAATCTTTTCATTTTATAGATGAGGAAATGGAAACCTGGAAAAGTTAAATGACTTGTCCAAAGTTAAAGAACTATTTAGTAACAGAGCCAAGATCCAGATCTATATCCTCTCATTTCAAATCTTACCGTTTTCCACAGTGATATTTTACTTATCTTTGTGAACACACCCAGAACTTTTCACATAAATCCACTTCTCTGTATATTGTTTGTTTTCATCCTTGAAAGTTTGGAAGAAGAGAATGTGAAATGCTTAGAAAGACCTATCAGGAACTAGCATATTCTCAAATAGTATATTTAGTCTTTGTGTGGCTTTTCTTTAGTATCACGTCTTTGAAAAGCTAAATGATCAGTTAATCATAAGACGATATAAAAGGAATTCTATTAGGTCCTACTGATTTTGGGCAGGAAAGCACAAGAATAATATGAGGAGCCTTTATTTTGTCCATGCTGACACTACTTAAATATTTTGTTTTTCAAAGCTTGATTGTGTTTGGTCATTTCATTTTTCTTTTCTTTCTTTTTTGGGGTCAATTGTTTTTGGTTTTGCTTTTATTTTTAGTAAATAATATTTTATTTTCCCCTAATTATATGTTAAAACAATTTTTAACATTAAAAAAGTTTTGAGTTCTAAATTCTATCTTTACCTACCTACTACCCTTGGTAACAAAGTCAAACAGAAACTGCAAATTGGCTACTCAGAATGCACTGGGTTGGGAGTGTACTAATTTATAGTAATAGTATAATCAATTTTTCCACAGCACAAATTCATCCAAAGAAAAGTTTTTGCTCTTACTGTGCAGGCACCGACTTAGTGAAAGTTTCGTCTATAATTTTGTGGTCATCATCCTATATGGATTTAGATCTAGAAAAAGTAGCTCTGTTTCCTAGTAACTGTTGCTGACACGACTATTGCTAACAACATTTCTATATCCTTCACCTCTCCCCTCAAGCATTATGGGATGTAAAATCATCTGGGTGGATGAGAAACAGAGTTTTCTTCTCCTATATCTACTTCAGGTGAGCAGAGGGCACAGAGCTGTCCCTGCTTCAGTGGGTCTCAGTTTAAGTCAACTGAGCACAGCCAGCCAGCATTACAAGCATGATTGACATGTATAGGCTGGTATCCTTTCTGTAAGGCCATCTGAAATATGATTGAGGCCAGACTGGAGGACACAAATTTGAATAAAAGGTTTAAGAGGCAATGGCCAAACATTAAATGGGATTTTTAGAGCCTTTTTTTGGTATAGCCAGAAAAGTTGGTCCCACTTATAGGCACAAAACCTGCAGTTATCTCATCTCTGGAACATCTTTTGTTGGGGTAATCTGGAAGACATCTTGTCCTCAAGGGCAATTTTTCTATAGAATTGTGTTTGTTTATTCTGGGGAATAACCAGTTACCTATAGAGATTCTTCAGATGTTCCTGCAAAATCTTTTTGAACAACCCTCTTACAAGTAAAGGCTTTCCCTAGGTCAACAAACAAATTTACTTATAAGAAGTTGACTTTGCTCCTATTTTGACCAATAATTATGTATAAAATCCAAATAATCCTCAATTAATAAAACTTCAGAAATTATTACTAGAATATATTTAATATCTAAATTTCCATGATTGATAAATTTGGAAGCCAATCATTTATTCATCTGTATGTACTTCTCATAGAAAACAATCTACTCCTAGTCCTTTTTAAAAAAAATTTAGTATTCCATTTAATTGAAAAACTTTTATATTATCTTTGTCTCATGACCTTGCCTAATCATTTCCTCCTTTAGACAATTTAATTCTTATATTATAATTATAATCCTTATATTATAATTTAACTATTAGTTAAAATAGCAAGCTAGCCATATTTTAATCCTATTTTAATTAATTCAGAGATGTTCTAGTACCAATCTTTTATTTAATAGTTTTAATGTTATATTTACAAAACTCCTTGATTATATTTTTCTGTAAAGGGGGAAAGAGGGACATAGTTATATCATAATAGAAGAAAAATTCCCTTAGCTCTGTTTTGATTTCAGGCATGATTCCATGTCACATCTGACAGCCAATAATGCAGTCACAAATTATTAAAGACAAGCCTTAATTTAACAAAATGGGGAATTTTCCTTTCCAGCAAGTAAATAGCAAGGAAATGGGTCAGGACAATCCTACTTAGGCAGTTATCTAAAGTCATCCTCAACATTTCCCAGGCACAAATATCCATGTTAGCAGTCCTCATACTGCTGCATGTGCCATTTTCTATTGGCTTTATGGCAATTTAGATAATGGTCCCAGTAATCAAAGCTCAAGCAGTAAATTTACAATCATAGGAATTTTTACCTAAAATAGCAAAATTTCACTGACCAGAACTTAGAGCTTAAATACCTTTCCTGATGTTTTCCTAACAGTTAACATTTCATTAATCCCTTACTTATAAATTAGCTACAGTGTCTATCCTAGACTTTATTTAAAGGCTTCAGAAGGAGACTGGGAACAAAATAGGAAGTCAAGGAAAGGTTAACAAAAGATTGCTATTTACCTTTTCCCTCCCCATTCACTCTCTTCATTTCTGGGTTTCCTGCCAACTAAATTTCCTTCACTGTCTTAGAACAATAAAACTATTAATATGTCAATTACTTTTAAAACTTAAAAATACTCTTTCATAAAGTTTTTCATATTTTTCCTTAAAATAAATTCTATGGAATGGTACCTCAAAATTTATGAAGATGTTTCAGAAAGGACAGAGTGCCAGGGATTGTCCCCAAAGTCTCAGAAGTTTTCTCTTGCAATCTTAAAATGACTAATTGCCAAGCTCCTTACAAAAACCTAGAATCTGCTAAGATGTTTTTAAGCAGTTCTACAATTTTAATTATCTAACTTTATTCCTATAGCCTCAACTTATCCAGTGTTGGGACCACAGAAAAAGTGATTTACAGGCTTTTCCTCTTTTTTATTTTTTAACCCAATCTTCCATAGAAAGCCTAAGGTGAAAGTTGGTGAAGTTAATAAACCTTTTTCCAGTGTTCTAGCTAGTTCTAGTTGTCTAACTACAGTTTTTAAAAGTTTTTCTGGCTGGATGCATTTTAAATCTTTCAAGCATGACATAGATATTCTGTAAATACAGAGACAGACATAGAAAAAAATTGATAAGACAAATACAAATAGCAAAAGGCACAAATAAAATAATTTAAGCTGGTTCTAACTGCACACACCAAAAAGAAAAAACATGACACAATTTCTTTTAAAGTCTTCTGAGCTAATTTTATAGGAGACAGCCTAGTAGGCAGTTCCACAGGATGGAAGGGGGCTATGTCATTATGCTATAAACTTAAAGAATACTCCCTATGGGTACTTGCCATTATCATACAGCATCCTGTGGAGAGAGAAATGAACACAGAAGTTCATGAGCACAATGGTTCAATATTACATTCCCAAGTGAAGTGAACTCCAGAGGAAATTTGCTGGGCTCAAGAATCCACAGTCACTAGGATCCAGGAAGTCCCACTAAGGCTTTCTAGGCATCTGGGAAACATAGGTTAATACAAGAAAGAGACTTATCTTGGATTAGAAAGGATCTGCCCCACACTGGGTGCCAAAAATGTTAAAGTATTAGGAGTATGTTGTGGTGTTGTCTCCAAAAGAATTCATACTGTGACAGTTTTCAACCAAGCAAGGGCATTTATTTGCGTTGATGCACCCAGCAAACCCTACTCTTTAAGGGAAATAGGTGCACTCCTGGAGTGAAGCAGGGAATTTATACAGAATAGAAAATGCTAACATCCTGGATCTAGTACACACCACAGTTGTCTGGTAATGTCTGTGCACAGAGCTACCCAAAATGCATACAGAAAAGTCCACTTGGAAATGTAATGGTATTATAATAAACCCCACCACATCCTTATTTCATCCAAAGGTACTAGCTTAGGGACAGTTATCAGTTTAGAGAAACTTCCTTCTGTGGTTTTGTGGTCACCATTCTGTATAGGTAATGATTTATGACAAGATAGCTTCTTCTTGTCCAGTAATTGTTGCTGACACAATTATAGCTAATATTGTCACCTAACTTGTTATTAAGAGAACGTAATGAGAAAATGTCAAGTACTTTGTAAACTTTGAAATATACAAACACCACACACACACACACACACACACACACACACACACACACACACACACACACACAATTGTTATTGTTGTTTCTACTACTTCAAATTGTATGTATTCCCCCAGATTTATCTTTCCTGGAAGATATCTAGGAATTGAATTAATTTCTTCATACAACTCTCTATGATTCATAGGATCAAAGAGCTGGAAGAGGTCTTGGAGGCCATCTAGAAGTCACCCTTAATTTTACAGCTAAGGAAAGCAAGTCTCTAAGAAAATTAATGACTTATTGAAGATGGAGTACTGCGCTATGTCACATATCCTTATTTGTTTCCTGTGTCATTCCTATAACTGATTCAAATTAATTAAAAAATTTGTGATGAATGAAGTTGAGATCACTTGAGGAACTAAACTGGGTTGGCTGTTCCTGAAGCAATTTAGGAAGATACCTGGGTCTGAAGTATTGTGGGAGAAATAGGTTCAACAGGGGCTAGAATAAAATCTAAGATTCATTTCCCTTAGTAAGGGAGTCAATATTTCTCTTGCCAAGGTTTGTCTCTGTTATATTCTAAAAGAAATGATTGATGTCTGCCTTAATAATTCACTTGTCTGAGAATATAGATCTGTTTTAAAGTTCTAAAATACATATAGATATTTAAATAAATGGGAAAAGTAGTGTTTGCTTATGGTTTGCTTATGAAAATTGGAGAATTCTAGGTTAATTGCTGTGGGAATGGGGGCATTAAAACTGTTTTAGGATAATGGCATGAATAAAATTTACTTGATTATAGTTAAAAGATGAGAATTTTGTTACTCAACATTAAGAAAATGTCATTCATTAAAAGAATTCAGCTCTTGAACAAAGAAAGGTTAAAGTGAAAACAGGTGAAAGAACAGATTTCAGTATTGTGTCAAAGGCACACCCTCTGAACAATTATACCCAGAAAGATTGGTTGGCTGATGAGTGACTGGAATATTCTCTACTGTTGCCACTGCTGTGGAAAATAAGAAGGATTAGAAAAATTATACTCTGCTGTCTATTATGATTGTGTGCTGAGGTGATAAAAAAGAATATTATGATTTTATAATACAAAGAAAAGAAGTTAGATTGAAAGAAACCAGAAGGAAATTCTGTGAAATGCTTCTCTGCATTATCAGCTGTCACTGAGAGGTAAAAAGGAAAAATCTTTCAAAGGAGCAGAGTTGGAGAAGCTTTTGCCAATTTCAGTATGTCGTTGCTTGTTCCTAATGATGATGATGATACTTCAGCAGTAGCTAGAAGTGACGGATATGACAGTTGTTGTTGAGGAGCCCTTTTCTATTTTTCTAGTCCTTTTATACTATATTCCCTCCACTTTCCTTGACTTCATTATCTCCAGAAGCCTATCATCTCAATCAACTCAAATTGGTTGCATGACTTCATAATGTGCCTGTGCGTGGTACTCTTTCTGCCCCACTCTCCTACCCCAATTTCCCATCTTCTTGTGTTGTCTTCTCCATTAAGTTTCAAGCCACTTGAGGCAAGAACTGTCTAAACCTTTCTTTTTGTTCCTAATACTAAGCACAGTGCCTGGCTCACAGGCAGTCCTTAATGAACATTTATTGGCTTTGAATTTTTGACTCCCTGGCTCCCTTTCATGTACTAAATAATCTGGTAACAATGATTTTTTTTCCTGTTCTATGCTTATAGCCCTTCATCTCCTGCTGTGTCTTTTCACTGGCTATTTCCCCATGGGTAGAAGCTCTCCTCTTCTTCACCTCCTGACTTTCTTTAGAATTCAACCCGTTTCTATCCCCTAAACTACTTTCCCTTAAAGTTTACCTTACATCTACTCTGTAAATGATTTACATATACATAGTTGCTTTCTCATTTTCTATACCATTAGGATGTGAGCTCTTTGAGTTTAGGGAGCTGTTTTTAACTTTCTTTGTATTTTCATCATTTGACACAGTGCCTGGCATTGTAGTTAAGCACTTCATAAATGCTTGTTGGTTGACTGACTCAGTTCAGCTGAGCTGAGGAACAGCTGGGAAGAGAACATAAGAGCAGGTAGACTGACTATTTTGGCTATGATTTATGCCCAATGTTAGTCAAGCACAATATGAATCAAATCTACTTAGCCATGGGAGCATCTGTTCAACAATGAACTTATCAAAGAACTTTTATGAATATCCTGAGACAAAAAGACGGCACTGAAATTTGTACTTCCATTATTGTGAATAGCCCTAGCTACATGTACTCTCTACATGTGTGCTCTATGATCCTGGGATGTGTCCACTTTTCCCACATACATGTGAAGAATACATGACTTAGTGATATCCTCAGTTATAACTGAGGATTATTGAAGAAATAATACATGACTATTATATGTTTGATTTGCATTTTAGGAAATATTTGTTTGAAATTGATTTGATTCATTTGTTAATGAAAAATATATCAATAATCAGAATTAGGAATATAGAAATATGAATACTTCTTCTTACCTTCTATCCTAAATTCCCTTTATATTAATTTAAATTAAATTTACCTGTATAAAAATGTTGGGGGGTTGGAAAGGAAATGTTGTGATTTTTTTGTTTGTT
Organism: Sminthopsis crassicaudata; assembly: GCF_048593235.1. Taxonomy (NCBI): domain Eukaryota; kingdom Metazoa; phylum Chordata; class Mammalia; order Dasyuromorphia; family Dasyuridae; genus Sminthopsis; species Sminthopsis crassicaudata. The sequence goes on along the minus strand of NC_133618.1, from coordinate 339,609,258 downwards.
TGCTTGTTTCTGAAGTGTCTCACTATGATAAACTAGGATTGGTATATCTTTCCTAAGATTTGATTACTCTGATGAGTAACTAAAATTTAACATATTCTATTCCTTCAAGATATTTCTTTCTAACCTAAAATAATATGTTTTTAACAATGGACTTTTTGAATCAGGGGTAGTAGGCTGTAAGAGGAGATATGTGATGCTCCTCAAGGCATTCCATACTATGCTAATTACTACTGCCACAATAAAGGTCAGTCTTATCAGTATGTACCCTACTCTCTTTTCTTTCTTTTTTTCTTTTTTGGTCATTCACAATGTATTTATTATGATTTCATCCTGATTTTCCCCCTTTGGATATATAGACATTTAAATTGCTAGATATGTTTTTCTTTAAGCCCACTTCAAATATCACCAGAAAAAAACCTCTCTTGATTCTCTCACTTTTCCTCATACCAAACCTCATATAGCACAATTTTTCCCTGATCTAATGCATTAGTTATATAATATTGTGCCATTCCTCTATTTAAAATATAATTTTCATGAAAATGGTAAATGATTTCTTAATATGTACATTTCTCTTAGCACCGAATGCAGAGTTCCACATATATAAGATACTTAATAAGTGTTGAATACATTCACGAATCATTACTGTAATCATATTAAATGGATTCATGTGTATTTGTAATTGCTTAAAAGAGTTGTAATTAAAAGATGTAAAAAAAAATAACTCACAAAAGAGCATTTTATTATTAACAAGACAGAATAAACTGTTTTATTTGACCCTTTATAAGTTGTATAAGTTGCTTTAGACTTTTCCTGTTATCTCTTAAAATATCAATCACCTTAAGTAAGGGCTTGCCCCAATATTGATTAGATTATATTTCAGTTAACAATCCCCAGAAAGTCAGGATTGCATAATGGAAAGAGAAATTATTTTGGAGTCAGAAAATATGGGTTTGAGTTCCAGCTGTGTCACTTCCTGGCTATGTAGTTCAGACTAGTTACTTGTGTAACTGAGTTAGAGAAGATATAATAGAAAAGAGCTTTGGGTTGAAATTTCAACTATATTCTTTATATGACCTGCGGCAAATCATCAAATTCTATAATCTCAATTTCCTCTTTGGTTGAGATGAATACTAAATTCCTTTCTGGCTATAAATCTGTGGATCTCAATCATTTAACTTTGGAAAGCCTCAACTATCAAATGAGAACAATAATATTTGTGACACTTAACTCCTAGGGTTTTATGATGAAAGTCATCTCTAAAACTTAAAATGTTATATAATATTTTTACTAAATCTTATGCTAGAAATTTGTAGAATGGCATTCTAGTTCTCTATCTGCCATGGACCATGTAAGCTTGGTCTTTGAAGTTCATTTTTGAAACTCTCTGGACCCTATTTTCTTTATTGGTAGAATAAGTGAGTTGGAATAGGTGATATTTAAGGTACTTTCCAAAGCTAGATTCCAAGGTTAATTTTGAATTAAATACTTTTGAAAGTATAATTAATTTTTTCACTCTTGTGATTCCTATTCAAGAAACTTCTCTTGACAAAACTGAAAGATGGCGTTGGGTTATTAGAGCCAAGATAGTGGAGAGGAGCAGGAAGTTGCCTGAGCTTTCTTCAGTTTCCATCAGAAACAGTGCTAAATCAAGACTCTAACTGGATTCTGGAGTGACAGAACCCATAAAAAGACAGAATAAAATGATTTTTCACCTTAAAAAAAATTTAGAAGGACTTCAGGAAAAGTCTTTCACTTGAGTTAAAGGAGAGTTTAGTCCAGTAGAGGTTCAATGCAAGCAATCTAGCAGGATGCTCTTAGTCTCAGCACAAATTAGCAGCAAAAATCCTTTTGTTTTGGATCACTGGGCCAGTGGAACAGTAGGCCAGTTCAGAAGACAAATTATGAGCCCAAGAGCCATGGCACAACAACCTTAAGTAGACCAGGCCATCCCAATACAGTGAGCAAAACTGCCAGCACTCCAATATGGAAATCCAGTGAACAAACCCTTGTTCCTCAGAAAAAGAAGGTTGGGACTATGCCCCTGTGCCTTAGAAACAAAGCTCAACTTTTATAAATAGAAAAAAACAAAAGGAGCACTGATCATAAAAAGCTACTGTGATGACAAGAAAGATCAATACATAAATTCAGAATAGGACAGTAATGGTAAATTAACTACATGTGAAGTTTCAGAGGAATATGAATTGGTCTCAACTTCAAAAAGTTCTCTTAAAAGAGCTCAAAAAGGATTTTTAAAATCTAGTTAGAATAAACTGGGAAAACATTTTTACAGTCAAAGGTTATGATAAAGGCCTCATTTCCAAAATATATAGAGAATTGACTCTAATGCATAAGAAATCAAGCCATTCTCCAATTGATAAATGGTCAAAAGCTATGAACACAAAATTTTTAGATGATGAAATTGAAACTATTTCTAGCCATATGAAAAGATATTCCAAATCATTGTTGATGAGAGAAATGCAAATTAAGACATCTCTGAGATACACACCTCTCAGACTGGCTAGAATGACAGGAAAAGATAATGATGAATATTGGAGGGAATGTGGGAAAACTGGGACACTGATACATTGTTGGTGGAATTGTGAATGCATCCAACCATTCTGGAGAGCAATTTGGAACTATGCTCAAAAAGTTATAAAATTGTGCATGCCCTTTCACCCAGCAGTGTTTCTACTGAGCTTATATCCCAAAGAAAGAAAAGGAACCCATATGTGCATGTTTGTGGCAATCATTTTCAAAATATATAGAGAATTGACTCTATAAGAAATCAAGCCAATCTCCAATTGATAAATGGTCAAAGATTATGAACAGACAATTCTCAGATGAAGAAATTGAAACTATATTTCTAGCCTATGAAAAGATGCTCCAAGTCATTATTAATCAGAGAAATGCAAATTAAGACAACTCTGAGATACCACTACATACCTGTCAAATTGGCTAGAATGACAGGGAAAGATAATGTGCAATGTTGGAAGGGATGTGGGAAAACAAGGACACTGATACATCGTTGGTGGAATTGTGAATAGTTTCCAGCATTCTGGAGAGCAATTTGGAACTATGCTCAAAAAGTTGTCAAACTGTGCATACCTTTTAACCAAGCAGTGTTACTATTGGGCTTATATCTCAAAGATATATTAAAGAAGGGAAAGGGGCCTGTATGTGCAAGAATGTTTGTGCCAGCCCTCTTTGTGGTGGCCAGAAACTGGAAACTACATGGATGCCCATCAATTGGAGATTGGCTGAATAAATTGTGGTATATGAATGTTATAGAATATTATTGTTCTGTAAGAAATGACCAACAGGATGATTTCAGAAAGGCCTGGAGAGACTTTGCATGAACTGATGCTGAGTAAAATGAGCAGGACCAGGAAATCGTTGTATATTTCAACAACAATACTATATGAGGATCAATTCTGATGGACGTGGCCATTTTCAGCAATGAGATGAACCAAATCAGTTCCAATAGAGCAGTAATGAACTGAACCAGCTACACCCAGCAAAAGAACTCTAGGAGATGATTATGAACCACTACATAGAATTTCCAATCCCTCTATAGAGGGATTTTATCCGCCTGCATTTTGGATTTCCTTCACAGGCTAATTGTACACTATTTAAAAGTCTGATTCTTTTTGTACAGCAAAACAACTGTTTGGACATGTATAAATATATTGTATTTAATTTATACTCTATCATATTTAACATGTATTGGTTAACCTGCCATCGGGGGGGGGGGGGGGGGAAGGAGGGGAAAAATTAGAACAAAAGGTTTGGCAATTGTCAATGTTATAAAATTTACCCATGCATATATCTGGTAAATAAAAACTATTAAAATTTAAAAAAAATTTGAATTGGGCAAGTAGAAGCTAATGACTTTATGATACATCAGGAACGAATCAAAAAATTGAAACAAAAATAGAAGAAAATGTAAAAAAAATCATTGGAAAAACAAATGAATTTTTTTTTAAATTATAGCTTTTTATATACAAAACATATATGCATGGGTAATTTTTCAACACTTACCCTTGCAAAAACTTCTCTTTCAACTTTTCCTCTCTTGTAAGGGGCCTTTAAATGGGTGCCACAGCAAATCGGGAGATTGAGGCCCGGAAGTAATTTCTGTGGATATTAGGACTGCCCTTGGGCGGGATCCTGGCCATATTGAGATAGCTTCATAATGGGTGACTCTCTCGCTGATTGGCTGTGTGTGTGACCTCACAGGCCCTATGTAAGCCCACTGCAGGCAGCAGGCGGTCTCTTTAACCTGGCGTTCTTCACCCTGGCTTCCCAGCCTGGGTGGCCAAGCCAAGATGGATAGCCAAAAGAGGTAAGGGTTTTGGTAGTGAACACATGGGTCTTCTGACCAGGTGTTCACTTGGGAACCAACAAGTCAGGGCATCAGTTAGGGCATTATGTGAGTAGGTATAATAAAGGCTTTTAAGATTACACGTGGTTGTTCTTGAGTGCGCTACCGGTTATTAAGCTATAGATTCAAGAGATTGTGGCCAGAGACCTTTGAAGGCCTCAGAGGAGGCGAGCCAGGTAGAGTTCACACTGCAAAGGACAGTGGTCAAAGGTACTCTGGTGGGTCTAGGACAGACTAGTAATTGTAACTGCCAGGAGAGCACGTTACACTCTCTTTCCCTCAACCCCCTCCCCTAGGTGGCAGGTAGTCCCATACATGTTAAATATGTTAAAGTATATGTTAAATACAATATATGTATACATATTTATAGCTATCTTGTGCACAAGAAAGATCAGATTTAGAAAGAATGTAAAAATAACCTGAGAATAAAAAACAAAAATACAAGCAAACAATAAAAGAAAGAGTGGAAATGTTATGTTGGGGTCCATACTCATTTCATAGTGTTCTTTCACTGGGTGTAGCTTATTCTGTTCATTACATATCAATTGGATCCTCTCATTGTTGAAGAGAGCCATGTCCATCAGAATTGATCATCATGTAGTACTATTGTATCATAAATTGATCATCATGTAGTACTAAGTGTATAATGATCTCCTGGTTCTGCTCATTTCATTTGGTATTATGAGCCAGAACTTGAAACAAGGTGCTAAGTCACTGGAATTGTTAGAGACAATGCTTATATACTCAGTTAGTTCACACCTTTAGAGTTCACACCTTTAGAGAACATATACAAGCTAGGAGCCTCAACTAGGATTGACTGTGGGAGATTCACAAGTCCACAGAATCCCACAAGCCTACTCTCTTGGAGGCGGAGTCAGATTCATTCCAACTTCCATCTTTGTGCTGGCTGGAGATATTGGGAGGACAAGAGGCTGAAGCTGGCAGAGACAAAGGACTAGTGGCAAGAGCTCTCAGAACCAAGGAGAGAGATAGGCCTCTATTAAAGCTACTGGGCCCCAAGAAAAGATTCAAGACTTTGAAGGACACAATAAAGGATTTGGATTTTAACTCCTGGCTGAATTTGAGGTGATTATTGAACTGAACTGAAACTAAGGCTGCCTCCAGAAGCTCCCCAAGACACCTGCTACCAGAGAAAATTACATATTTAGAGAAGAGAACATTACATTTTGGCGCCTGAACATGGGACCAAGAACTTTCATCTGTGACCCAGAAATTAGGGCGAGTACAACAAGGAAACTTTGTTATGGGGCTAAAATAGTATTTCAGCTGAAATGGGGCAGATATTTTCTGTTTTTCTTCAAGGAAAATGTGTAGAGAGAATTGTCAGGGTTATGAAAAGTCAAGGTTTGATTATAATTTAGGAATAAATAGATCACTGAACTTTTAGAAACTGTACAGTACATATCTCCTTGGTTCTCTATGGAAAACTAATTGGATCTAGAGGAATGGAAATTAGTAGGAGAGCAACTTTGTCAATTCTACAATAAAAATGGACCTGACTCAATTTCCAAAGACACACTTAATACATATAATTTAATACAACTGGCTTTAGGAAATTATATAAGTTATAGAATAAGGAAAAAGAAGAAAGAGCAGGAGGGGGAGGTGCCAACTAAATTAAGTAAAAAGGATAAAGAATCAGATAAGAATGTAGTTCAGTACAATTTTGAGTGTAATACTTCACAACAGGAGAAATGAAGTCATTTCCCATCTCCCTACCTACCTCATTCAATTAACTCTTAATAGGTTGAGGGAGAAGAAGGAGGGGGAGAGGCAGAAACACAATCAGCATCTTCTATGAAGCAGCTTATGACAAGATTACAAAAAGCACTGGTCAAGGCAAAAAATGAAGGACAGGATGTGTCTAATTTTATAAATGCATACCCTGTGATTGAAGAGCTTGACTCTTCAAGTCAAAAAATGAGAAGATACACTCCTTTTGATGTGGAAAAAATTAAGGATTTGAAAAAGGTTTGCACTCTTTATGGGGCTACATCGTCCTTTGTTAAGATGTTACTAGATAATTTGTGTTATGAAATCCTAACCCCCAGTCATTGGAAATCCATAGCAAGGACAAGTTTAGAATCTAGACAAAACTTGTTGTGGCTTTCAGAGTATCATGAATTATGTAGGATTCAAGCCCAATGCAATAGGCAAACGGGAGTTAAGGTACAAGTCACTTTTGACCAACTAGCAGGTGAAGGTCAGTATAGAGAGAATTCAGAACAGATTAATTACCCCACAACAGTTTATGAACAGATTGCAACTACTGCAATAAAAGCTTGGGGGTTCTCTCCAAGAAAAAGATGAAGGTAAAGCCTTCACAAAAATAGAGCAAGGTCCCAATGAACCTTTTGCTGATTTTGTAGGACGTTTGCAAATAGCTGTCACAAGAACCATTGGAGAAAAGGCAGCTGCAGAAATAATGACCAGACATCTGGCTAAGGAAAATGTCAATGAGGTTTGCAAAAGAATTATATGGGGACTACACAAAGATGCTCCTTTAGAGGAGATCATAAGACACTGTGCCACAGTGGGCACAACGGCCGATTATGCCCAGACTATGATGAACATGGGAAGACAGGGTCCCTCTTGGCAAGGGACTTCTAGAGAAACTCGTTTAATGTCTTCAGTGTGGAAAAAATAGGACATCTGAGAGCTCAGTGTAGATATAGAGATAGAGTGAGAAAACAGGTGAGAGAAGACCTAAAACCCTAAGTCCAAAATGCCACAAGGGCTTCCACTGGGCCTCAGAATGTAGATTGACCAAGAAAAATGAAAGGTGGGGTCCAGCTCCAAGATATCATACAAAAGACATGTGGAGCATGATGGCAGTTGAGTTTATACCCAGAGAGTCTTTACAAGGTCGGGACTCTGATGTGAGCTATCAGCCAAAAAGCAATCAGATAGCAGAAAGGGATTACAATTGGGGAGTATTACAGGCTTTTTTAAACCAACAGGGCAGTGTCCAGTCAAATAGCTCCAATGCAATTGCCAGGTGAAAAGGAGAGATCTAGAAAGTGGTAAATAGAAGGGACTAGATAGGTTAACTGCCTGGAAGACAGGGTTTGCTTGTATTTCTACAAACAGAGAAGGAAACAGATGGATGGCAACAAGCACCTGGAGAGAGACAGAAAAAAGAGAAAAACCTCAAAACAAAGGAGAATATTTAAGAAATATCTGACACTGAAAGAGCATGGCTAATAATGAGACTATTGCAGGACTTGAAAACTAGCAGGAATCATTGGATTCCCTAACACAAGATTAGACTATTGCAGGACTTCAAAACTTGCAAGAATTATTGGATTCCTGAACTAATGGATAATGGATTCCTTTTGGACTATTTCTAGGACTTAAATGGACATGTATAATTCCTCATGTTGATTCATGTTTTTTGTTACATCATGACTAGCCTGTGTTGTGTTACTATGTGCTTATGTAATTTATGTAATTATGTGTAATACTTCCCATATTGATGGATTTATGTATACCTGTTTCAAGTGAGCCCCTTCAGAAACCTGCTAATCTTATTTGACTTCCCATTTCCTTTGGTGTTTTCATCTCCCTTCCTAAGATGTCAGGGAGGGTGTGACCACCTCCTATTTATGATGTTTTCACTCCTTTTTTGAGCAATCAGGGAAGACATGATCACCTTCTTTTTGGGGGTCTCACCTCCTTGAGAAGTCAGGAAGGTCATGATCATCTTAGGTTCTAAATCAAAAGAAAGCGGGAGACGTTATGGACCAGAACTTGAAATAAGGTGCTAAGTCACTGGAATTGATAGAGATTGGTTCACACCTTTAGAGTTCACTCCTTTAAGAAAATTCACACATGAGTTCACACATTAGAGAACATATATAAGCTAGGAGCCTCAACTAGGATTGACTTCGGGAGATTCACAAATCAGAAGCCCACAAGCCCACTCTTGGAGGAGTCAGATTCATTCCAACTTCCACATTTGTGCTGTGTGGGCACTTCAGGAGATTCAGACCCAAGATTCAGTCAAGGAGATTCACAGGTTGAGGAGATTCACAAGTTAGGCAGAACTATAAGCAAGAAGCTCTCAGGGCCAGACACAGAAGCCCACAAGCCCATTCTCAGAGGCAGAGGCAGATTCATTCCATTTTTCACCTTTATTCTGGCTGGAGGCTTTGGATTCAGAGGGAGCTAGAGGCTGAAGCTGGAAGAGACAAAGGACTAGCAAGCAAGGGCTTTCAGAACCAAAGAGAAAGATAGTCCTCTAAGAAAGCTAACCAGGCTATTTTGAAGGAGACAATAAAGGATCTGGACTTTTAACTCCTGGCTGAATTTGAGGTGATTATTGAATTGCACTGAAACTAAGGCTGCCTCCAAAAGCTCCCCAAGAAAGCTGCTCACAGAGAAAATTATATTTTAGAGAAGAACATTACAACTTGGCATCAGTTCATGAATGTCTCTCCAAGCCTCTCTGTATTCATCCTGCTGGTCATTTCTTATAGAACAATAATATTCCATAACATTCATACACAACAATTTATTCAGCCATTCTCCAATTGCTGAACATCCATTCAATTTCCAGTTTCTAGCCACAACAAAAAGGGCTGCCACAAACATTTTTGCACATATGGGTCCCTTTTCCTTCTTTAATATCTCTTTGGGATATAAACCCAGTAATAACATTGTTGGATCAAAGGGTATGCACAGTTTGATAACTTTTTGAGTATAGTTTCAAATTGCTCTCCAGAATAGTTGCATCAATGTCCCAGTTTTCCCATATCCTCTCCAACATTGGTCATTATCTTTTCCTGTCATCTTAAACAATATGACAGGTGTAAAACAACTGACTTGTAAAATAGATTCAGTAGAGAGAATTTAAGAGTTATTGGACTATCTAAAAAACAAAAATGAGGCTGAATAGAGATTATCAAGAAAAAATACCCTGATTTTCTAGAACTAGAGAGCAAAAGAGTAATTGAAAGAATCCACTGAATTGTCTTCTGAAAGAGAGTCCAAAATGAAAACTCCAAATTCCAGAATTATCAGGTCAAGGAAAGAATACTGCAGATAGCTAGAAAGAAGTATTTGAAAGAAGAATTAGGGAGCCATCTAGCAGATTCTACATTAAAGGATTGGAAAGTGTGGAATATGATATTCTGGAAGATAAAGGAGCAACCAGCAATCAACTACCCAGAAAATTTGAGCATGATCTTTCTAAGGAAAGATGGATATTCAATGAAATAGGGGGCTTTTACATTTTTCTGATGAAAAGACCAAAGCTGAACAGAAAACTTTTATTTTCAAATATAAATCTCAAGGTAAATAAGAGAGGGGCAAAATATTATTTGATAAGATTAAATTTTTTACATCATCACCCAGGAAGATGATACCCTTATCTCTACTATGGGCAGTTAGATAGACAAAAAATGAGTGTAAAAGTTGACTTTGAATTGACAATATATGTACATAAATTAAGGGGTGAAAAAAAGATTGTTCTAGAAAAAGAGGAAATGGGCAGGCAAAATAGGGTAAATCATGTCACATGAAGAGACACAAAAAATTTATTTCAAAAAAGGGAAAGAGTAAGTGAGCATTGCTTGAATCTAACTTTCATCAGATTTGCTTCAAAGAGGAAATAATCTACACACTTATTTGGACATAAATATTTATCTTTCCCTAATAGGGAAGTAGGAGGGGAAAAGGACAAAAAAGGGAAGGTGGGAGGCTGGTAGAAGTAAGGGCAGAAGAGGGGAAAAAAAGAAAGAGAGGAGTCTGAGAGAAAGGAGGACAGATTGAGAAAAATGGGAATCAAAAGCAAAACACTGAGGAGGGATAAGGTGAAAGGAATACAAATGGGGGAAAATAGGACAGAGGGAAATATATGGTTACAATAAGAACTATGAATTTGAATAAGATGAACACTCCCACAAAATGGATGTGGATAGTAGAGTGAATTAAAAGCCAGAATCCTGCAAATGTTGTTTATAAGAAACACATGAAGTGGAAAGATACAAATAGAACAAAAGTAAAAGGCTGGAGCAAAATATATTATGCTTCAACTGAAGTTAAAAAAAAACAAAACAGATGTAACATTTCTGATCTCATACAAAGCAAAAATAGATCTAATTAAAAGAGATAAGAAAGGAAATTACATCTTACTAAGAAGGTACCATAGACAAAGAAATAATATCATTATACTTATATATACCAAGTAGTATAGTGTTAGGATTACTAAGTGAGAACTCGGGTTGTCTGGATAGTGACAAGGTGAGAATTCAGGTTGGACAATTACAAGGTGAGAACTCAGGTTGACTTGATGGAAGGAGCAGGCTCATTGGCTGAGGTGGTTCTTCCCAGAAGCCCTTGCATTATCCCACGCCCATTCTCTGGGAGAATAAAAGAGAGAACAGTGGGCCTGGAGAGGAGATCGGCCTGAAGAAGGATAAGAGTTGGAGGAGATTCAGAGCCAGGATTCAAGAGGAAGACTCTGAATTGCATCAGGCTTGACGGGGCTCTCTGCAGGAAGGGAAGTCACTTCTTTGGACAAGAGTTAACAGCAACTGCCTGGAGACAACGGTTCGTTACAGGAAGAAGAATCTGTCTGAGAGATTTGAGTAGACACAGCAGATCTCTTCCCAGAGAGCGATCCAGCAGCTTCTGGAGACGACAGCTCGCTACATTTGGCGTCCACACGTGGGGCAAGGACTTTTGCTTATCCTGACAAGAGGAGCTAGACCAGACCTTCGCAATTTGGCGCCTGAACAGGGACAGACACAGTCCTGATTCCAGTGGAAAAGCTTCCAATCTAGATCTCAGTCTCTCTGACCCAGAACCGTGAGTAACGAGGAAACTTTGTTAAAGATTAAGTGAGCGTGCTAATAGATAAATAAGGAACTTAACTTGTTAAGGGCTAAACCAGGAATCTCTTATAGCTGAAATGGGGCAGATGTTAGCTATATTCAATCCCTGGACCTCAGCCGACTCAACCTCAGCCCCAGACGCAACCTCAGCTCCATTCAGGAGTGGTACTATAGAGAGTATAATCAACATAATTGAGGAGCAGAGTTTACTTGTAACCTGGGTACAGATTGCTAAACTCTTGGCTGCATTAAGACGCACATCCCCTTGGTTCTTAGAGGAAGAAAAGATAGATGTAGATAAATGGAAGCTAGTGGGATATGAAATGAAAGAATTTCAAGCAAAAAATGGGCCTCGTTCAATTTCTGCAGAAGTATTTTATATCTACAACATAGTTCAATTAGCCTTAAACTATCAAGCAAGTTGTAGGAGAAGGAAAAGTTCTAAAAATGAACAGAGGAGGAAGTGTGAGGAAAAAAGGAAAGATCAAGATCTTTCCCTAGAGCAAGAGGATTTAAATGAAGAATTATGGTATGATTCTCTTGAAGAAGCTTCAACCCTGCCTAGAGAACAGATTATTGACAGGCCCACATCAACCCCACCTTCAGAGATGGAGGAAGAAAGAGGGGAAGAGGCAGAAACACAAACAGAATTGCCTGTGAAGAAGCCTAAGCCTATGACAAGATTAGAAAAAGCATTGGTTAAAGCTAAGAGAGAAGGACAGGATATAAGTGATTTTATACATGCATATCCTGTGATTGAAAATACTGACTCTGTAGGTAAAAAAAGGAGAAGATATGCACCTTTAGATTTGAATACAATTAAGGATTTGAAAAAAGGTTGTACCCTTTATGGGGCTACATCAGCTTATGTCAAAATGTTACTAGATGGTTTGTCTTATGAAGTCCTAACCCCGAATGATTGGAAATCCATAGCAAGGACATGTCTGGAGCCTGGAGAAAATTTATTATGGCTTGCGGAATTTCATGAATTATGTAAAATTCAAGTCAGATGCAATTTGGAAATAGGAGTTAACACACAATTCACTTTTGAGCACTTAGCTGGTGAAGGTCAATATGGAGAGAATTCGGAACAGATTAATTATACCATGACAATATATGAACAAATTGCTAAGGCTGCAATAAAAGCTTGGGGTGTCCTTCCTGGACAGAAAGATCGTGGAGAGGCTTTCACTAAAATACAGCAAGGTCCCAATGAACCTTTTGCAGATTTTGTGGGACGTTTGCAAACTGCTGTCAAAAGAACTATTGGAGAAAATTCAGCTACAGAAATAATGACCAGACATCTGGCTAAGGAAAATGCCAATGAGATTTGCAAAAGAATTATATGGGGATTAGACAAAGATGCTCCTTTAGAGGAGATCATAAGACGCTGTGCTACAGTGGGAACAAATGCTTTTTACACCCGGACAATGATGAATGTGGAAAGACAGGGTCCCTCATGGCAAGGGCCTTCTAGAGAAACTCGGCAATGTTTTCAATGTGGAAAAATTGGGCATCTAAGAGCTCAGTGTAGATATGGAGATACAGTGAGAAGACAGGGTGAGAGAAGACCTAAAACTCCATGTCCAAAATGTCACAAGGGCCTCCACTGGGCCTCCGAATGTAGATTGACACAGGGAAATGACAGGTGGGGCCCAGCTTCAGCCCCCCAAGTGGGGCATGATGGCAGCCGAGGTTACATCCAGAGAATATTAAGACACGATCAATCAGCCAAAAGGCAATCAGATGGAAGAAAGGGATTGAAATTAGGAAAAATAGAGTTGTGTGCAGTAGAGACTACCGAGATACTCCCTGGAGAAGTGAAATCTGTTCCTGTTGAGCCTATGGATCCTTTGCCTCCAGGCACAGTAGGCTTGACCATTTCACCTTCTGAGAGTGCCTACAAAACAGTGTCCATCCATACACTGATGTGGGAGACTGGAGAACGTGTATCTAATATCCCAGTCACTAACACAGGCAGACAACGTGTGATTTATCAACCAGGAGAAGTAGTAGCATCAGGCTTATTGTTACGGACCCCTAATAAGCAACCTAGTGATAGTCGCCTAGATTTTGACTCCAATGAACAAAATCCAGGAATATATTGGACAGCAGCTGTGACAGCTGACCGACCTATGCTTACTATTTATATAAACGGAATACCATTTGAAGGATTGGTAGACACGGGTGCAGATCGTACAGTTATTAGAGGTGCCAATTGGCCCGGTCACTGGCCAAAGATTAAAGCAGACACCTATATGTCTGGGGTGGGAGGATCAATAGCAGCAGAGGTTAGTGCTAGGCCTTTGAGATGGGTATTTGAAGGAGAAACAGGAGCTTTTACTCCTTTTGTGGTTGAAAAAATCCCCATCAATCTGTGGGGAAGAGACATTTTACAGCAGATAGGATTACAAATAAGCACTTCGGCTTTTTAGGCAGGGCTGCTGTTGAAGGCCAACCTGCACTTTCACCAGTTCCTATTCAGTGGAAGACTGATTCACCAGTGTGGGTAGAACAGTGGCCCTTAAGAAGTGATAAAATTCAGGCCTTATTAGACATAGTGCAAGAACAACTTGACCAAGGACACTTGCGGCCTTCTCTAAGTCCTTGGAATTCCCCAGTATTTGTGGTGAAAAAGAAATCTGGAAAATGGAGGATGATAACTGATCTAAGAAGAGTAAATGAACAGATGGAAACTATGGGAACTCTTCAGCCTGGACTTCCATCTCCTACTCAGTTGCCAAGAGAATGGCCTCTATGGGTTATAGACATTAAGGATTGTTTCTATTCTATTCCTCTAGATAAGGAGGATATGAAAAGATTTGCTTTTTCAGTGCCTAGTGTTAATTTGGCTGAGCCTTATAAAAGATATGAATGGACAGTTTTGCCACAGGGAATGAAAAACAGCCCTACTATGTGCCAAATGTATGTTGCAGCTGCTCTTGCTCCAGTAAGAAAAGCCTTTCCAAAAGTAATATTGTTACATTATATGGATGATATTTTGGGATGTGCACCTGAGGAACAAATGTTAGAGGCATGTCTACAAAGGACCATGGAAACATTAAAGTACTACAAACTGCATATAGCTACAGAAAAAATTCAAAGACATGCTCCTTTTCAATATTTAGGATATGAAGTATATCCTAAGGTGCTTACAGTACAAAAACTCTCCTTAAGAACAGAGAAGCTAAACACCTTAAATGACTTCCAGAAATTGATAGGAGATATCCAATGGATGCGTCCCGTGCTAGGCTTGACTACCTGTCAATTGCAACCACTATATGATATTTTAAGGGGAGACAGTGCTTTAAATTCACCACGCCAGCTTACAAAAGAAGCACAAAAGGCTTTGAGAGAAGTTGAACTGGCTTTATCCAATGTGGTTGAAAGAGTCACTCAAAAACCCTTGGAAATATCAGTTTTTGCTACAAAAGAGGCACCCACAGCAGTCCTTCATCAAGGAGACAGAGTGATTGAGTGGGTGAACCTCCCAGCACAACCAGAACAAAGCCTTACACCTTACCCAGTGCTTGTGGCTAGGATTTTATTAAAGGCTATTAAGAGAGTAACACAATTATCTGGGATAAGTCCTGAAAAAATATACACATTCTATACTAACGCACAGATTAATGTATGCTGTGAGAACATCCCAGAATGGCAAATTTTATTGGCCACCGCTCCAAATTTTGCACATGGATCTCCATTAAAGATTACCCGGCTACTACATAATTGGCGATGGATTTTTGAAGAAAAGGTTTCTAAGGTTCCTCTTAAAGGACCAACAATCTTTACAGATGCCTCCAAAGAAAATATTTGTGCCATATACTCTCATGATTTAACCATAAAGAGAGTAATCAGGACTCCTTTTCAATCCACTCAACAGAATGAATTATTTGCTATCATGCTAGCTCTCACTTATTACCCAGGAGACGTAAATATAATTACTGATTCAGCCTATTCAGTAGGTGTAGTACAAAGAATTGCCACAGCCCAAATAAAATTTGCAGCCTCCAATATTTATCAGCTCTTTAAGGAACTTCAAGAGCAAGTGAGAAAACATCCAGGCAAGATTTATATCTTGCATGTCCACTCACATAGTGGACTCCCAGGTCCTATTTTTGATGGAAATTCAATGGCAGATAGCCTTCTAACCATGTTAGCCAGTAGTCCTTTATTTCAGGAAGCGCAAGAATCTCATTCTAAATATCATCAGGCTGCTCGAGCTTTACGTTTACAATTTGGAATCACAAGAGAGGAAGCTAGGAGCATAGTAAAAAGCTGTACAGCTTGTCTTCCTTTCCATGCTCCTACACTCCCTCCAGGGAAGAATCCTCGTGGTTTGAGACCCAATGAAATCTGGCAAATGGATGTGACCCATTATAAATCTTTTGGTCGTCTATCTTTTATTCATGTTGTGGTAGACACCTTTTCAGGATTCACATTTGCAATGCCAGCAGCAAAAGAGACAGCCCGAGTGGTCACTGAATTCCTTATACAAGCTTTTGCAATTATGGGTGTGCCACAAGCAATAAAAACAGACAATGGACCTGCATATACGTCCAAACATTTTACACACTTTTGTGCACAGTATAAGATTTTACATACCACGGGCATACCCTTTAATCCTCAAGGGCAGGCAATAGTAGAGAGAAGAAACAGAGATATTAAGACACTCCTCCAAAAACAAAAGAAAGGGGGAACCACAGGTAGCCCTAGGGAACTTCTAAATTTAGTTCTCTATACCATTAATTTTCTAATTTTTGACAAAGATGCACTGGCTCCAGCAGACAGGTTTTATAACCCACCAGAAGGGCAGTGTCCAGTGCGAGCATCTCCACTGTCCTTAGATAATCGCCAGGTGATGTGGAGAGATCCAGAAAGTGGTGAATGGAAGGGACCAGATAGGTTAACTGCCTGGGGGAGAGGGTTTGCTTGTATTTCTTCAGCAGGAGAAGGAATCAGATGGGTGCCA
Organism: Sminthopsis crassicaudata; assembly: GCF_048593235.1. Classification (NCBI taxonomy): domain Eukaryota; kingdom Metazoa; phylum Chordata; class Mammalia; order Dasyuromorphia; family Dasyuridae; genus Sminthopsis; species Sminthopsis crassicaudata. The sequence continues at coordinate 339,593,048 of NC_133618.1, read as the reverse complement.
ACGAGTCATATTCGCCTTGTCCATCAGAGAGAGACAGAAAAAGAGAAAGACCTCAAAATAAAGGAGATCTAAGAAACATCTGACACTGAAAGAGCATGGATAATAAGAAGACTGTTAAAGAACTTTAAAACCAGCAGGAATCATTGGAATTCCTCACACAAGATGAGACTAATGGACAATGGACTTATGGACATTTATAAATTTTCAATTTATGATTATGTTATATACTTCTAGCATGTGTTATGTTACTATGTGCTTATGTAATTTATGTAATTATCTGTAATACTTCCCATATTGATGGATTTATGTTTCAAGGTCATTTATGTAATTATCTGTAATACTTCCCATATTGATGGATTTGTGTTTCAAGGTCATGACTGTCCTATGTTCTAAATCAAAAGAAAGGGGGAGATGTTAGGATTACTAAGTGAGAACTCGGGTTGTCTGGATAGTGACAAGGTGAGAATTCAGGTTGGACAATTACAAGGTGAGAACTCAGGTTGACTTGATGGAAGGAGCAGGCTCATTGGCTGAGGTGGTTCTTCCCAGAAGCCCTTGCATTATCCCACGCCCATTCTCTGGGAGAATAAAAGAGAGAACAGTGGGCCTGGAGAGGAGATCGGCCTGAAGAAGGATAAGAGTTGGAGGAGATTCAGAGCCAGGATTCAAGAGGAAGACTCTGAATTGTATCAGGCTTGACGGGGCTCTCTGCAGGAAGGGAAGTCACTTCTTTGGACAAGAGTTAACAGCAACTGCCTGGAGACAACGGTTCGTTACAGGAAGAAGAATCTGTCTGAGAGATTTGAGTAGACACAGCAGATCTCTTCCCAGAGAGCGATCCAGCAGCTTCTGGAGACGACAGCTCGCTACAGTATAGCATCCAAATTTCTAGAGGGAAAGTTAAGTGAGTTACAAGAATAGACAGCATAACTAAACTAGTGAGGGATCTCAGCTTCTTAGAACTAGATAAATCTAGCCACAAATAAATGAGAAAAAAAGTTAAGGAGGTAGAGAGAATTTTAGAAAAGTTTGATATAGAACCTCTGGAGAAAATTCAATGGGAATAGAAAGGAATATACCTTTTCTCAGTAGTACATGGCATCTACACAAAAATTGACCATATATTAGTATACAAAAACCTCATAATCACATGCAGAAAGGCAGAAACATTAAGTGCATCATTTTCAGACCCTGATGCAATAAAAATGATGTGTAATAATGGCACATGGAAAGATAAACCAAAAATTAATTGGAAACTAAGTAATCTAATCCTAAAGAATGGGTGGGTCAAACAACAAATCCTAGGAACAATCAATAATTTCATCCAAGGGAATGACAATAATGGGATAACATACCAAAACTTATGGATTGCACTCAAAGCAATTATTAGGGGAAACTTTATATATCTAAATGTTTACATGAATAAAATAGAAAAAAGGGGATCAAGTGAATTGTGTAGGCAACTAAAAAACCTAGAAAAAGAACAAATTTTAAAAACCCAATTAAATACCAAATTATAAATTCTAACAATCAAAAGAGAAATTAATAAAATTGAAAGCAGGAAAACTGTTGAACTAATAAATAAAACTAAAAGTTGGTTTTATGAAAAAAATTACAATAAAATTAAAAAGCTTTATTTATAAAGCCTTGGTTAATTTGCTTAGAAAAAAAGAAAGAGAGATGATTCAGGCCACTTCCCATGGCCTTGTGATGAAGAAAGCCATCTGCACCCAGACAGAGGACAATGGGAACTGAATGTGGACCACAACATTGTATTTTCATTTGTTTTATTGCTGTTTACTTGCATTTTGCTTCCTTTCTATTTTTTTTTCTTTTTTGATCTGATTTTTCTTATGCAGCATGATATTTGTGAAAATATTTATGGATGAATTGCACATGTTTAACATATATTGTATTACTTGCCATCTAGTGGAGGGGAAGGGAGAAAGGGAGGAAATAATTAGAACATAAGGTTTTGTAATGGTGAATTTTGAAAATTATCCATGTATACATTATGAAAATAAAAAGTTTTAGTTCAAAAAAGAAAGAATAAAACCAAATTACCAATATACAAAATAAAAAGGGCGAATTTAGGACCAAGGAAGAGCAATTCAAAGTAATCATTTAGGAACTATTTTGCCCAACTCTATGCCAATAAATGTAACAATCTAAGTAAAATCAATGAATATTTACAAAAATATAAATTGCCCACATTAACAAAAGAGGAAATAAAAACCTCAAATAACTCCATTAAAGGAATTAAGCCATCAATGGAGTTTCTTAAAAAAAAAAATACTACCAAACATTTAAAAAAAATTAATTCCAATATTATGTAAACTATTTGGGAAAATAGGTGAAGGAGGAGTTCTGCAAAATACCTTTTTTGATGCAAATATGGTGCTGTTACCTAAACAGGAAGAGCCAAAACAGAGAAAGAATATTATAGACCAGTTTCCTGATTGCTGTAAGAATTTTAAATAAAATATTAGCAAAGAGATTACAGCAATTTATCACCAGGATAATATACTATGACCAAGTAGGATTTATACCAGAAATGCAGGGCTGGTTCAGTTTCAGAAAACTTATCAGCATAAGTGACTATATTGATCACAAAGCTAACTGAAATCATAGGATTATCTCAATGGATGCAGAAAAGGCATTTGACAAAATACAATGCACTTTCCTATTAAAAAACACAAGAAAGCAGAGGGATAACTGGAGTTTTCCTTAAAATGATAAACAGTATCTATTTAAAACCAATAGCAAGCGTTATATGTAGTGGGGAGAAAACTAGAAGCATTTCCATTAAGATCAAGAGTGAAACAATGAGGACCATTATCATTACTATTATCAGTGTTGTACTAGAAATGTTAATTTTAGCAATAAGAAAAAATAAGCAAAAAGAAATCGAAGAAATAAGTATGATCAATGAGGAAGCAAAACTATCCCTTACAAAACTATTAACAATGTTAGCAAAGTTGCAGGATAAATCCACTTAAATTATAGGCATTTCTATATATTACCAAATATATAGAACACAGCAGCAAGAAATGAAAGAGTAATCCTATTTAAAATACCTGTAGACAATATAAAATATCTGGGAATCTATCTGCCAACATAATCCAGGAACTACATAAACATAATTATAAAACACTTTTCACATCAATAAAGTGAGATATAAACAAATGAAAAAATATCAATTGCTCTTGGCTAAGCTGAGTTAATATAATAAAAATGATAATTTGGCTTTAATTAATTTAATTCAGTGCCATACCAATCAAACTGCCAAGAAATTACTTTATAGAGCTAAAAAAAATATTAACTTAATAGAGAAAAAAGAAAAGGATGGTAGTATAGCCAGAAAAGTCTAAAACTATATTATAAAGTAGCAGTGATCAAAACCATTTGGTACTGACTACAAAATAGAATGGTAGATCAGTGGAATAGGTTTGGTACACAAGACACAATAGTCAGTCAATGATGATAATAATCTACTATTTGATAAAACCAGTGACTTCAGCTTCTGTAATAAGAACTCACTGTTTCACAAACATTTCTGGGAAAATTTGGAAAATAGTATGGCAGAAAATAGGCATCTCACCTTATACCAAGATATGGCCAAAATGGGTTCTTTATTTAGGCATAAAAGATAATACTATAAGCAAATTAGGGGAACAAAGAACAATTTGTCTATCAGATGTTTGGAGAAAGGAGGAAAATATTACCAAGCAAGAAATAAAGAACATTATGAAATGCAAAATGGATAATTCTGATTATATTAAATTAAAAAGCTTTTGTACAAACAAAACCAATGTAGTCAAGATTAGAAGAGAAGCAGAAAGCTGGTAAACAATTTTTACAGTGATTGTTTTTGATAAAGACAGAACTCATAGAACTTCATAGACAGAACTGAGTCCAATTCAATATGAATACAAATCATTTCCCAATTGATAAATTAGTCAAAGGATATAAACAGGCAATTTTCAGATGAAGAAATTAAGCTATTTATTGTCATCTGAAATAATACTCTAAATTGCTATTGATAGTAGAAATGCAAATTAAAATAACTCTGAGAAACCACTTCACACTTATCAAATTGTTAAGATGACAGAAAAAGAAAATTATATATATTGGAAAGGTGTGGGAAAACTGAGATACTTATGTTTTGTTGGTGGAGTTGTGAATGGATGCAATCATTCTTGAGAGCAATTTGGAACTATTCCACAGGGGCTATAAAACTGAGCATATCTTTGGATGCAGGAATACCACTATTAGGTCAATATCCCAAAGAGATCACAAAAAAGGAGAAAGGACTCACACATACAAAATATTTATAGCAGATTTCTTTGTGGTGACAAAGAATTAGACACCAAGGGAATTCCCATCAATTGAGGAATGGTTGAACAAGCTGTTTTGGTTTATGAATGTAATGGAATACTACTATTCTATAAAAAATTAGGAGCAGGCTGATTTCAGAAAAATCTGGAAAGACTTATATGCTGATGCTAGGTGAAGTGAGCAGAACCAAGAGAACATTGCACCACAATGACAACAACATAGTGTGGTGATCAGGTATGATATATATAGCTCTTCTCAGCAATGCAGGGATCCAAGATAGTTCCAAAAAAATTTGTGATGGAAAATTCCATCCACAACTAGAGAAAAAACTTTGAAGACTAAAAGCAAATCAATGCATACTATTTTTACTTTTAAAAAAATTTGTTTTTGTTTTTATAGTACAGATATTATTCATACTTGCATGGCAGGCATAACATAAAAAAGGATGAACATTGCTACTATCAAGTAGGTCCCTGTAACGCTTAAATTATCTGCAAAATGGATAGGATTTCCTGAGTTACATGGTTATACCATTTCTCAAGGTAGAGGATCTTTCCAAAATTTAATTTGGGAGCTTGGAATAGAAAAATTCCATAATAGGCCAGATTCACTCAGGGAGAAGTTTTAATTAAAAAAAAGTTTTGTATTTGTGCATACATTGAAATAAAGACATGAAATCGACTCTGAAGGTTGATCAAGATATTAATTTGGTAGTAAGGTAACAACAAAGGTATTGACTATACACACACACACACACACACACACACACATACACACACACATATGTGAGGGGCTCGCTCTAGGCCTGCCTAGTTCTTTTAATATGGAGACTATGTGTCTTGTATTATCTCATCATGTGTCTTCTTTGTTTCACTTTTTGGCTGGAACATTTGGCATCTTTAAAACTAGTCAGACTCAACTCTGAGATATCACTACACACCTGTCAGATTGGCTAAGATGACAGGAACAAATAATGATGAATGTTGGAGGGACTGTGGGAAAACTGAGATGCTGATACATTGTTGGTGGAATTGTGAAAGAATCCAACCATTCTGGAGAGCAATCTGGAATTATGCTCAAAAAGTTATCAAACTGTGCATACCCTTTGATCCAGCAGTGCTACTACTGGGATTATATCCCAAAGAAATATTAAAGAAGGGAAAGGGACCTGTATGTCCCAAAACGTTTGTGGCAACCCTTTTTGTAGTGGCTAGAAACTGGAAAATGAATGGATGCCCATCAGTTGGAGAATGGTTGGGTAAATTATGGTATATGAATGTTATGGAATATTATTGCTCTGTAAGAAATGACTAGCAGGATGAATACAGAGAGGATTGGAGAGACTTACATGAACTGATGCTGAGTGAAATGAGCAGAACCAGGAGATCATTATACACTTCAACAACAATACTGTAAGAGGATGTATTCTGATGCAAGTGGATATCTTCCACAAAGAGAAGATCTAATTCAGTTCTAATTGATCAATGATGGACAGAATCAGCTACACCTAGAGAAGGAACAATGGGAAATGAATGTAAACTGTTTGCATTTTTGTTTTTCTTCCCAGGTTATTTTTACCTTCTGAATCCAATTTTTCCTGTGCAACAAGAAATTTGGTTCTGCACACATATATTATATCTAGGATATGCTATTGCTGGAACTCTGTCTTCCCAGAAATCAGCTGGAGTCAGGATCACTAAATGTCTTTATTCTTGATCTTTTATGGTCAGGGGGTTAGGCTTAGCAACCTCACACACACCTTCCTCTCTTAAATGCCCGGAGAGACTGAGTCAGCTTCTGCCTTTCAATTTCTCTTCCTACTCCTACTCCTTCCACACATCACTTCCCCCTCTTTGTCCCACCAATCAAGTCAGCACAGAACAGCTGGGGAGGGTCAACCTTCAAACAAGTTAATAAGGAACTGTCCAATTGGCAATTAGTCTCATGTGCTTCATTATCCAAGTGCATTGCTCAGTTCTAGCCCTTTACATACTATAACACATTTAACATGTATGGGACTGCCTGCCATCTAGGGGAGGGGGTGGAGGGAAGGAGGGGAAAATTCGGAACAGAAGGGAGTGCAAGGGATAATGTTGTAAAAAATTACCCATGCATATGTAGTGTAAAAAAAAAAGTTATAGTTATAAAATTAATTAAAAAAAAAGAATTAAAGACAATTTTAAAAAGCAATCAGATAGCAGAAATGTATTGCAACTGGGGAGAAGACAGGCTTTTAAAACCAACAGGGCAGTGTCCAGTGCAAATAGCTCCAATGTAATTGCCAGATGATGAGAAGAGATTTAGAAAGTGATAAATAGAAGGAAATTAGAGAGGTTAACTGCCTGGGAGAAAGGGTTTGCTTGTATTTTTACAGACAGAGAAGGAAACAGATGGGTGGCAACAAGCATCTGGAGAGAGACAGAAAAGGAGAAAAAAATCTCAAAACAAAGGAGATCTAAGAAACATCTGTACTGTCAAAAAAAGTTATAATTATAAAATTAATAAAATATAAAGTACCAAAAAAAAAAAAAAAAAAAGATTAGGAACCAGAAGCTACATGAATAAATCTTGAGTAAATAACTTGAGGGAAAAAAAGACCTTCATTTTCATTTTAGAATGACTATCATAAACGTTTCTCCATGGTTCCCCGAGAATTATGAATGAACTTGGTCAATTAAAGTATATTCTTTTATTTATAAATTTTTAAAAATCTGGGCAGATTAAAACACTGCTCACTGCTCATTCTCCTTTCTGTCTTGCTCCTTTTTGGTGCTTCTTTTATGCTACTATGGCTGTTAAAGATTACAGTTTACTTATAGTAACATGAGTACCATGAACTGAAGTAGGAGCAGGGATACCTTCTCCCCTTCCTCTCCTTCTGAGATAGGGGCCTGGGAGCTATTTATTGTATGGTTTTGACTGTGCCTCTCAAATTCAGCTACTGGTGGAGATGTCCACCAGATTCAGAGTTCAAATTATCCTGAACTTAGAGCTAGTATTATTGAAGGGCTGCTTGCAATCAGCTAGCCCAGCAGAGAAATTGAAGACATCAGGATGCCTGGGATTCAAGTCTTGGAATTTGGAACTTTGATCTCTAGGAATGGAGGTAAGGTAAAAGCCTAATATCCTTCTCAAACAATAGAAGCTGTGGAGGGTGTGGCAATTATGTCCCCATATACATGTGGATAGTAAATTTGTATATTTGTCATTGTCTCTTTGAAGTAAATATTCTTTTTGTAAATATCCTTCTACACTTGGTGGGGACATACCAGTGGGAGCTTGAGCCATTTGCAGAAAGCCTAGATACCTCAAAGGATACCAAAGAAGCATGGATCAAGTATGAAATATAACATACCTGGTCTTTAAGCAGTGGGGCAAAGTAATCACTGTCACCAATAAATAGTAGAATCTACAATGAAAAGTAATTTATTCTCCTAAGAACTATCTGTCTTTATTTTAAGGGTGAATTAATCCAAAGGTTACTAACCCTCTTTTAAAACTATTTTAATGGCTGACAAAAATCTCTGAATCATGTTAAACACAATATGATTCCTTTAGGGATTTCCTATCACTGGAAAAAATATTTTTAATATAGTGTCTTGTACAAGTGAGAAAAGGCTTAATATGTCAAACTAAAAAGTAACTTTTTTTCAAATAACTGGCTAAGTCACATACCAACACAGTAACATTTTCTAATTGAATTATTGAAGAAGTAATGCATAATTCTAATTTTCTCCCATTGTGTATCCTTTACACAATATTTCCTTGTACTGAAAGCAATTTACCAAATTGTACTATACTGTACTGAATTGTATTGAAACAATATTAGTATAATAACATGTTCATGTATTGGGATTTTTTTATGCAGGTGTTCCAGGCTAGAATGTAAAATTCTTCTAGAGCTACAGAGGAAGTGAATCTTGACCTTAACTAAGTGACCACATGTTTCTACCTGTCCACTATGATACCATTATACAATATCTCAATACCCTAAAGCATTCATTCTCCATGGGATTTTGGTTGTAATGTATGCACTCTGTCTCAGTGAATGATATTTTTCTTTCCAACCCACAGATATTTCATTCCTATCCTAATGCTTTGGAAGAATTGAAGAAAACAATTGTTTAATCAGTTCATTTAGAATATTTTTCTGTTAGTCTTATCTCATAGATTAAATAAGTTCCATAAAAATAATTCTCAAACTACTTGTATGCAGAAGTTTATTTAAAATTTCCTTTAAGTTTAATGCTATAAATATATTGTTCATTTTTTACATACCAGCCTATGTAGTTTAGTCTCAAGGATATTATTTGCTACAAATTTAACAACTGTGACATATTAAAAAAAATAGAAGTTAGGGAAGAAATTAGGGTTTGCAGGATGCAACCAGATGTTTCCATGGTGCCAAAACATCACATATATATCAGTAAGATTTACCATAGATTCATTTCAGACTCTCTCTACCTCATGATTCTGCCTTCAAAACAATTCTATCATATTTTAGCTATGGTGGCAGAAGTTTTTACATTTTATTTTTGTATAAACTTCTTGAGGATATCTAAAATATAGCCATTTTATTGTAATTTTCTAAAAACTAAATCCCAGACCCTTAAAACCAAAATAAAAAATGTCTTTAGAATTCAATATGCTAAATTCATCAAATGCTAATACTATTTGTTGCTTTTTCTGTCAGTTCAATTCTTTGGATCTTAGTTTCTTCGCCTAAATAAAGTCCTTTTCAATTCTAACAATTTATTATTCTCTGACTGAAATAGAAAGTACTCACTGTCCCTAACCTTGACCTGGAAGAGAGAGCTAAGGTTATTTGGCTTGTAGATTCTTTTCATCTTTTCAGTTGGGCCTGCCGATTAGAATAAGAGAGACCTGCACAACCATGACGTAAGTATAACAAAAATTCATTGTTATTTCCAGATACATTGATTGATGGATAGATTAGGTCTTCTTAGACAGATTTCTGAATTTGAGGATATTTGGCAAAAATCCACAAAAGAATAATTTTTATCCAAAAAGCACATAATTTGTAAACACATATTCAATGTACATTTTTTAGTTTTAATATTATGCATTTTATTTTAGTATTTATGTAACATATATGTGAATGTCATTAATGTAGATATTACCAGTAAGGATATGGATTACAATCTATCCATTCTTTTGTTTATCCCAAAGGAAATCTTATCCATGTCATCCCCCAGATTCACCTTTACAGAGAGTTTATCCATTTTACTAGGGGCCTTGCTCAAGTTTTCTTGAAATTGTGAGGTTATCAATTGGATATATGGGTTTTATACACACACAAACACACGTGCTTATACATATATGAATATATATAGGGGTTCTATTTATATAGATATGCATATACACACACATATATAAAAGTCATATGTGATCTTTCTCAATTATGCAGTTTTTTAAAAAAATTTTTTGAAAATTTCATTTTAACCAGTTTTGCCATATTTAATTTACAAAATCATCACAATTTTCCCCAATGTTTTCTTTAATACATATGGTTTTTCTCATGCTCTTTATTATGGTAAGGGGGAAAAACCCACCTTTTCTCACAAAATCCCTGTGTCAACTTTCCCTTTCTTTTTTTCCTTCACTTTTGTCATTTTTTTTTCTTTATCATTTTTCTTTAAAGTTTTGAGTTCCAAATATTATCTCTCTTTCCCTCCCTACTCATCCTTCCTCCCTCTATCAGCAACCAGATATAGGTTATACATATGCACTTAAACCACTTCCTTGTTATACTTTAGGCTTGGTTATTATTTCTGTGCTGTGCCCACATTCCAACAGCACAGTCAGGGAATGGAATGTTTGGAATGTCTCCACCTTCTAAAATATTTTTGGATTATACTCATGTCTTTCCCTGAAAACTTTCTGTCAAAAATCATTTGTCTAATGACTTTTATATTTGTATGTGTTGTTGACTGTGGACCAAATCATGGGAAATTGAGTGATTTGCTAGAACCAAAGCCTATTGAATTAAAGAGTATTATTAATCCCTTAAAAAAAAAAAAGTCATCCCCTCTTTAGGTCTCTGCTTTGCTGAATTTACTACATATAGGAGACATTGGGAAGCTGCATAATATCATGGACTTTATTCAGAGAACATTTAGTTCAGATTCCAACTCAGATGCTTGCTGCCTATTTAACAAATCACTTTTCTTGGCCTCAGTTTTCTCATTATGCAAAATATTTCTCAATATTTGAGCTCTGTAGTTGTAGTTTTTTGCATGTTTTTAGCTTACAACTAGTTTCAAGTAAAGGCATTGTGTTCAGATACTAGTGTGTATATCTGGGACTTCCCCAAGAATCCTGGCACTCCGCAGCAGGAGACAAAACAGTACAATTCCCAATATCTGTTGACTCCAACTTAGTAATTGCATATGGAAATGAAATAAAGGAAAAAAGAAGCCATGACTCAACTATATTGAGTTTTCAAAAGAAGACTCATACATCAACACATAAGGCAGGTTGAAGAGGGGGAAGCTGATTCTAGCCTTCTCATTTAAAACTGTAGAGTTATTCAGATGACAGAGGGAACGGATTAGGCAAGGCTTGCCCCTCTTATCTTTTAATGGAAGAAAGGTCAGAGCCTGACAGTGGAAACTTCCAATCTAAAAACAGTTTAAGCATAATCCTAAAAGGCAAAAAAAAAAAAAAAAAAAAAAAAAAAAAAAAAAAAAAAAAGGATTTCTGATAGAATAGGTAATTTTCCAAGGTTCCTAATGAAAAGAACAATGCAGAGTAAAATTTTTAAGATGTAAATACAGAAAACAATAAGATAAATGCATCAGATAAGTAAAGATCAACTGCTAGCATTCTAGCAGTAAGAAAAGAGTCAAGTGTTCTTTCAAAATTCCTTTGTTTTCATGGACAACAGTTCTTCATGGAGGTAGTGAAGAAGAAAAACAGTGCTTGATTGTAGTATGGTTCTGCTTTATGGAATCTAAAGTGGAATCTTTCAGAGCTTTCCAGGCAGTTTTCTATTTTTCATAGCAACTCAGTTTGCTTTAGACTCCAGGTAACATCACGATTTCCTCAAGATAAGCTGATCACATCAAATGTCATCATTATGTAGATTGACACTTTCCATCAGATGTTGGGCTGGGAAAAGGGAAAATCAGGCCTTTCCCTGATTGCTCAATCATTTCATTCTGTGCATCTTTCACCTTGAATGTTTCTGAAAAGAGAAAGAGAGAGAGAAAGAGAGAGAGAAAGAAGGAGAGAGAGAGAGAGAGAGAGAGAGAGAGAGAGAGAGAGAGAGAGAGAGAGAGAGAGAGAGAGAGAGAGAGAGAAACCTAATCTTCATACCGGTTCCAGTCCTTCTATCTTTTAGAAGCATGTCCTTAGATATATACCATGGGGTCTCTTTATTAATATGGAAGGCACTCAATAGTGATATGGGTATGCACAAAACCCAGTTATACTCATTATTGGGATCTACAAAAAAAGTAAAACGGAGAAAGGAGTTGAGGGTCAGGCATCTTAGAAACTTGGTTCTTATCTGAACCAAACAAAGAAGAGTTAAATACAAGAGTTTGGTTTAGAAATTATGAGGTTCGTCTCCCCTTGATTCCCGGTTGGGGAACCAAATAATGAGGTTCAGCACAGGGCAGGGAGTTGTGGGAACCCCCTTCTGGTTGGTGCAGGTCCTTTGTAAGTGAATTTACAAACATGAAAAGTTAAAGTAGCAAAAGAAGAACTGAGAGGTCAGCTTTTGGTGGGGGCTGGGAGCAGAAAAATCCTCTAGCAGAGGTTTCTAGCAGAGAAATCCCAACAAAGAGGTGAAAAAGGTTTTGTTAGGGAAATAGGTGAGAGATATAAAGAGGAAGTTACACTTAAAGAGAATGTCATTTTAGTGGGCAGAGGGTCGCAGCTATGCCAAGGGGAGACAGAGTTTCCTTGGTATGTCATGTTAGGTCCTCTGCAAGGATCTGAGTTGAAGGAAGCTTGTTTTATGGGCAGTTCTTGGTGGGGGCTGGGAGCAGTTTGAGCTGGAATCAGAATAGAGAATCTTGGAATTGAATAAGTGTCCCTTGAGTAATCTCCAACTAAATAGAGTTGTATAAAAATCTGGTTGTCCAGCTCAGGCTAAGTAGGAGTGGTCCTGGACTCAACTAGTCCCACCCACATAACAGAATGAAAACACTTTATCTTGATTCCCTGGGACTGGTCTCTCAGGGGACAGCTTCTCTGAGGGAGTTTCCAGGCTTTCCCCCAAAAGTCTGAGAGAGAGAGTGAGAAAGAGTTTAGAGTTCCCCTCATCAGAAATATTTTAAATTCAACAGGAAAGAAACTCAAAATAGAAAATGCACAAGAATGAAAAAATTATAACTTCTATGTCCTTAAAAAATATTATCTTGAATGTAACAGTGAAGAAATTTCAAAAAGAAAACATGCAAGAATGATATAGGTAAGAAAAGTGGGAAGAGAAGCATATTTAAAGAAGGCAGAATTACAGAGGGAAACATTATTATTCAAAACACACTTTAATTTTGGAGTACTGATTTTATAATTCATTAGATTAATTGGATAGAAATAAAGTATAAGAACAAATAATGGGTTCTGGTATGGAAGAACAGAGGGATTTTAGAAGTATAGTATCAGACTATAGTGGTTTTCAATGACTACTCATGATGTAATTTCTTTTCTCTCTCCATCTCATTATTCTTTGTAAAGGGACAAAGGCTGGAGAACTTAAAAGAGAACAGAAGAGGAAAATGTAATTAACAATCATAACAATCATGTTGGGAAAGAAAAATCAGAATAAAAAAGAAAAAACACAAGAAAAACAACAACAGTAAAAAGTGAAAATAGTATGCTTTGATCCACTTTCAGTCTCATTAATTCTTTCTCTGGTAGCAGATGGCATTTTCCATCCAAAGTTTATTGATCTTGCCTTGGATCACTGAAACACTAAGAATATTCAAGTCATTCATAATTGATCTTCAAACAATCTTGCTATTACTATGTACAATTCCTGGTTCTGCTTGTTTCTCTCAGCATCAGTTTGTGTTCCAAGACTTTCTAAAATCATCTTGTTCATCATTTTTTATAGAACAATAATATTCCATTACTTTCATATACTTTCATATACCATAACTCATTCTTTCTCCATTTGATAAGTATTTACTCGTTTTCTAATTCCTTGTACCACAAAAAGAGCTGCTACAAAGATTTTTGCACATGTGGGGCCTTTTTACTCCTTTATGATGTCCTTGGGATATAGACCCACTAGTGACACTGCTGGATAAGAGGGTTTTATATAGCCTTTGGACATAATTTTAAATTGCTCCCCAGAATTACTGGATCAGTTCACAACTGTGTATACTAATAATACAACAGTGTATTGGTATACAACAATGTATACTAATACATTGGGGACACTGGTCTCCATTTTATCACATCCCCTCCAATATTTCTCATTATCTTTTCTTGTCATCTTAGCCAATGGTGGGAGGTGGTACTTCAGAGTTAATTTGCATTTCTCTAACCAATAGTGATATAGAGCATCTTTTCATATGACTAGAAATGGTTTAATTTCTTTATCTGAAAACTGTTCATATCCCCTGACCATTTATTAATTGAGAAATGATTTGTTTTCTTGGTGTTTTTTAAAATTTTATTAAAGTCTTTTATTTACAAAACATATGCATGGGTAATTTTTCAACAATGACCCTTGCAAAACCTTCTGTTCCAAATTTTCTCCTTTCCCCCCACCCCCTCCCCTAGATGGCAAGTAGTCCAATACATGTTAAATATGCTTACATATTTATACAGTTATCTTGCTGCATAAGAAAAATTGGATCAAAAAGAAAAAAAAAAAACAACCTGGAAAAGAAAACAAAGTACAAGCACACAATAACAGAAAGAATTAAAATGCTGTTTCATATTCAGTTTTCACAGTCCTCTCTCTGGGTGTAGATGGCTCTCTTTATCATTGAATAATTGGAACTGCTTTGAATCATCTCATTGCTCAAGAGAGCCACATCCATCAGAATTGATCATTGTATAATCTTCTTGTTGCCATGTATAATGATCTTCTAGTTCTGCTCATTTCACCTAGCGTCAGTTCATGTAAGTGTCTCCAGGCCTTTCTGAAATCATCCTGTTGGTTGTTTCTTATAGAATGATAATATTCCATAGCATTCATATACCATAATTTATTAAGCAATTCTTCAATTGACGGGTAGCCATTCAGTTTCCAGTTTCTTGCCACTACAAAAAGGGCTGCCACAAACATTTTTGCACATGTGGGTCCTTTTCCCTCCTTTAAGATCTCTTTGGGATCTTTTTGGATCACCTTTTCATATGATTAGAAAAATAGTTTCAATTTCTTCATCTGAAAACCACTTATCAATTGGAGAATGGTCCTTTATAAAAACCTGCTCTTTAGATAACTTATAACAAATCTTTTTTCTTTACTCTAACTCCTCTTTGTCTGAGAGATGCTTTAAGGTCTTTTATAAAAACCTGCTCTTTAAATAACTTATGGCCCATTCTTATGAGACGGACGAAACTACTCACCAAGGACGGAAGACTTTCATGAGTGGTGAAAGCGGTCCTTGCAACTTCTCAGGTGGGGGGTCGCTACAACTTCTTCAGGTGGGGGTCCGTCTGGCAAGGGTCCGTACCTCGCACCCCACGTTGGGTGCCACCTGTCCCGGTCCAGCGGGACTCAGTTATTCGAGGAGTTGAGGGGGACCCAGCCTGAAAGAGAAACGGGCGAGAAAGAAGAGCGTGACCAAGCAGATTCTTGTCAAGGTCTCAGTTTATTGCTCTTGGGGTACAGCCTATATAGCAAAAAGCATGAGAAAGAGAAGTAGGGTTGGGTCTGGGAAAGGAACATGGGAATGGCTGGTTCAATGAACAGGAACATTTTGCAGTTAGGATACACAATGTTGGAACATACACAATGTTGGAACATTCTATGGTCAGCTGATTCTTGGAAGGATATTGCCCACCTGTGGTCAGCCTGATTCTCGGAACAATTTGTCTAAGGGTAAGGCCCACTTAGGGGGGAGAGACACCTGGGCCAAAGCCTTGGCTCCCGACATACATGTACTGAATTAAAGAACAATTAATCACCATGCTAAACTAGATAATCATTGTCTTATCAATTCCACTGACATAATACCTTGTAAGAATCCTTGTTTCAAGTACAGAGTTCTGGCCCATAACAGAGAATGGCTGTATAAATTGTGGTATATGAATGTTATGGAATATTATTGTTCTAGTAAGACTAATTGTTCTATAAGAAATGACCAGCAGGATGATTTCAGAGAGGCCTAGAAAGACTTATACAAACTGATGCTAAGTGAAATGAGCAGAACCAGGAGATCATTATATACTTCATATTATACACTTCATTATATATGTGGCTCTCTTCAACAATGAGATGATTCAAATCAGTTCCAATTGTTCAGTAATGAAGAGAATCAGCTACACCCAGCAAAAAAAAAAAAAAAAAACTATAAGAAATGTGTGTGGACCACAACATAGCATTTCCACTCTTTCTGTTATTATCTGCTTGCATTCTTATTTTCCTTCTCAGATTATTTTTACCTTCTTTCTAAATCCAATTTTTCTTGCACAGCAAGATAACTATATAAATATGTATACATATATTATATTTAACATATACTAGACTACTTGCCATCTAGGGGAGGGGGTGGAAGAAGGGGAAAAGTTTAGACAGAAG
The DNA here is from genome assembly GCF_048593235.1 of Sminthopsis crassicaudata. Lineage (NCBI taxonomy): Eukaryota > Metazoa > Chordata > Mammalia > Dasyuromorphia > Dasyuridae > Sminthopsis > Sminthopsis crassicaudata. Next base: position 339,576,982 of record NC_133618.1, on the reverse strand, counting down.
GTTTTGCATGGGTCAAAGTTGAAAAATTACCCATGCAGATGTTTTGTAAATAAAAAGCTATAAGAAGAAGAAGAAGAAGAAGAAAGAAAGAAGAAAGAAAGAAAGAAAGAAGAAAGAAAGAAAGAAAGAAAGAAAGAAAGAAAGAAAAGAAAGAAAGAAAGAAAGAAAGAAAGAAAGAAAGAAAGAAAGAAGAAAGAAAAGAAAGAAGAAAGAAAGAAAGAAAGAAAGAAAGAAAGAAGAAGAAAGAAAGAAAGAAAGGAAGAAAGGAAGGAAGGAAGGAAGGGTGAGAGGGAGAGGAGAGAAGAGAGAGAAGAAAGAAAGAAAGAAAGAAAGAAAGAAAGAAAGAAAGAAAGAAAGAAAGAAAGAAAGAAAGAAAGAAAGAAAGAAAGAAAGAAGAAGAAAGAAAGAAAGAAAGAAAGAAAGAAAGAAAGAAAGAAAGAAAGAAAGAAAGAAAGAAAGAAGAAAGAAAGAAGAGAAAGAAAGAAAGAAAGAAAGAAAGAAAGGAAGAAGAAAGAAAGATGGAAGGAAGGAAGGAAGGAAGGAAGGAAGGAAGGAAGGAAGGAAGGAAGGAAGGAAGGAAGGAAGGAAGGAAGGAAGGAAGGAAGGAAGGAAGGAAGAAGGAAGGAAGGAAGGAATGGAGCCTTTATCAGAACCTTTGAATGTAAAAATGTTTTTCCCAGTTTATTGCTTCTCTTCCAATGTTTTCTTAATATAATCAAAATTATCTGTTTTGTGATCAATAATGATCTCTAGTTCTTCTTTCCTTCCTCCTCCTCAGGTCTGAGAAGTAAACAATCTTGTGTTCTTCTAATTTGTTTATAATATCACTCATTATGTCTAGATCATGAACCCATTTTGCCCTTATGTTAGTATTTGGTGTTATGTGTGGGTCAATGCCTAGTTTCTGTCATACTAGTTTCTATTTTCCCAGACTTGTATTCTTGTACATTTGACTCAGTTTTCTAGATTTTTTAGAAATGAGGCCTTTATCAGAAACATTGGCTTGTAAAAATTGTTTTGCAGCTTTCTGTTTCCCTTCTAATCTTGGCTACATTGGTTTTTTGTTCAAAAGCTTTTTAATTAATTGCAAACACAATTATCCATATTTTTCATTTAATAGTATTTTTTCTAATTACATGTTAAGATAGTTTTCTTTTTAATATTTTATTTTCCCTGTTACATGTAAAACAATTTTTTGCATTTGTTTTTAAAATTTTGAGTTCCAGAATCTCCCTTCTTTCCCACATCCCCTCACTGAAAAGACCCATGTAAAGCATTTCTATAAAAGTCATGCTGCAAAAGAAAACATGGATCTCCTTCCCTCAAAAAGAATTTTGAGAAAAAAAAAGTTTTAAAGTATTCTTCAATCTGTATTCAGACATAATCAGTTCTTTTTTAGGGTATGAATAGTATTTTTAATTGAAGTTTTTTTATTTTCAAAACATATGCATTTTCAACATTGACTCTTGAAAAACCTTGTTCCAATTTTTCCTCCCTTCCCTCTATCCCCTCCCCTAAATGGCATATAATTTTTTCTTAGTTTTTATTTGCAAAGCATATGCAAGGATAATTTTTCCAACATTGAACCTTGCAAAATCTTTTGTTCCAAATTTTCCTCTCCTTCCCCCTACTCCCTCCCCTAACTGGCAAGTAATCCAATGCATGTTAAATATGTTTAAATACATGTTAAATCCAATATATGTATACATATTTATACAGTTATCTTGATGCACAACAAAAATCAGATCAAGAAGGAAGGAAAAGAAAAACTGAGAAAGAAAACAAAATGCAAGCAACAGAGAAAGTGAGAATGCTATGTTGTGCTCCACACTCTGTTCCCACTGTTCTCTCTCTGAATGTAGATGGCTCTCTTCATCACTGAACAAGTTGAACTGGTTTGAATCCTCTCATTGTTGAAGAGAGCTATATCCATCAGAACTGATCATCCGTATAGTCTTGTTGGATGGCTGTTATGAGGCAGAACTCTGAACTTGAAACAAAGGATTCTTACAGTGGAATTGATAGAGACAATGGTGCTTAACAATTCTCTAATTCAGTACATGTACTTAGTACATGTTCTACAAGATTCATACCTTTGATTATAGAGTATATTAGTGTGGATAAACTCAGCTAGAAGGAGAACTAGGGAAGACCAGAGAAGTGGTGGCAGGCTGTCCTCCTTCGTTTCTGAAACCAAGATCCAGAAAGCCTTCAGAAAAACTAGTCAATCCCCAAGTGAAGGAGACAAGATTTTGAAGGAGACAATAAAGGATTTGGACTTTAACCCCTGGCTACTAATGTGGTGATTAGTGAACTGAAATGAAGGCTGCCTCCAGAGACCCCAAGAAAATCTCAACAGAGAACATTACATTTTAGAGAGAATATTATAGATGGCATGTAATTATAGGCATACATGTTTATACAATTATCTTGCTGCACAAAAAAAATCAGATAAAAAAATGAGAAAAAATAAAATTAAGTAAATCACAACAAAAAAGAGTGAAATGCTATGTTGTAATCCACCCTCAGTTCCCATAGTCCTCTCTCTGGGTGTAAATGGCTCTCATCATCACAAGATCATTGGAACTGGCCTAAATCATCTCATTGTTGAAAAGAGCCACGTTCACCAGAATTGATTATCATATAATCTTATTGTTGCTATGTACAATGATTTCCTGGTTCTGCTCACTTCATTTAATATCAGTTCATGTAAATCTCTCCAGGACTCTCTGAAATCATCTTGCTGATTGTTTCTTATAGAACAATAATAATTAATAGTATTTTTAATCATAAGTCTTTTAGAGTAGTTTTAAATCATTGTATTACTGAGAATAGCAAAGTCATTCACAGCTTAATATTCCACAACTTTGCTATTGCTATGTACACAGTACATTTTACTTTGCTTGAGCTCAGGGAGGACTTTCTAGATATTTCTGATACCATCCTGCTCATCATTTTTATGACTTCTTCACAATCACTTATGACAATTTAATCAGCCATTTACCAATTGATGGGCATCTCCTTAATTTCCAATTCTTTGCCTTAAGAGCTGTTATAAATATTTTTGTACATATAGGTCCTTTACTTTTTTTTAATCTTTTGGGATTCATGGCTAGTAGTAGCAATTGTAAGGTTAAAGGATATGCATAATGTTATAGTCTTTTAGACTATGATTTAGGCTATCATATATTTTGATCATTTATCAATTATGAAATGGCTTTTTAAAAAATAAAATTGATTCAGTTCTTTATACCTTTCAGAAATGAAGACTTCATCAGAGAAACATGCTTTAAAATTCTTGTCATGATTACTATTGCTAATTGGATATTCTCCCTATTTATTCTATTTTCTTTCCTTTCATCCTGTTTCTCCTTAAAAGTGTTTTACTTCTGACCAATCCCTCCTTCAATATGCCCTCTCTTCTATCATCATCTCTTGTTCTTTTATCCCCTTCCCTTCCTATTTTCCTGTAAGGTAAGATAGATTTCTATGCCTATATTGAATGTGTTATTTACTCTTTGAGCCAGTTTCTATGAGAATAAGGTTCACTCACTCTTTCCTTTTCCTCTAAAGGATTATACTCAGTTTTGCTGGGTAGAGATTCTTAGATTCTAGCTCCATTGCTCTCCTAAATATCATATTCCAAATCCTCTTTATTGTAGAAGCTGCTATATCTTATGTTATCCTAACTGTGGTTCCAATTTGTTTAATTGGTTTCTTTCTGGACATTCACAATGTTTCCTCCTTGACCTGGAAGTTCCAAAATTTGGCTATAATATTCCTGGAAGTTTACATTTTGGGATCTCTTTCACAGGAGGTGATTAGTACAATCTTTCAATGTGTATTTTACCTCTGGTTCTAGAACATCAGGATAATTTTCCTTGATAATTTCTTGAAAAATTATGGCCAGGCTCTTTTTTGATCATGATTTTCAGGAAGATCAATAATTTTAAAATGATCTTTCCTGGATCTATTTTCCAGCTTGTTTTTCCAATGAGATACTTTTCATTTTTTCCCTATTTTTTTTCATTTTGGGGATTTTGCTTTATTGTATCTTGATTTCTCATAAAGTTTATTTGTTCAGTTCTAATTTTTAAGGCATTATTTTCTTCAGTAAGTTTTTGTACCTCTTTTCCCCACTGGCTAAATTTGCTTTTTAAGGCATTCTTCTCCTTGTTAGCTTTTTGTATTTCCTTTTGCGCAATTCTCAATTCTTTTCCTAAATTTTCCTCTCTCTTATTTGAATTTCAAATTCAAATTCAAATTCAAAGAGTTCCTCTTTAGAACTCTTCCATGGCCTGATCCCAATTCTTATTTTTCTTGGTTGTAGGAGCTTTGATTTTATTATTGTCTTCTGAGTGTGTTTTGATTGTCACCATAATAACTTTATATGGTCAAAAACTATTTCTGTGGTCTGCTCATTTTTTTTAACCTGTTACTCTGCTTTTAACTATTTGTTAAAGAAGGGCTCTAGATTTCCTGTAGACATCTTAAACTCACCATGTTCAAAATGGAACTTATTATTTTTCCCCACAAACCCTCCCATGTTTCTAATTTATCTCTTTCTATTGAAGGTATCTTTATCCTCCCTGTCACCCAAACTAATGAACTAGATGTTGTTCTCAACTCCTTATTCTCTCACTCCCCGCCCATATTTCTAATGTCTTGCAAAAGTCTGCTAGTTTTCTCCTTCCTAATATTTCTTGAATATGTCTTCGTCTGACACTGCTTCCATATTGTTGCAGGTTCTCATGCCTGAACTTCTGGTAGGGGATGTAATATCTTATTAATTAGTCTCATGCCACATTTCTCTTCCCACTCTAATCAATTCAGTTGTCAAAATAATCTTTTTAGAGTGGAGGTCTGAGAATAACATCCTGGTCTTTTTAATAAAGTCTAATGGCTCTCTATCATTTTCAAAATTAATATAAAACCCTATGTTTGGTACGTAAAGCCTTTTATAAAACTGCCCTGCCCCTTTTAGTCTTCGTATATCTTATATCCTCTAAAGTTTTTCCCACATTAAATTCTATCTTTGAACTCCAAGAATTTTCCCTAGCTGTCTCCCATGTCTGACCTACTCTCATCTTCATTTCCTCTCTTTCCTGGCTTTCTTCAAAAAATCTCACCATCCAGAAGAAGCCTCTCCTAATCCACCTTAATTCTATATCTTTTTGCTATTAATTATTTTCAAATGATTCTGTATATAGGTTGTTTGTTTGTAGTTGTTTGTGTGTCATGTCCTTTATTAGACTGAGTTTTTTTTTTTTTTTTTTTACAGCAGAGATTGGTTTTTGTTTGTTTTGTTTTGTTTTGTTTTTTTGGCCTTTCTTTGTATTCTTAGTGTATGGTGGAGTGTCTGACATGTCATTTGAACTTAATAAATGTTGATTGGCTAATGTAGAGAGATTAATATGCAAACTAGAGATCCTAAATCTCGTAACAAATTTATAGCAAGTTGTTTAATTGGAACAACAGTTTTTTTTTCTTCTTTTAATCTTTATTTTCACTGAGGGAATTGACATGGTATTTTGTGGTTTGTGAATTTTAAAAAGTAATTGTTGTCTAAATAGAGGCAGTTGAATGATGTAGGGGTTAGTTCTTCAGACCTGGAGTCCAGAAAGATCTAAATTCAAATCGAGCCTAAAATACTTTCTAACTGTGTGACCCTGGACGAGTCATTTATCCTGTTTCCATTTCCTCAATTGTAAAATGCAGGTGACATTTCTCTTTAAAGGTTGCTGAGAGGCTCAAATGAGAAATTTATAGTAGGTGCTTAATGATTGTTTTCTTTTTAAATGTTATAAGTCTCTTAAATATATTATTATATTAAAACTTGCTATTTCTTGAATATATCATTTGTGTTTCCTGCCTTGAGAATACTCTTCCTCATAATCAACTGATCAACAAAAAATTATTCTTATTTTTGTTTATTTAACATGGAAATGTATTTTCTTATCATCTCAGTTTTCTGTGAATAGAGTAAAAGAACCTCTTGTCCCTGTCCTATTCATTTTTTTATCAATTTTAACAGTAGCCTGTGCTCATATACAATGTGAAGGGAAAAAAATGTTCCCAATTATTGCCCTGAAATTTGCACTTTATGTTGACAGAAATGTTACAGATCCCTTATTTTAAGGTCTATTTATTTTTCAGTTGGCATTTGATTTTGAGCGAAGAGGATTCTTGTTGTCCAATTCAACTGATGTTTAATGTAATTTTTAAAATTACTCTAAAATTTCAGCATAGAAATCCTTTAAATAATTTATTGATGTGTTTTACTTTCACATTATAAACATTTATAAGTTGCATCCTCTCCATAAAAGACCTTATTCTATACCCTCTATTCATTTCCTCTACAAAGGATAAATAACATTTCATCATCCATCCTCAGAAATGATAATTATGATGATCATATTTCTTTCATCTTTCAAAGGTATTTGTTTTTTATATAATGTTATTATTATATATTGTATAGTAATATATTTATATACATTTACAATCTATTGTATATAGTTATTGTATAAATTGTTCTTTCAGTTCTGATGCCATTCTCCATTATTTTATAAAAGTTCTCAAAATTGTTTCATTTAATAGTATTTTGTTATTCTTCTGGTCCTACTTACTTCACTCTGTATCAATTCGCTGAAGTCTTTCTATGTCTTTTTTTCTGTAGCCAAAACAATGCAAGTCCATGCATACATTTACATGAACACTGCAGCCTCTCTAAAGAAAATATAAGGGGAGAAAAAGAAATCTGAGAAATATTCAGAAAAGTAATCTTCTAGGAATCAGATTGCAGGACTAATATTTTGATTTCTTGAACTCAACCCTATCAGATTATATATATATAATTTTTTTCTCTTCTAAATAATTATACTGATCTTTTCCCACTGTAGATCAAACTCTGTTTTGTCATTTGTTTCTTTGTAATTTTTCTGAACTTCTGACATCAAGATGTCATACTGGAATGCAGCTTTAAGCAAAACCATCTTGTAGTTCATATACTCACTATATTCTTCCAGTCACATTGTTCCATGGTTCTTTCTTGTTACTCTGGTCCATTTTGCTATAATTCATCCCTTTATCACTGTCCACAGCCATGTCATCCACTGTAACTGGATGACTGGCTTTGTATAACTATTGGAACTTGCCAAAAAAATCTCCTAACTTCCCAATCAGCAGAACCAATAAACTTTTCACCAATAGATTTTAACAACTTCTTTGTCAATCCACTTGCCATCCACTTTGGACTTCTCAAAATAGCTGTTAAGACTTCAAAAATATTCATGTCAGCCTCCAAGGGGTTTCTTCTCATTTAACTTTCCTTTGTTCTTTTTCTTCAACTTCTTATTCCTGATACCCTGCTGCAAGTAGGAAAGGATCTGTATCAACTTGCTACTGATGATATCATTCATGGGCAGTGTAGTCTGGGATTCCATAATAGAGCAATCAACTTTGCTCTGAATAAGTGTAGTCTTTATGCTCATCATTCAGATCTATCACACAAATCATGCAGCTGCAGAAACAGTTTATTTTGTTCACAAGCTTTATTCTTGGATAGAATTCAGTAAACACTGTGGCTCAAAAGGCACAAGGAAAGAAGACAAAGTTTGAGTAGCTTCCCCCTTTGAATGGACTCTGTGGGTCACATCAGAGCCTTGTGAGGTCATTCCAAGACACACGGGCCGGGGGCACCTGTGGCCATTTTGGAAGAGCCTGGATGACATTTCAAGGGAGAGCACAGCAGTTCTAATGGGACGGATGTTCCATACAAACTTTTTGCAGAGACAGGTGATAGCTGTGGGAGTTCATCTTTTGTTTCTTTCTGAGGTTTCTCCACCATCTCCTTTTCTTTCTCTTTGCTGTCAATCTCAAATCAATGTGTTCCATTTCATCACTCAAGAACCTGGACCAATCTTGGATCATCTGTCACCTTTTCTCTCAAGGGATTTGTAAACTCAACAGTAGTTCTACAGCTCTGTAATTAGCAATTGTACTAATCATCTGTTTCTTCATAATCTTTATTCTTACCATCTCTCTATTCTTCATCACGGTCGCAACATTTTTCTGCTTTTCCCTTTCATGCACAATTTCTTGTTGATGGAATTTGGCACAGTATCTTTTCTTTTTCCTCCTTGGCATTAGAAGACAGTGAAATTTGGATGGTGGTCCAGCTCTAGGTATCATAAGAAGTATTAGTGTACCAGTTTTCCCACATCCCATCCAACATTTATCACTATCTTTTTCTGTCATCTTAACCAATCTGAGAGATATAAGATTGTAGCTCAGAGTTATCTTATTTTCCTTTTCTCTAATCAATAGTGATTTAGAGCATTTTTTCATTAAATAGCTTTAATTTCTTCATTTGAAAATTATTCATAGCTTTGGTTATTTATCAATTGGGAAATATCTTGTATTCTTATAAATTTGAATCAATTTTCCATATATTTTTAAAATGAGTCCTTTATCAGAAACATTGGCTGTAAATTTTTCCCTAGCTTTCTGCTCCCCTTCTTAATTTTGGCTGCATTGGCTTTGTTTTTGCAAAACATTTTTAATTTAATGTAATAAAAATTATCCATATTGCATTTAATAATATTATTTAGTTCTTCTTTGACCATAAATTCTTCCCTTTTCCACAGATTTGAGAGTCAGACTATCCCTTTACTAATTTGCTTATAGTATCCCCCTTTATGTTTTATTCATAAACCCATTTTGACCTTATATTGGTATAGGGTGTTAGATGTTGGTCAATGCCTAGTTTTTTCCATACTGTTTTCCAATTTTCCCAGTAATTTTTGTCAGATAGTGAGTGAGTTCTTATCCCAGAAACTAGAATCTAGCTTTATAAAACATCAGATTTCCATAGTGATTGACTAATGTGTTGTTATGGGCCAGAACTCTGAAATAAGGATTCTTACAAGTTAAGTCAGTGGAATTGATGAAGCAATGGTTATTTAGTTTAGCATGGTGATTAATAGTTCTCTAAACTCAGTATGATTGATTTAATCTTACAACAAATAATAGTTTCTTAGTGACATAATGATTGGTTTATACTCAAGGTAGAGCATATAAACTGGGAGCCTCAGCCAGATTCAGAGAGCTAGGGAAAACAAGCAGACTGGAGGTTGAAGCACAAGCCCTTGGACTCAAATTCATTTATCCCATCTCACACCCTATGGTGGCAGACCTGTCATCCTGCATTTTCTCCACTGAAACGAAGACTCTGGAAGGCCTTTGAGAAAGCTAACTGGGCCCCAAGAAAGGAGACAAAACTTTGAAAGAGATAATAAAGAATTTGGACTTTAACCCCTGGCTACTCTTGTGGTGATTACTCTACTGAAAAGACCTCCAGAAAACTGAACTAAGAACATTACAATGTGTCTTGTGTACTTTTCCATTGATTTCTTAGCCCAGTATCAAGATTACCTCCATTTTATAATATAATATATTATATATTATAATTATACATATAATTATAATATAATAAAAACCTAAAACTTTAGATTTGGTACAACTAGATCATCTTACTTTGCATCTTTTTTCATTAATTCCCTTGATATTCTTGATCTTTTGTTCTTCCAGATGAATTTTGTTATTATTTTTTGTAGCTCTATAAAGTAATTTTTTGGCAATTTGATTGGTATGGCACTGAATAAGTTGATTGATTTAGATAGAATTGTCATTTTTATTATATTATCTTGGCCTACCCATGAGCTATTTTCCCAATTGTTTAGCTTTTATTTTGTTAAATTTGTGTGAAAAGTATTTTGTAATTGTGATCATTTTGCTCCTGGCTTTGTCTTTGCAGGCAGACTTCCGAGTATTTTTATATTGATTAAGTATAGATAATACAATCTATAGATAAGTTAAGTATAGATGATTAAGTATACATAGTATACAAAATTCTTTTATTCTATTCCCACTTCTACCACTATGATTACTGTCTTTACCACCTCTTTTCTGAATTTTTATAATAGTCATTTAACTTATCCATCCTTAATTTTCTTAAAGTTCTGCTCAAGTTATTCCCTAATTCAAAATTTCATCAACTCCATTATTTCTTAAATTAAAACCCAAATTTGCAATTCAAAGTCCCAAAGAAGATAGCCCTATTGAACTTTTCTTGCTTTATCTGTTATTACTTCTCTATCTACATAATTTTTCCTTTATTTAAAAAGGAATGATTGATCTAAGGCTTGATATAGTCACTACCATGACATTTATAAATAAGAATATCTGGAAGACTTCACTATCCCCAAGGAATATCTTTTTAATTTTGAATTCTGTATTGGATGTTCTCTATCAGAGAAGTGAATAACTTTGGTTATTCTTTGTTTTGTATTTCATTTGCTGTTAATGATTAGAAGATTGATTAACAGAGTAATTTTCTACCACATCAAAGGTCTTAAATCAAATCAGTAAATAATAGGTATAATAAGACCATTTATTTTATACATCTTCCAGTAAATTGTGATATGGTAAGGATGATGATTCTAAGATGAATATTATAGTTAAAAGAATACCTGTGCTTTGTGTATAGCTGGTCTTCATGATGTTTTTGTATAAATGTGAGAGTATTGTATAGGTAATAATTATTGATATTCCTTAAGGTGCTTTTTAGGGTGATTTTTATGAGATTCCCACTTTCACACATCTTTGATATTTTACTCTCACTTTGTATATTTTCATCAAAGTTCTCACAATTAATTCTTTCATAGATTTTCTTTCAATACAGTCTTCCCTATATTTTTTCTCTTTAGTGTCATTCCTTCTTTTTCTTTAAGTACATTCTAAGTATTATATTAGAATTCAAGGATAAAAAATTCAGTTATAATAATTTTTTCCTATTCTTGTTCTACTTTTTTTCTTCTGGCATTTTCATTCTTAAATGCTTTTGGAATATCTTTGCTTTATTGTATGTCTTGTCAAGCATTTTTAAAACTGATTTTATCTTATTTATTATCATATTTATTATAATATTATTTATTAGACAATATGAGTGTGATCTCTGGCAAGTAAATCAGATATAGTAGTAATTAATTCATACTGGTAAAACTTTTTAATAAAACTGTTGTAATTCATACTAATAGTTCTGGTAATATAAATGTTTACAGTAATCTGCGGCTTCTTTTTAAAGCCTTATTGAATTAAGACTTTCTTCTGGTGCCACGTGTAAATATGGTACCTATAAAATATGATTTGTGAGGTTTTAACCAAAACCAATGTATCTTCAAAATCTGCTTCTTTTGCAGAGCTTTTTTTTTTTTCAAAATTCATTTTGCCACTGTATTGTATTGTATTATAATGGATTGTAATATAGGCATATGAACTCTGATTATTAACCATCTCAAAGGACTTGTCAGTAAAATTTCAAATACATTTTCCCCAAGCACCTTTCTCTTCATTATTCTATCAGGGAAAGTGAAAATCATCTGGTTTTCATTCATTTACATGTCATTCATCAAAAGGTTATTCCTCCAGTAATATGAGTGTATTATGCCTGTGATTTCCAAATTTTATGTAGAAAAGACTTACTTATTTTCAAATTTTTGCTAGTTATCCTTCTTTTTATAACATAAATTCTGTAATTAATTTCCTTAGCTTGAATATTATTCAAAGGGAGCAGCTAGGTGGCACAATGGATAGAGCACCAGCCCTGAATTCAGGAGGACCCGAGTTCAAATCTGATCTCAGACACTTAACACTTCCTAGCTGTGTGACCCTGGGCAAGTCACTTAACCCCAGCCTCAGGGGGGGGGAAAGAATATTATTCAAGTAAAATTAACAATTTATTATAATTAATAATATAAACAATTGGCATAAACTAAAATAATATATGCATGTATATTATTATTTTAAAATCCTGTTTGTTATTGTAACTTCATAAAATTTTAACATTTATAATATAAAATTTTATTTATTTATAATTTATAATATAATATATTTATAATATAAAAATAAAAACAACATATTATCAGTGTGATGGGTGGATTTATTTCAAATGCATCATTTTTTCAAAATGCATCATTACTGCTACTGCTACTCATAATTCATTTTCAATAAATAATCAAAATTGGTCTTTTAGTTATTACAGAAATACAAATAAAATATAAAACTGTAGTAAAATATTTCTCTTTGTTTAATAAAGCAGAGAATTATTTCCTGTTAAAAAATACATGTTTTCAGTTCTCAATTTTATTTAAAATAGTATTATAAGACTAAATATATCATATTTATCTGAGTTTTTAATCTAGTTTATGTAGAAATCACTAGATTTTTAAAATTAAATAAGAATTGTATCTATAACGTTTTCAAGGGATTAAAAATATGCCTTCATTTCTTTATTTCATTAGCAAATCAATGATTTTTGATTAAATAACAAAATATAATTTTATAAATTTATTACCCAGAGATTAATCTTTTCATGAATGATTCTCTTTTATCTTTCTAGATTATAGTAAAAATGTAATAATCTTGAATTTATTTATTTAAAAGATTTAAAGGTTTTCAAAAATATATAAAAAATACAACTTTATTATGAAATTATTATTATAAGATGAATTTATTTCATTTTTATTTTTATCACTAAGAAAATGTCAATTTCTTATTTTGGCTCAAATGTCATTCAAATTACTTTGGCATGAAAAAGCCATTGTGCTTTTTAATTATATAATAAAATCACTATGTTCTGTCACAAGTTTTGTAAAAACCTTCATTTTAATGGATTTTTTAAAATGAAGTTTATTGCTTTTAATTAGTGCCTGTAGACCTGTATCAAGATACTGAGGCTCTTCAGCTACAGCAATTTTCAGATCTCAGATAGTATGAGGAGTCAGGAGTCATCTGAGTTGGGAAGATTGAGGGAACCTCTACCAAAAAGGAAGGCCAGACCTAACTGGACTGTTGAGATTTGACCTAGGCCAAGAAGGAACCAGCATACTCTGGTGAGTGAAGAAGCAGTGCTGGGTATATGCACTTACAGAAAGTTGAAGTTCTTGGTTTCAGCTTCAGGCCAGAGAGGAGAACTGAAGAGGGACCTGAGGCCAAAAGTACCACCCCCAAAAGAGTTAATAGAAGAAGTTAAAAAAAAAATCAAATGATAAAGATTGAGAAAAAACAAAGAAAGAAAAAAGAGAATAGTCTAAAAACAAAACAAAAACAAAATAAAACAAAACAAAAAATGAAGATTATGAACAGAAAGTCAAACAACTAGAAAAGAAAACTCAAAATCTTAAGGAAGAAAATTACTCTGTGAACTAGAATTGGGCCAGGAAAAGCCAACATTTATAAGAGAGCAAGAAATAATAAAACAAAATATAAAGAAAGAAAAATAGAAGAGATTATGAAATAACATAAGAAAAACAACAGAGTTCATTAATGACTTGTTCAATTTCTTTTTTCTAAAATGAGACTATTTAAATATTTCTGTTAGTCTAAGTAATTTATATTTTTATAAACATTCAGTCATTTCAATTATATTGTCAGACTTGCTGCCATAGAGTTAGGCAAAATAGCTCCTAATTATTGCTTTAATTTCTTTTTCATCAGTAGTAAGTTCATCCCTTTCATTTTTTGAGTTGGTTTTTTTCTTTCATTTTTCTGATCAAATTAACCAAAAGTTTATTTTGTTAGTTTTTTTCATGAAACCAACCTTTAGTTTTATTTATTAGTTCAGTTGTTTTCCTGGCCTCTATTTTATTAATCTCTCCTTTAAGTTGCAAAACTTCTAATTTGGTATTTAATTGAGGGGTTTTAATTTGTTCTTTTTCTAGCTTTTTTAGTTGCATGACTAATTTCATTGATCTGCTCTTTTTCTATTTCTTTATGTAGCTATTTAGAGATATAAAATTTCCTCTAAGAATTGCTTTGGCTGCATATCATAGATTTTGGTATGTTGTCTCATTATTGTCATTTTCTTGGATGAAATTATGGATTGTTTCTGTGATTTGTTATTTGATTCACTTATTCTTTAGAATTAGATTGTTTAATTTCCAATTGTTTTTTAGCCTATCTTTCCCTGACCTTTTATTGGATATAATTTTTATTGCAATGGGATCTGAAAAGGAAACATTTACTATTGCTGCCTTTTTGCATTTGATTGTGAGATTTTTATGGCCTAATGCATGGTTAATTTTTTGTATAGGTGCCATGTACTATTGAGAAAACTGTGTATTTCTTTCTGCCCCTATTCAATTTTATCCAGAAATCTATCATATCTAAGTTTTCTAGAGTCCAATTAACTTCCTAATTTCTTTCTTGTTTATTGTGTGGTTAGATTTGTATGACTCTGAGAGAGGAAGGTTGAAGTTCCCCACTAAAATAAAGGAGGAAATAAATTACTTTAAAAATTATATTTAATTAATTATGATTATTTTTAATTATAAATAATATATGTATAAATTTATAAATAATAATTTTATACTTATTATTATATATGATATAAGTAATTGTTATAAATAATTATAAATTACTCCCTAAGAAAAAATTTCCAGGGCCAGATGGATTCACAAGTGAATTCTATCAAACATTTAAAGAACAATTAATTCCAATACTATATAAATTTTTTGTAAAAATAGGTAAAGAGGGAGTACTGCTAATTTCCTTCTTAGACACAAATATGGCACTGATACCTAATCTAGGAAGGGCCAAAGCAGAGAAAGAAAATTACAGATTAATCTCCCTAATGAATATTGGTACAAAAAATTTAAATAAAATATTATCAAAGAGATTACAGCAATTTATCAGCAGGATACTATACTATGACCAAGTAGGATTTATATCAGGAATGAAGGCTGGTTCAGTATTAGGAAAATTATTACCATCATTGACCATATTAATAACAAAGTCAACAGAAATTATATGATAATCTCAATAGATACAGAGAAAGGTTTTGACAAAATACAGCACCCTATTCCTATTAAAAAACATTAGAGTACATAGGGATAAGGGGAGCTTTCCTTAAAATAATAAGCAGTATCTATCTAAAACTTACAGCAAGCATTATTTGTAATGAGAGAAGCTGGACACATTCCCAATAATAAGATCACAGTGTGAAACAAAGATGCCCATTATCACCATTATTATTCAACATAGTACTAAAAGTGTTGGCTTTAGCAATAAGAAAAGAAAAAGAAATTAATGGAATTAGAATAGGCAATGAGGAGATAAAACTATCACTCTTTGCAGATGATATGATGATATACTTAAAGAATCCTAGAAAATCATTCAAAAACCTAATGGAAACAATTCACAGCTTTAGCAGAGTTGCAGGATATAAAATAAACCCACACAAATCATCAGCATTTCTATATATCACTAACAAAGCTCGTCAGCGAGAGATTGAAAGAGAAATTCCTTTTAAAATAACATTAGACAAAATAAAATACTTGGGTGTTTACTTGCCATGACAAACGCAAGAATTATATGACTACAATTACAAAATGCTTCTCACACGAATAAAGGCAGATCTAAACAACTGGAAAAATATCAATGGCTCATGTGTAGGCTGAGCTAATATAATAAAAATGACAATTCTGCCTGAATTGGTCTACTTGTTCACTACCATACCAATGAAACTGTCAAAATATTATTTTATAGAACTAGAAAAAATAATAACAAAATTTATCTGGAAGAACAAATGGTAAAAAAAAAAATAAATAAAATAAAATAAAATAAGGAAATTAATGGGAAAAAATACAAAGGATAATAGCTTTAGCAGTACCAAAACTATAACTTTATATAATAAAGCAGTAGTCATCAAAACTATTTGGTACTGGCTAAGAAACAAAGTGGTGGATCAGTGGAATAGATTAGATATACCAGTCAATAGCAATCTAGTATTTGATAAATCCCCAAACTCCAGCTTCTGGAATCAGAACTTAGTATTTGACAAAAATTGCTGGGAAAACTATAAAATATATAGAACTACATCTCACACTCCAAATCAAAATACTCAAAATGGATACATGATTTGGTCATAAAGGATGATACCATAAACAAATCAGGAGAACAAGAGATAATTTACCTATCAGATCTTTAGAGAATAGAGGAATTTGTGACCAAAGAAGAACTAGAGAATATTATGGAAAGCAAAATGGACAACTTTGATTACATTAAATTAAAAGATTTTTGCACAAACAAAACCAACAGAAACAAGATTAAAAGGGAAATGCAAGTCTGGGAAAAAAATCTTTGCAAACAGTATTTCTGATAAAGGTCTCATTTCTAAAATATAAAAAGAACTGTGTCAAATTTATAAGAAGACAAGTCATTCCCCAATTGATAAATGGTCAAAGGATATGAACAGACAATTTTCATATGACAAAATTCGCGCCATTTATAATATATGAAAAAATGCTCTAAACTGCTATTGATTAGAGAAACACATGTCAAAACAACTCTGCAATATCACCTCACACCTCTCAAATTGGCTAAGATGACAGGAAAAAATAATGATAAATGTTGGAGGGTATATGGGGAAACTGCTGGAGTTGTGAAATGATCCAACCATTCTGGAGAGCAATCTGAAACTATGCCCAAAGGGCTATAAAACTGTGCATATCCTTAAATTCAGCTGGGTCTGTATCCCACAGAAATAAAGGAGGACCCACATGTGCAAAAATATTTGTAGCATCTCTTTTTGTGGTAGCAAAGAATTGGAAAAAGAGTGGATGCCCACAAATTAAGGAGTGGCTAAACAAGCTGTGGTATATGAAGTAATGGAATATTATTATTCTATTAAAAATGGTGAACAAGCTGATTATAGAAAGGCCTGGAAAGATGTTGAGTGAAAGAAATAGAACCAGGAATACATTGTACACAATAACAACAAGAATGTACGATGATCAACTATGAAAGGCTTGGGTCTTCTCAGGGTAATCCAAAGCAATCCCAATATACTTTGGACAGAAAATGTCATCTACATCCAGAAAAAGATCTAGAGACTACATCAACATAAGTATGTTCACTTCTTTTTTTCTGTTTTTGTTTTTTTTAATCTCTTCCATGGTTTTTCCCTTTTGCACTGATTTTTCTCTCCCAACATGATTCATAAAGCAATGTGTATTAAAAATAAATACACTTATTACAATAAAAAAGAAACAGAACAAAAGTAAAGAGATCAAGAAGAGAAAACATAAAAATATTTAGACTAACTGAAATATTTGATAAAAAAAAATGTTGATACAATAATACAAAAAATAATTAAAGGTAATTATCCTGAAGTATTAGAACAAAAGTGGAAAGTAGAAATAGAAAAAAAAAAAAAAATCCAGGAATCACCTGCTGAAAGAGATCCCACAAGGAAAATATATTGAAAGATTATTACTAAATTCTGAAACCCTCAGATTAAGGAGAAAATTTTATGTGCAACAAGAAAAAAAAATAATTTAAACATGGCAGAGCTGCAATTAGAATCACACAAGGCTAATTTCAAGGGATTTGATAAGGATAAACTATGTTTTATATATTGATGTGTAAACCACAATCTAAGACTGTTATTAGTAATTGGGTAGTTCAAAAACTGATTGGGGTAGAGCTGAGTATGATGTGATTCTAAAAAGCAAAACTATAAAGAAAGAGGTAAAATGAGTAATTGTGTTATATCATTGAGGACAAGAGCAAGAACTGATAAGAAGAATTAGATGGGGAAGGAGGGTTGATAATTCTGGGACTCTATTCTCATTGATAGTGGGTAAAAGAGGGTACAATACATATCTTGAACAATATATTTAGAAGGACCTAAAATGTATAAAAGTTTTCTAAATATATAAAGAAATAAGTGGAGGAGAGAATAAGATATGGGGGTTTACAGAGGGGTGTGTAGATTAAAAGGAAGGGATAAAGAAGGAGGGAAAGAATGGGGAGAGAGGATAAGGGAGAGATCTTGGTGAGGGAGAGGAGATTAAGCAATAGTGAAGCAAGGAAGAGGATAGAAATAGAGGAATCAGCTGGCAAAATGATCAGGAGTAAAATTTATTAGAAAAAAGCAGGGGTAGTAATCATTGATCTCAGACAGAGTTAAAACTAAGATTTAATCAAAAGAGAAATGGTAGATTTAGAAAAATATGGAAAGATTTGGAAGGGATTTCAGAGGTAACCAAGATATGTTATTATTTTAATAATAATAATTTTAATAATATTTTAAATAATAAGTTAATAATTTTAATAATAATAAGGAAGTGTCAAAATAGAACACTGTATTGCCTTGAAATTGGGGATGAAGGAATTAATAACAAAACAATGTCACAAATAGAGAAAAACCTGTCACCTAATGAAACTACAATACAAACAAGAAATGTTAGAGAAGAGATTAGTGATAGTTGAACTTCACTCTCTTCAGAACAGAAATTCATTTCACGGAATAGAAAAATGGAGAAAGGGAAGAAGGGAGAAGATATGAGAAGGGTAGAGGAAAGAAGGCATTTCATTTTTGCTCTTGTTTTCAGTGATATGACTCTTCATGATCCCATTTGGGATTTTCTTGGCAGACATACTAGAGTGGTTTGCCATTTCTTTCTCCATCCCATTTTTGAAATTGAGGCAAAGTTAAGTGACTTGCCCAGGGTTACACAATTAATATGTATCTGAGATTAGATTTGAACTCTGGAACATAGGTCTTTCTGACTTGGGTGTGTGTGTGTGTGTGTGTGTGTGTGTGTGTGTGTGTGTGTGTGTACATGGCACACATATGTGTGTGCATATTTCTGTTCCAAGATGCCAAAGAATGGGTATCTGAAAGGGTCTCCATCAGTTGGAAGAGAGCTAAACAAATTATTGTATATATTTATAAATGAGGTAATATAAAAACAAAAAATAAAAATTTAAAATAAAAGAACAATAATAGATAAAATAAAAGAGTAATAATACCAAAAGGAATTACCTTTGGAAGAATGAGTTCCTCCATCTGATGAAATGGATGGCATAACATGACCCTTAGTATTCAATTAGTATTCAAAGGGAAGACTCTAGGAGGCTCTGAAGCTTGCCCAAACTCATGTAGAAGAGACAGTAGAAAGGGAAATTCAATTAGTTAGAGATTGTCCCTATGCTGTAAGAGGTACAATAGGGAACAGGGCTAGGCCTCAATAGCTTAATGTATAGAAACATAGGACCAGGTTTTAAATAAGTGTGTACACATGCACACAAGCATACATATATGCATGCACATATACCCTTTGTACTTATCAAGATTTTTGAGCCACCATACAAAATGGGACCAAATTTTGCTTGATACCATGCTCAGGGAAGAAGATGGCTCAACACCCAGACAACCTGAGCCACAAGATACTTTAGGAATATTGAAACTAACACATTTGATCAGATTCTGTTCTCACTGTAGCAGAGGGTGGAACTCCTAGTTGGTGATTGCTCAAGACAAATGCCATATCCTGTTCTCATGTCACCAGAAGGGGGAGGCAGAAACCATGTAATATGACAGAAAGTTGTAGGACAGTAGCATCCAGATTGAAAATAGGACAAGAAGAAGGAGGTAATTATTATTTTCAAGAATGGTCACCTAGAATAAGCATGAAGAAATTGTGTCTAGAAATATAAATAAAGAGAACACTACAAATTCAACAAAAAATGTTATTGTTTAAAAAATTCCCAGAGATGAACTCAGAAGAAAAAAAAAATTACCATCAAAAGCCTCAGGGGGAGGGGAGAAATTACTTTACCATAAGGATTCTGAAAATGAATGAAAGAAATAAAGTAAGAGATTTTAAAAATAAAATTGGAGGTCTTGAGGGAAAATTATAAAGGATACAATGATGTAGCTTAGATTCAATGATGGAAATGATACTGTAAAAAGTGAATCTGGGAAAAAATAGAACAAACAATGAAATGACTACATAGAAAAAGAAATATTAGTACATCAAAAGGTAGAAAAGTTAGAATGTGATTTTAATATAAAACACTGACTTGGAAAATGTTTTAATGAGAAAAAATTTAAGAATTGTTGAATTTGCAGAGGATTCTGGGAAGATGATGGAGTAGGTTAGAAAATTCAAAGCTCTCCAGACAAACAAGACAAAATTATTCCTTGGGGTGAATACAGAGCAATTACAAAAAAAATTGGGGCAAAATTATCATCCTCCTGAGACAATTGGAAAAGATTTGAAGATACCAGAACAGAGATTTGGCTCCTGTGAAGTGCAAAATTTTTCAGACTAATTCCATTGAAATAGCCAGCAGCAAACCCTAAGGTTAGCTGAGTTGGCAGATAGCTTGGGTCCCAGCCACAAGAATTTTCATATCTTATGCAGTGTGGGAAATCATGGGTCTGAGATGGGTAAGATTTGAGGGAAACCTCTGCTGATAAGGAAGGCAAGCCCAATTGTGCTGCTGAGATATGGCCTTGGGCAAGAAAGAATCAGTATATATATATATATATATATATATATATATATATATATATATATATATATATATATATATATATGCTGATACATACACACAGCAGAAGCATGGGGCAGAGAGACTGCTGAGTATGAGCAGGTAATTCTTGGTTTCAGATTCTAAACCAGAGGGGAGAACTGAAGGAGGACCTGAAGCCAAAGACACAATCCCCTATATGCCAGGACTAGATATGATTACACTAACAAGTTCTAATTTAAAAAAAAAAAAAAGTAGGCAAAGAACTCAAGCATAGAAAGTTAATATAGGAATAGGGATTATCTTCAGAGGAGGATTTTGAAGCAAAAAAAACCTCTCCTACCCCAAAGAGTAATGTTAAATGGTTACCTCCCCCTCCCAAAAAAAAAAATTCACAGAATTCAAAAAAAGACTTTAAAAATCAAATGACAGAGACTGAGGGAAAAAAACTGAAAAATACAGTCCAAGAAAAAAAAAAGATTATGAAAAAAATCAAACAATTAGAAAAGGAGATCCAGAGTCTTAAAGAAGTAAATTACTCTTTGGAAACTAGAATTGAGCAAAGGAAAGTCAGCAGTTATAAAAATTGTTAGAGACTTTCCTTCTGAGAATTGCCATACATACCATATTATCTGGTATTGTGGACCCAGGAGGTAAAAAGAGGCTTTGCCTCTAAGGCAGGAGGTTGTGTCTTATAGGTATTTCCTTGAGATGGCAAGGGATATGTCCTCTTGCTAGATCTTTTCTTAGCACACAGCACTAACTCTAGGTAGTCTCCTTTCTGTGGATCCACCTACACAGTGCTGAGTGGATTAGGCACAGGGTAATCCCAGAGGAGAATAAATATAAATAACCAGCCTTGAATCCATAGGCAAGAAGGATGTGGAGAGAAAGGCAGAGATGTAGAGAGATTCAGGGATGCAGAGAGACACAGAGACATACGCACATTTGCTCCTGCTTCTTGCTAACCCCTGCTGAGATTACCAATAAAGAAAGGCTGTTTGGCACCTTAATATTGGCTCATCTTCATGTGTATCCGGGGAAGATTGGTATGTATGGCCTTGGCAATCAGTAGCCTCAGTGGGAGGTTACAAGAAATAATTAAAACAGAATATAAATAATGAAAAATAGAAGAAAATATAAGACACAAGGAAAACAACAGAGTTGGAAAGCAGATTAAGAAGGGAAAACATAATTAGGCTACCTGAAATCTTTGATTAAAAAAAAGAATTTTGATCCAAAAATACAAGAACTAATAAAATGAATAGTCCTGAAATATTGGACCAAGAATGGAAAGTAGAAATAGAAAAAAAGTCCACCAATCACCATTGAAAGAGATTGTACATGGAAAATATATAGAAATATTATCACTAAATCTGAAATCCTCAGATCAAGGATAAAAATTTATGAGGAACAAAAATAAATTCAAACATGGCAGAGCCACAGTTAGAATCACACAAGACCTAGCAAGGACTACATTTTAAAATTGCAAGTCTTGGAACTATATATCAAAGAGCAAAAGAACCAGAGTTGCAATTCAAAATATCACACCAGAAAAACTAAGTATCATCCGAAATAAAAAAGAACATAACATTCATTGAATTTCCAAACTTTCAGAATTTTCTTTTATTAAAAACTTTTTATTTTCAAAACATATTCATGGATAATTTTCAACATTCAATTTTGCAAAACCTTGTGTTACAAATTTTTTCCCTCTCTTCCCTTCACTCCCTCCCCTAGACTGCAAGTAATCCAATATATGCTAAACAAATACAATTCTTCTATATATATTTCCATAATTATCATATTACACAAGAAAAATTAGATCAAAAAGGAAAAAAATGAGAAAGAAAATAAAATGCAAGCAAGGCAGCTAGGTGGCGCAGTGGATAGAGCACCAGCCTTGAATTCAGGAGGACCTGCGTTCATATCTGGTCTCAGACACTTAACATGTCCTAGCTGTGTGACCCTGGGCAAGTTACTTAACCCCAGCCTCAGGAAAAAAAAAAAAAAATGCAAGCAAACAACAACAAAAAAGTGAAAATACTATGTTGTGATCCACATCAGTTCCCACAGTCCTTCTTTATGGGTGGAGATGGCTCTCTTCATCACAAAATCATTGAAACTGTCCTGAATCATCTCATTGTTGAAAAGAGCCATGTCCATCAGAATTGATCATGATATAATCTTGCTGTTGCCATGTACAATAATCTCTGGATCTGCTCAATTCACTTAGCATCAGTTCATATAAGTCTCTCTAGGCCTCTTTGAAATCATCCTGCTGATTATTACTTATAGAACAATAATATAGCATAGCATTCATATACCATAACTTATTCAGCCATTCTCCAACTGATGGGGATCCATTCAATTTCCAGTTTCTTGCCACCACAAAAAGGGCCGCCACAAATATTTTTGCACATGTGGGTACCTTTCCCTCCATTATGGTCTTTTGGGGACACAAGCCCAAGAGGCACTGATCAATTAGAGGTATACACAGTTAGATGGTTCCAAATTGCTCTCCAGAATGCTTAAATCAATTCCCAACTCCACCAACAATGTATTAGTGTCCCAGTTTTCCCACATCTCCTCTAACATTCATCATAATTTTTTCCTGTCATCCTGTTATCAACATAAGGTTATGATAAATATTTGTTTAGAATGTATGTTCTTGCATTTTTTCCTCATGTAATTGGTTTTAAGATCAGAGCAACAGTCAATAGAAACTGTTAATGTGATTCAATTATGTCATACCTTGCTGTTTCTAGCCTGATTTATATGTAATCATTGTATCCTAAATGCTTGGGCAAATAAGCATTTAGCCTGGTCGTCTATCTGCTACTGGACAACGGACAACTAATAGAGATCTGTATGACCAAAACTGATTTCTAACACCTGTTGGTTTCCTTTATCTCATTAACCTGAGATTCCCAGTTCTCTCTTCAGGGCAACTCCTGCCTCCAGACACTCAGAATGAAGCAGAGATGCTCTTTTAATGCAAATCTCTTCTAAACTTAAGCCTTAGAAGACCCCAATCTCTGCCCTGAATTCGAGCAGGAGGAATTGCCTTCTCAACATCACAGAACACCACAAGGGTTGAACTACCCCCCCAGCGTCCTGCTCCCTGGTAGGAATTTGAAGTCTGGCCCTGTTTCCCTTTTATCTCAGGACAGCCTGAACACCTCAGGGGCCAGTAAGCTGGGTAGGCTATGCTGATGTGCACCCCTCCTCCATAAAGAGTGGGGAAACTAGGAAGGAAAAGATTCAGGATCTTTGCTTATTGAATAACTAACTCTCTTCAAGAAAAAGAGCAGTTTTTCCAGCATTTCCAAGAGCTTAAACTGCATTCTTATCTTGATCTGCAGCTCTGACAACTGGGGATATGCCCATCCCTGGACCCTGCCTTACAGAAGAGCAGTGATTCATTAAATCTAGTAGATATCAAGGCTTCTTGCCTTGCCTAAGAGTTGTCTTAATTTGCACATCTTTGCATGGGACTAGAAATGGTTTTAATTTCTTCATCTGAAAATTGTTGATATGCTTTGATCATTTATCAATTATAGAATGGCTTAAATTCTTATAAATGAGTCAATTCTTTATATATTTTAGAAATGAGGCCTTTATCAGAACTCTTCACTGTAAAAATTTTTCCTAGTTTATTGCTTCCTTTCTAATCTTGTCTGCATTGGCTTTGTTTCCATAAAAACATTTTAACTTAATATAATCAAAATTATACAAATTATCCATTTTGTATTCAATAATGTTCTTCTTTGACCATCAATTCTTTCCTTCTCTCCAGATCTGAGAGGTAAACTATCCTTTGTTCTCCTAATTTGCTTATAATGCCATTCTTTATATCTAAATCATGACCTCATTTTGACCTTATCTTGGCATAGGGTGTCAGATGTGGATCAATGCCTAGTTTCTGCCATACTAATTTCTAATTTTCCCAGCAGTTTTTGTCAAATAGTGAGTTCTTATCCCAAAAGCTGAGGTCTTTGGGTTTGTCAAACACTAGATTATTCTAGACATTGACTATTTTGTCTTGTGAACCTAAGCTATTCCACTGATTGGCTATGTTATTTCTTAGCCAGTACAAATGGTTTTGATGAACACTTCTTTATTATATAGTTTTAGGTCTGATACAATTAAGCCACCTTCATTTGCATTTTTTCATTAATTCTCTTGAATTTCTTGACCTTTTGTTTTTCCAGATGAACTTTGTTATTATTTTTTCTAGCTCTATGAAATAATTTCTTGGGAGTTTGATTAGCATGGCACTGAATAAATAGTTTAATATAGGTAGTGTTGTTATTTTTATTATATTAACTCAGCCTAACCATGAGCACTTGATATTCTTCCAGTTGACTAGACCTGACTTTATTTGTGTGGAAAGTGTTTTGTAATTTTGTTCACATAATTCCTGACTTTGCCTAGGTAGGTAGACTCCCAAATATTTTATATTATCTAGTTATTTTAAAGGGAATTTCTCTTTGTATCTCTTGCTGCTGGACTTTGTTGATAACATATAAAAATACTGATGATTTATGTGATAATTATGATGTGCAACTTTGCTAAAGCTTTGAATTGTTTCTAGTTGTTTCTTAATTGATTCTCTAGGATTCTCTAAGCATACCATTATATCATCTGCAGAGGGATAATTTGGTTTCCTCATTATTTACTCTAATTCCTTTAATCTCTTTTTCTTCTCTTTGCAAAACTAACATTTCTAATACAATATTGAAAAGTAATGGTGATAGTGGGCAGTCTTATTTCACTTCTCTAGTGTTTTTAATGGGAATGGGTGTTGGATTTTATCAAATGCTTTTTTTGCATCTCTTGAAATAGCATGTGATGTTGTTCATTTGTTTATTGATACAGTGGATTATGGTAATAGTTTTCCTAATATTGAATCAGCTCTACATTCCTGGTATAAATCCTACTTGGTTATGATGTGTTACCCTAGAGATAACTTGCTTTAATAACTTTGCTAATATTTTATTTAAGATTTTTGCAACCATATTAATTTTATTTCTCTCTTTTGACTCTACCTGGTTTAGATATCAGTATCATATTTGTATCATAAAATGAATTTGGTAGGACTCTTTCTTTCCCTATTTTTCCAAAAAGTTTGCATACTATTTGCATTGTTTTTTTTAATGTTTAGTAAAATTCCCATGTAAATACATCTGGCCCTGGAGATTTTTTTAAGGAGTTTGATTAATAGCTTGCTCAATTTCTTTTTTCTAAAATGGGACAATTTAAGTAATTTGTTTCCTCCTCTGTTAATCTGGGCGATTTATATTTTGTAAATTATTCCTCCATTTCACTTAGATTATCAGGTTTATTGACATAAATTGGACAAAATAATTTCTAATTATTGCTCTAATTTCCTCTTCATTGGTGGAAAATTTTTCCTTTTCATTTTTGATACTAACAATTTGATTTTCTTATTTCTTATTTCTTAAATAAAATTGTTTTTTCATAAAACCAAATCTTGGTTTTGTTTATTAATTCAATAGTTTTCTTACTTCCAATTTTGTTAACTCTCCTTTTATTTTCAGAATTTCAAATTTGGTATTGGGAGTTTCTAATTTGTTTTTTCTTTTTCTAGCTTTTTTAGTTGCATGCCCAATAAAGTGATTTTTTTCTTTCTCTATTTTAAGGAAGTAATCATCTAGATATATAAATCTTCCCCTAAGAATGTTGCAGCATTCCACAAGTTTTGGTATGTTGTTTTATTACTGTCTGTTAGGATTCTTACAAGATGCTAAGTCACTGGAATGAATAGAGGCAATAATTATCTAATTTAACATAGTTCAATATGATTGATCTGACCCTACAAGGAGACGTTATGGGCCAGGACTTGAAACAGGGAATTGAGGAGACAATGGTTAAATCTAATTTAGCATTGATTTAATCTTACAACAAATAATGGTTTCCTAGTGATGAAATGATTAGTGTATACTCACAGTGGGCAACATATAAGCAGGAAGCTCTCAGGGCCAAGGAGAACTCAGGAGAGGACTTCAGCCAGGGAGGACTTTGGGAGATTCAGAGTCAAGATTCATTCCAATTTCCACCTTTGTGCTGGCTGGAGACATTGGAAGGATGAGAGGCTGAAGCTGGTTGGAGACATTTGGACAAGAGCTCTCAGGAACGAAGAAGAGAGAGAGACCTCTAAGAAAGCTAACCAGGCCCAGGAAAAGATTCAGGACTTTGAAAGCACAATAAAGGATCTGGACTTTAACTCCTGGCTGCATTTGGGATTTTTAAACTAAACTGAAACTAAGGCTGCCTCCAGAGCTCTCCAAGAAACCTGCTCCCAGGGAGAACGATTACTATTTAGAGAACAGAACATCACAATTGTCAGTCTCTTGGATAAAATTATCGATAGTGTCTATGATTTATTGTTTCACCCACTCATTCTTTAAAATTAGATCATTTAGTTTCCAATTGATTTTTGGTCTATTTTCCCCTGGTCTTTTATTGCATGTAATTTTTATTGCATCATAACCTGAAAAAGTGCATTTACTTTCTCTGCCATTCTGCATTTGATTTTTAGGTTTTTATGCCCTAATATATGGTCAATTTTTGTGTAGATTACAGGTACTGCTGAGAATAAAGTATATTCTTTTCTATATTCATTCAATTTTCTGCAAAGCTCTATCCTATCTCCATTTTCTAGAATTCTATTTACATTTTTAACTTCTTTCTTATTTATTTTGTGATTTGATTTATCTAGTACTGAAAAAGCAAGGTTGAGATCTCCCTACTAGTATAGTTTTGCTGTGTAACTCTTCTTGCAGCATTCTTAAGTTCTTTTCTAGGAATGTGGATGCTATAATACTTGGTATATATATGCTTAGTATTGACATTACTTCATTATCTATGGTACCCTTTAGCAAGATGTTTCCTTCCTTATTTTTTTCTATTATATCTATTTTTGCTTTTGCTTGCTCTGAGATCAGAGCTTTTTTTAACTTCAGTTGAAGCTTAATAGATTCTGCTCCAGCATTTTACCTTTACCCTGAATGTATCACTATGTTTAAGTGTGTTTCTTATAAACAACATATTGTTAGATTCTGATTTTTAATCCAGTCTGCTATTTGCTTCCATTTTATGGGAGAATTCATCCCATTCACATTCACAGTTAAAATTACTAATACTTTTCTCTTTACTTTCTTCCTTTCCCTCCTCCCCAATATTTTGCTCCTGTCTACTACCTCCCTCAAACAGCCCTTCCCTTTTACAGCACTTCACCTTTTCTTATCCCTTTCTTATCCCTTTCTGCTTCTACTTCTGCTCTCCCTTCATTTAGCCTACCTTCTTTCCTTTCCCCTTTCCCCTCTTAATTCTCTACAGGGTGAGACACACACAGTTTTTTTGAGGAAGGGGAACAGATGATCTGTGGATTCTTTCAAATGACAATTTGTTCTATGTTCAAGAGTTCTCAGCAGATTTCTTCTATTTTTTTTCTTGTAATTATGATCTTAAAGGCTTTTGAACTGTTATGTTCTAGGAAGTAATTTTTTAATTATGTAGAAATTCTCCACATTAATCATTTTGAATAAGAAGACTTGAGTAAAAGAAAAAATGAAAGAAAGTGAAAAATAGTATGCATCAGTCTATTCAATCAATTTCTTTGGAGGCAAATATTTGCTTCTTCAGAAGTCCTTTGGGCAGACAAAAGAATAAAGGATGGGAGCCAAGGAATCTAGATTCTAATTTCATTTCTGGAATTTATGAATTGTGTCATTTGAAGTAAACCATTTTCCTTTCTAGGCCTCAGTTTCCCCATTTGCACAATGAAGGGGTTTGAGCAGAGCAGAGAATAGCTAAGGCATTTACAGTTATTCATTGAATAATGTTGCTGTGACCATGGACAATATTCTCCAGGTTCTGTTCACTTCACTATGCATCATCAATTCATGTAAGACTTTCCCCGTTTTTCTGAAATCATCCTGCTTGTCATTTCTTATAGCACAATAATATTCTATTACAATCATATATTATACCTTGTTTAGCCATTCCTCAATTAATGAGCCTTCCTTTTGCTTCTAATTCTTAGACACCACAAAAAGAATTATAAAAAATTGTGTATAAATGAGTCCTTTTCTTTTTTTGGAAGTCATGGAATATATGCTTAGCCAGTGGTATTACTAAGTCAAAAGATATACATAGTTTTATAGTTTTTTGAACATACCAAATTGCTGTGCAGAATAATTGGATGAGTTTATAACTCCACTAGTGCCCAGTTTTCCCACATCCCCTCCAACATCTAACATTTTCCCTTTTTTGTTTCATTAGATAATGTGATGAGTGTATGGTGGTACCACAGAGTTCTTTTAATTTTATTTCTTTCATTAATTGTGATTTAGAGATTTTTTTTCACAAGGATATAGATAATTTTTATTTGTTTGAAAATCTCTTGTTCATATCCTTTGATAATTATCAATTGGGAATGATTTGTATTTTTAGAAATTGTCTGAGTTCTCTATATTTTTGATAAATGAGACCTTTATCAGAGATTATTGTTGCAAATCATTCTTCAAGTTTTATTATAATCTTTTCTTATAATCTTAGTTGCTCTCTTAATTTATTTGGATATGACCCTTTATGTACCCACATACCCATTTTGAACCCATCTTGTCATATGGTATGAAACATTGGTCTATACCTAGCTTTTGCCATACTCTTTTCCCATTTTCCCAGCAGATTTGCCAAATAATGAGTGTTCCAAAATCTTGGATCTTTGGGTTTATTATAGGTTAGATTACTATGGTCATATACTGCAATATAATTTGTACCTAATCTATTCCATTCACGCACCACTCTATTTGTAATATTTTATAATACATTTTGAGATCTGGTATGACTAAATTACATTCTTTTGTATTTTTTCTCCATGGATTCTCTTGATATTCTTGGGCTTTTTAAAAATTTTGTTAATTTTTTAGCTGTTTAAAAGTTCTTTTGATAGTTTGGTTCATATGGCAATAAATAAATAGATTAATTTGGGTAGCACTGCCATTTTTATAATATTGGCTCTGCCTACCCATGAGGAATGAACATTTTTCCAATTGTTTAGATCTGACTTTATTTGAACAAAAAGTGTTTTATAGTTGTGTTTGTATAGTTCCTGGGTTTGTCTTGACAGGTAGACTCCTAAGTATTTCATATTGTCTACAATTATAGTAAATGGAATTTCTCTTTCTTGCTATTGGACTTTGTTGGTAATATAGGAAATGCCTATGATTTATGTGTCTTTATTTGATATCCTGCAGTTTTGCTAAAGTTGTTAATTATTTCAAGCAGTTTTTAAAGTTAATTCCCCTAGGATTTTCTAAGTATAACATCATATCATCTGCAAAAAGTGAGAGTTGTGTTTCCTCATTGCCTATTCTAATTCCTTGAATTTCTTTTTTTTTCTTTTATTGTTATAATTAATGTTTCTGGTATAATATTAAATAATAGAAGTGATAATGGGTATTCTTGCTTCATCCTTGATTGTATTGAGAATGTTTTCAGTTTGTCCTCATTGCAGATAATGCTTTCTGATGATTTTAGATAAATGTTAATTATCATTTTTAGGTAAGCTCCATTTATTCCTGTGCTTTCTAGTGTTTTGATAGGAATGGATGTTGTATTTTGACAAAGGTTTCTTATTATAGTGATATAATCACATGATTTCTGTTGATTTTGTTATTGATATGTGTTATGATTCTTACAAGGTACTAAGTGGAATTGATAGACACAATAATTATCTAATTTAGCATGTTTCAGTATGATTGATCTGATCCTACAAGGAGATGTTATGGGCCAGAACTTGAAACAAGGTACTAAGTGGAATTGAGGAGACAATGGTTAAATCTAATTTAGCATTGATTTAATCCTACAACAAATAATGGTTTCCTAGTGATGTAATGACTGGAGTATACTCAGTGCACAGCATATAAGCAAGAAGCTCTCTCCACACACAGAAGCCCACAAGCCCATTCATTCCATTTCCCACCTTTGTGCTGGCTAGAGGCTTTGGATTCAGAAGGAGTTAGAGGCAGGAGATGGAAGAGACAAAGGACTTGTGGCAAGAGTTCTCAGAACTAAGGAGAGAGACAGGCCTCTAAGAAAGCTAACCAGGCCCAAGGAAGGAGACAAGACTTAAAAGGAAACAATAAAGGATTTGGACTTTAACTCCTGACTGCATTTGAGATGATTATTTCTTTGAACTGAAACTAAGGCTGCTCCCAGAAGCCCCCCAAGAAACCTGCTCCCAGAGAACATTATATTTTAGAGAAGAACATTACAGTTATGGTCAATTATACTGATAGTTTTTCTAATATTGAACCAGCCCTAAATTCCTAGCATAAATTCCACTTGGTCATACTGTATGATCTTTGTGGTATATTGTTGTAATCTTTTTGCTAGTATTTTGTTTAGATTTTTTTACATTGGCATTTAGGCAAATTGGTCTATAATTTTCTTTCTCTTTTGACTCTTCCTTGTTTAGGTATCATAAAGGGAATTTGGTATCACTCCTTCTTTGCCTATTTTTTCCAAACAGTTTATATAGTATTGAAATATACTGTACCTCATAGGATAGTTTACCTCTCAGACTTGTGGAGGAGGAAGGAATTTGTGACCAAAGGAGAACTAGAGATCATTATTGATCACAAAATAGAAAATTTTGATTACATCAAATTAAAAAGCTTTTGTACAAACAAAACTAATGCAAACAAGATTAGAAGGGAAGTAACAAATTGGGAAAACATTTTTACAGTAAAAGGTTCTGATAAAGGCTTCATCTCCAAAATATACAGAGAATTGGCTCTAATTTATAAGAAATCAAGCCATTCTCCAATTGATAAATGGTCAAAGGATATGAACCGACCATTTTCAGATGATGAAATTGAAACTATTTCCACTCATATGAAAGAGTGTTCCAAATCACTATTGATCAGAGAAATGCAAATTAAAATAACTCTGAAATACCACTACATATCTGTCAAGTTGGCTAAGATGACAGGAACAAATAATGATGAATGTTGGAGGGGATGTGGGAAAACTGGGACACTGATGCATTGTTGGTGGAGTTGTGAAATAATCCAACCATTCTGGAGAGCAATCTGGAATTATGCCCAAAAAGTTATCAAACTGTGCATACCCTTTGATCCAGCAGTGCTACTACTGGGTTTATATCCAAAGGAAATACTAAAGAAGGGAAAGGGACCTGTATATGCCAAAATGTTTATGGCAGCCCTTTTTGTAGTGGCTAGAAACTGGAAAATGAATGGATGCCCATCAAATGGAGAATGGTTGGGTAAATTATGGTATATGAATGTTTTGGAATATTATTGTTCTGTAAGAAATGACTAGTAGGATGAATACAGAGAAGCTTGGAGAGACTTACATGAACTGATGCTGAGTGAAATGAACAGAACCAGGAGATCATTATACACTTCAACAATGATACTGTATGAGGATGTATTCTGATGGAAGTGGATATCTTCAACATAAAGAAGAGCTAATCCAATTCCAATTGATCAATGATGAACAGAATCAGCTACACCCACAGAAGGAACACTGGGAAATGAGTGTAAACTGTTAGCATTTTTTTTTCTCCCTAGGTTATTTTTACCTTCCGAGTCCAATTCTTCCTTTGCAACAACAACAACAAAATTCGGTTCTGCACATATATGTTGTATCTAGGGTACTTCAAAGTTGTCTTAATTTGCATTTTTCTAATCAATAGTGATTTAGAGGCTTTTTTCATATAACCAGAAATGGCTTTAATTTCTTTTTTTTTTTTTTCCCTGAGGCTGGGGTTAAGTGACTTGCCCAGGGTCACACAGCTAGGAAGTGTTAAGTGTCTGAGATCACATTTGAACTCAGGTCCTCCTGAATTCAAGGCTGGTGTTCTATCCACTGCGCCACCTAGCTGTCCCAGCTTTAATTTCTTCATCTGAAAATCATATATCTGTTCATATATCCTTTGACCATTCATCAGTTGGGGAATGGCTTGTATTTCATAAATTTGAGTTAATTCTCTTTATCAGAAATGCAGGATGTAAAAATTTTTCCTAGTTTTCTGAAGCAAAAATTGCAGATGAAACATTAACAAAGCAATATATCACATATTTTAAATAAAATATAAATAAACTTATCACCAGTTTTAAATAAAACATTAACATAGGAACATATCACAAAGATTGTATGTTAGTATTGCCCTGGATTTCTGTAGTAAGAAATTGGGGCTGTTCAATGATATTATATATATCATTGACTACATTAATAAAAATAAAGTCATATAATTATATCAATAGGTGCAGAAAACCTTTGAAAAAGTATTTTGAGAAGGCAATGGAGTTAAGATGAAAAGACAAGAGCTCATCCCATCATCAGAGATCTCCCAAATATTCCCTTCTACTTATTCTCATCAATTGAACATAACAATCACACTCAATATGGGTATTCAAATCTATCTTACCTTCCAGGAAAATAGGAAGGGAATGGGATATGGGAAGGAGGGAACGTGATAAAAGAGAGGATATATATTTGAGGAAGGAGTGGTCAGTAGCAAAACATTTTGAGGAGGGACAGGTTAAAAGGAAAGAGAGAATATACAGGAATGGAGAGAGGGGAAATATAATTAGCAATAGTAATTATAAAAAAAAATAATAATTTTGAAGCAAGTTTCTCTGATAAGAACTCATTACTCAAACATAGAGGGAACTGAGTCAAATTTATAAAAATAAAATAAAATAAAAGCCACATCCTAATTGAAAAATGATCAAAAAGGACTATAAATTCATACATATCCTTTGACCTAACAACACTACTACTATTAGTAGGAATGAGTACTAAAAGAATTAAAAAAAAAAAAAAGAAAAAGAAAAATGAACTATATGTACAAAAAATATTTATAGTACCTCCCTTCTTAGGGAAAAAAATTGGGAATTAAGGGGTTGCCCATAAGTTGAGGAATGGCTCAATAAAGTGTGGTATGTATTTGTGATGGAATATTATTGGTCTATGGGAAGTAATGAGCAGGATGCTGTCAAAAGAAAAAAAAATCTGGAAAATCCTCCATGAGCTCAAGCAAAATGAAATGCACTGAAAGTAATAGCAATGTTTTGAGATGACCAGCTGTAAATGACTTTGATATTCTTAGCAGTAGAAATATGACTACTCTGAAGGATGTATGATGAAAAATCAGCAAAGAAACTGATTATGTCTGAATGAAGCATTCTCTCTTTCTCTCTCTCTCTTTTTCCCTCTCTCCCTCCCTCCCTCTCTCCCTACCTTCCTCTCTCTCTCTCTCTCTCTCTCTCTCTCTCTCTCTCTCTCTCTCTCTCTCTCTCTCTCTCTCTCTCTCTTTCTCTCTTTCTTTCTCTCTCTCTTTTAATTTTTTCTTTTTTTCTGTGTTTGACATTTATTATAATAAATATATGCATATGTATATTGTGTAATATAATATGAAAAAATCAGACTCAGAATTCTGTGGGATACTTTTTTGGTGGTCAGAATTTTCCTGAAGTGAATAACTTGGGATTCTTTTTTTTAATTAAAGCTTTTTATTTACACAACATATGCATGGGTAATTTTTCAACACTGACCCTTGCAAAGCCTTCTGTTCCAAATTATCCACTCCTTCACCCAGCCCCTTCCCCTAAATGGTAAGCAATCCAATATATGTTGCACATGT
Source organism: Sminthopsis crassicaudata (assembly GCF_048593235.1). Lineage (NCBI taxonomy): Eukaryota > Metazoa > Chordata > Mammalia > Dasyuromorphia > Dasyuridae > Sminthopsis > Sminthopsis crassicaudata. Next base: position 339,542,898 of record NC_133618.1, on the reverse strand, counting down.
TAAAATATCCAACATGTGTAAACATATTTATACAATTCGTACAATTCTCTTTTTGCACAAGAAAAATCGGATCAAAAAAGGAAGGTAAATGAGTAAGAAAACAAAATGCAAGTGAACAACAAAAAGAGTGAGAATGTTATGTTATGATCCACACTTAGTTCCTATAGTCCTTTCTAAGGGTGTAGATGTCATCACAGGATCATTGGAACTGGCATTAGTCATCTCATTGTTGGAAAGAGTCACATTCATCAAAATTGATTGTCAATTAATATTGATGTTGCCATGTACAATGGCCACCTGATTCTGCTCATTTCACTTAGTATTAGTTCATGAAAGTTTCTCCAGGCTTCTTTAAAATCATCCTGCTAGTCGTTTCTTACAGAACAATAATATTCCATAACATTTACATACCATAATGTATTAAGCCATTCTCCAATTGATGGCAAGCCATTCAGTTTCCAGTTTCTTTCCACTACAAAGAGGGCTGCCACAAACATTTTTGCACATGTAGGTCCCTTTCCCTCCTTTAAAATCTCTTTGGGATATAAGCCCAGTAGAAACACTGCTGGGTCAAAGAGTATGCACAGTTTGATAACTTTTTGAGCATAGTTCCAAATTGCTCTCCAGAATAATTGGATCCGTTCACAGCTACACCAACAATGTATCGGTGTCCCAGTTTTCCCACATCCCCTCCAACATTCATCATTATCTTTTCCTGTCATCTTAGCCAATCTGAGAGGTGTGTACTGGTATCTCAGAGTTATCTTAGTTTATATTTCTTTGATCAATAGTGATCAAATGTAGCTACAAATAGTTTTCAATTTCTTAATCTGAAAATTGTCTGTTCATATCCTTTGACCATTTATTGATTGGGGAATGGCTTGAATTCTTATAAATTTGAGTCAATTCTCTATATATTTTAGAAATGAGGCCTTTATCAGAACCTTTGAATGTAAAAATGTTTTCCTGGTTTATTACTTCTCTTCTAATCTTGTCTGCATAGTTTTATTTGTACAAAAACTTTTTAACTTAATATAATCAAAATTATTCATTTTGTGATCAAATAATAATCTCTAGTTATTCTTTGGTCACAAATTCCTTCCTTCTCCACAGATCAGAGAGGTAAATTATCCTATTTGTTTATAATATATTCACATATTTAGAAATGGCTTTTTAGTTATGTCCTGAGCTAAGCAGGAATTTATACTTCCTCACATAACTTCCATTTACATTTTCCCCCTTTAATCATAAAAATACAAGTTATGTAATTTTCTCCTAGGAAATCAGATGTTGTAATTCTCTCCAAGGTAAGTTTTGATGTTGTTTTTTAATCATTACAACACTATGAGGTGCCAGAAGGAGAGATGGTAGATAGAATGTGACTAGTAAATGGGAAAGGGAGTCCTTGATTAAAGGAAGATTGATACAGGACAGGATCTTGTCATCCCCAAAATTATGTTGAATTATTCCTGTAAGATTTTCCTAAAACCATATGTAATGTATTAACATACAACAAAATTTATAGTAATATCATCTGGATCTGTTTTTTCAAGTTGGCACATTAATGAGTCTAAGAAAAGAGTTCCATTTTTCTCCTTTCTAGGGAGTTTACTTGATAATCAAGCTAGCCTAAGGAGATTTAGGAAAATCACAGAATTGCCCAATCTGGGCTTCTGAGAAAAGCTCATACAATTGACTGTGGTTAATTTTATACAAGCAACACATAGACCATTCTCCTGAGATAATTATTATTGATGAAACTTTCCCTCATAAGATTATAAATATATATATGCATATATATGTATATATATGTATATATATATACATATATATATACAAAATCAAAAATCTGTTGAGCTGGATGTCTACTAGAATAATACTTCAAAAGTAAGGGTTTTCAGATGTATATTTGCTCACTAATACATGCATGTATATGTATTAAAATATTTATAATAACCCTTTACAATCCTAAACTGTCTTTCATCTGTTGAACTCTGAGTGTTTTATAAACATTAATTCCAACAAAACTCTTCTGAGGTAGATAAAAATAGTTATTATCCACTTTACAGATGAACCAACTAAGGTAAATAAATGACTTGCCCAAGACCAATCAACATCTATGGGAGGGCTAACATAGAAAGTTTGGAGTTCCTAGAGATTCTGATTTCGGATTTTAGAATAGTCAAAACAATCATGTTATAGTTAGATCCCATGAGCAAGTGGAAGGGAAATTTTTGTTCTCAGAATGTAGTATCTCCTATTTTGAAAAAGCTGAGAGCATACTTTCTTTTGCCGTTGGGGTTTAGCTAAGCCAAAGCATATGTTTGCCTTTTTATACCTATTGGTTTGTTCTCTTTGCTGTCATAATCACTGCTGTTCATAGAGAAAGTCTGAACCATGTAAACATTTCTAGGTCTAGAAAATTTTCATTAATAGATTTCTGTTTGCACAACTGGCAAGTTTATAAACCTTAAACTCTGTATAAATCAAAATTATAATTACAAGCATAAGAACATTTTGATATGTTTTCTTGTTTACTATTATGCTCTGACATATTTTCAGTGCACAAAATTTAGTCTGATTCTTCCAATGGAACAACACAAAAGAGCAAGTGTAGAATATTTCCTGATATCAATATATTTCTAACTGTGCTACTACCACAGTACCAAAGAGCTTAGAAAAGCAAGTTAAATGAATTTGATTCCACTGTAACATCATACTGTTTATAGTTATGAAGTTCTTAGGAGCTGCATTCAGACCTGAGACTGCCATAATTCTGATTTATGTAAAGACAGACATTTTCCCTCACCATTCCCTCACCCTCATACATTGGGATCTACTATAAAGATCCAAACCACAGTAGGATTGAACAATCTAAGAGAATGTGAAGCTGTTGATTCAAAATAGAATGAAGCTCATGACAGAGAACTGAAACATATTCTAACCCTGTCACTGGTACAGGTCAAATGACAAAATGTCTTTATTCCAAGTCAGAAAGTTAGATGAGGAAAAAAAAAAAAAAAAAAAAAAATATATATATATATATATATATATATATATATATATTTCACTTATAATTGAAATTTACTATTTCCTTCAATTATTTAAAAATATTTTTTCTTAAAAGGGATCCATGATATACCATCTCATACCTATCAGATTGGTTAATATGATAATGACAAAATGATAAATGTTGGAGAGAATGTGGGAAAATTGAGACACTGCTGGTGGAGTTGTGTATTGATCCATCTATTATGGATAGCAATTTGGAATTATGCCCAAAGCTTGAACAAACTGCATACTCTCTGACCCAGCAATACCACTATTAAGTGTATCCAAATTATAAAAAAGGGAAAAAATACCTACATATGCAAAAATATTTAAAGCAGTCTTTTTCATAGTGGCAAAATATTGGAATGTAAAGGGAAGCGCATAAATTGGGAGATGACTGAACAAGCTACAGAATATTAATGTAATAGAATATTATTGTGCAATAAGAAATAATGAACAGGCAGATTTCTGAAACATCTGGAAAGACTCATATGAACTGATGCAAAGTAAAATGAGAAGAAATAGGAAAACATTATAGATAGTATAAGTAACATTCTGTAATTATCAACTATACATGACTCATTTCTCCTCAGCAACACAATGATCCAAGACAAGTACAAAGGACTCGAGAAAAATGCTATCCACATCCAGATAATGAACTTAGTGAGTCTGAATACAGATCAAAGTATATTTTTTCACTTTATTATTTTTCATGTTTTTTTCCCTTTGTGATCTGCTTCTTCTTTTATAACCATGACTAACATGGAAATATGTTTTATATGACAGCATGTGTAAAACCTATATCAAATTACCTAACATTTTTTGAAGAGGGGAAGGGAGGAAGGGAAGAAGAAAAATGAAAAACTCAAAAATTTATAAAAATGAATGTTAAAAATTAAAAAGATGTTATTTTTATTTTATTTTTTACTTATTTTTAATTAAAACTTTTTTTATTTTCAAAACATATATATATACATGGATAATTTTCAACATTCAACCTTGCAAAATCTTTTGTTCTAAATTTTTCCTTCCCTTCCCCCCATCTCTTCCCCTAGACTGCAAGTAATACAATATATGTTAAGCATGTGCAATTCTTCTATACATATTTCCACAAATATCATACTGCACAAGAAAAATCAGATCAAAAAGGAAAAAAACGAGAAAGAAAACAAGATACAAACAAAAAGAGTGAAAATACTATGTTGTGATCCACACTCAGTTCCTGCAGTTCTCTTTCTAAGTGCAGATGACTTTCTTCATCACAAGACCATTGCAACTAGCTTAAATCATCTCATTGTTAAAGAGAGGCACATCCATCAGAATTGTTTATTATACAATTTTGCTGTTGCCATGTATAATGATCTCATGGCTCTCCTTGTTATTAATTTTTTAAATAAAATTAAGTAAAAAAGGGGGCACCAGATTGCCAAAGGGATCTCTGACAGAAAACAAATGAAGAATCCCTGCTTTTAAGGCCCTCCTTCTTGCTGGAGTCATCTTGAGAATAAGATAATATAAACCAGCATATTCTGGGAGGCACTAAAACCAGATTAAGGAAATCAATACAAAATAAATATTTTCTTCTGTTCTTTAAAGTTCTTTCTAAGAACCTGATTTTCCTTAAACAAAAGAGAGAAATAAGATCAAATTTTAATCATATTACAACTATCTTAAAGCCATAGTTCTCTGGAGAAGTGTGAACTGGTTTATAAAAGTCAGCAGGAATCTAAAGTCAAATAGGAATCAAAACTCATTTGATTTCCTTGTTTTGTTTTTATTTGGGATTCCTTCCTGAACTTTCCACCCTTCTGAACTTTCACCTTTGCTCATACCTTCTCTTTACCCTCTGCTTCCACCATTCTATTAGAATCCATGTGCAGCTATTAAAAAACAAAACCTAAACTATAATAAAGCAGCAGTCATCAAAACTATTTGGTACTGGCTAAGAAAAAGAGTAGTTGATCAGTGGAATATGCTAGATTCACAAGATACAATAATCAATGATTACAGTAATGTTTGGTAAATCCAAAGACTGCAGCTTCAGGAATAAGAATTTACTATTTGATAAAAAATTACTGGGAAAATTGGAAATTAGTATGGCAGAAACTAGGCACTGGCCAATATCTAAAACTCTATACCAAGATAAGATCAAAATGGTTTCATGATTTAGACATAAACAACTAAAAATAAGAAAAACCTAGAATCCTGGGACTGCATTAAAGTTATGCAATTTATAAACTTGGAAATTCTTCAACACAATACCAACTTTTACTTTTTCCTGATTTCCTAAGTCATAGATTTATGCTTCTGTTAGAGCAAGGCCTGCCAATAAGGGGAAATAAAAAGCTAATGGTCATTTCATATGAGCATATATAAGCATTTTTATAACATGTTAAGTAGAGGGCAGTGCTAGTAATAAGACTTGAATGTCACTGAAAAGGATAGCATCACCATATACCTGCTTTAAATACAAAGTCATATTAGGTGAAGCCCAAAGAACAAAGTTGTATGCAGCTTAACAACAAAATCATTAAAAAACAGAACTCTCCTTTTAATCCTCTCCTATAAGACAATATGTGAATGTTAGCATATTTCAACTGCTTCACAAATGTTAGCATATTTCAACTGCTTCACATTCCTTCTTCCTTAGTTTTGAGAACATACTACATTTTAAAACTTGTTAGGTTCTTTCATGTTTTATTTGACCCTATGTAATTGCATTCCTAAAGGAATAACAGGCTCCTCCAGTAATTTATATTCTGTATTAAATGCCAGTTTTGAAGAGACACAGTAAACAGTTTGATTTAACCTTCTTGCCTTTTCTTTAAAAGTTAAAAACTGAACTGGGGGCATACAGTTCTAAAGATTTTTAGAAAGGGGAGCTTGAAGATAGGGAAGAGATATAAAAAATTAACTGAAAGAAGCATAACAATGGAAGAAAAAGTTTCTTCTTAAAGTTTATCCATTCCCCCTTTAGGTTGTCACCAATTGAAACTATAAAGACATAGCTTTTCTTATTGTAATTTGTAGTGTTCAATTCTAGTCCAGCACAGTTATAAAGGCTATAAATAAGAACCATATTCTGGAAATGTTAGGATTCCGTTCCACGTTACCACCTACTGCTCTAACTATGGGGACTCCCACAATAGCCCACAAAATGTGCTTTCTCCTCTGCACAAATTGATGAGTTGTGGCTTTGGTATCCACTACTTTTCCTTTAGTTGGTTTCTTTTGTTTTCAGGCACTCTATTCCTATGATACTATTTGTGCTGAAAATATTTCATTTCCCTTTATAAATTTACTTACAACATGTGTAACCCCTGTTTAATCACCTATCCTAAGCTAATTATGGGGAAAAGTTAAATAAATTTTTATGTAATAGCATATTTTATGGATGCATTTATGTATATATATATATATATATACATACATACAGCAGAGTTCTAAAACTTAAATTCAAACTATTCTTCTGGCTCCAAGCCTGGTATTCTTTTCATTTTCATTTTCATACTTGTAAATGCTAAACATCACATACCTGCAGTTGACAGGAATGAACATTTATCACCCTAATGTTTCATGCAAGTAAATTTGCAAATTCTAATTGTTAATGTCTACACAGAGGACCTTTGTCTTCTCCATAGACATGATGGATGGCAAACTACAGATGAAGTGGAAGTGTATGACTGTTAAATAAATTTTACACTCTATTATTTGTCTTCCATCTTATGTATTACATTGTCATAACTAAGATAAAAGCAGAGTTAATTTACCATAGCAATAAAGTTTCTATTGGACACATATATTATAATACTGTTAACTGGAATAAAATTCTTGTTGATAGCACCGAAATCTTAAACAATCACTAGAGATATAAATAATCCAAACATTTATTAAGCTTTTTCTAGATACAGAGTGTGGATACTAGTCCTTTATATATAAATAAAATAAAATAAAATAATAAGTTAAACTAGGACATAGATTTTGTCTTTAAAAAGGCTTTTAACTAGGAATTCTTGTGCTCAATATAAATTAGATTGAGATGTGAGTGGCAGGTGATGTGTGCAGGGGAAGAGGAGGGGGAGTGGCAAGCAGACAGTACAGACAAATTCAGATAGTCATAGCAAGACAGACAGTGACCTACCTGCCAACAAGTGTGGCTGTCTTTCACCATTTTGATGGTAGGTGGAAAGATTGGTCTTATAAGAGAAATGTCCTAGAGATGTTAACTGGAAATAGTGTTATTTGTGATTATGTGGACTTGCAGAAGATTGTGCATTGAAGTGTGGAGGCTGTGTTTCCTTTTAGAAAGGAAGTATACACAATATACAGAAGCAAATGAGCATAATATCCTAGTTTTTTATAAATGCAAAGATCCTAGTGATTGAGGCAAAAAATGAAAAATAGTCTGGCAGAAATTAAGCATAGACTAATTATTTTACACTGCATAAAAAGAGAGGCTCCAAATGGATATATGCATTTTCCATAAACTACGAGCAAAAAAAAATTTATAATAAGAAATATGACTGAGGAAATTATGGTCTCATAACAAAACAAGAGATAGAGAAATTCACAGGGGGGTAAATGGACAACTTTAATTATACAAAATTTAAGTGTTTTTTACATAAATCAAACCAGTGTAGCTAAAATTAGAAGAGAAGCAGAAAATTGGAAAGAAGGAATTTTTGCAGCAAGTTCCTCTCTGATAAAGGTCTCTTAAGAGATTTAGGAAACTGATTCAAATTTACATTAATAAAGTTCATTCTTCAATTGCTGCATGGTCAAATGATATAAGCAGAAACTTTTCAGAGGAAGAAATCTAAACTTTCAAAAATATGAAAAATTTCTAAATCATAAGAAAGTGCAAATTAAAGCTTCTCTGGGGTACCACTTCATACCCAATAGTTTGATGAAGTTGGCAAAAAAGGAAAATAATAAATGCTGAAGATCTATAGAAAAATAGGTATATTAAGATACTATTGATGAAACTGGTTCAACTATTCTGGAAAGGATTTTGGAATTATACTCCAAAAGTTATTAATCTGTAAATACCCTTTGACTCAGCAATGCCAATATTTGGTCTATAATCCAAGGAGATTAAAGAGGAAAGGAAATTACATGCACAAAAAATTTTTATAGCAACTAGCGACAAAGAATTGGAAACTAAGGAATTCCTATAAATTAGCATATGGATATAAGATAAAATATTAATGTAATTGAATATTGTTTGTCTTACAAGAAATAATGAAAGAAATAGTTTCAGAGAAACCTAAGATGGCTAGGGAAGTTAGGTGGCACAGTGGAAGGGCAATTAAGTGGTGGAGTATAAAGACTCCTCTATCAGAGTTCCAATCTGTCCTCAGATACTTACTGATTGTACAACCTTGAGCAAGTCACTTAACCCTGTTTGTTTCAGTTTTTTATCAGTAAGATAAGCTAGAGAAGGAAATGGGAAACCCTTCCAGTATCTTTGCCCAGAAAACCCCAAATAGGGTCACAAAAAGCCAGACATAACTAAAACTGAAATGATGATGAAATGAGAAAGATCTGTATGAATTAACTTGAAATAATTAGAAAATAATTTATACAATAATGAAATTATTATAAAGTCAAACAACTTTGATTTAAGCATGTTGATCAACTATGATTCCAGTAGGTTCATAATGAAACAGACAACCCATTCCCTGAAAGAGAAGTGATTGAGACTTTTTTTTTTTCCACATGGTCAATGGGAGAATTTTTTTTTTTTTTACTTGACTATACATGTTTATAACAAGAGTTTGGCTTTTCTTTCTTTTCAGTGAGCAAGGAGAGAAGGTGTATCTTCATAGATTGAATAAACATTTAATTTAAATAAAAGTACTTAAGAATAGGAATGACTAAGTCCCAAATTTTCAAATTATATTTAAAAAAATAATAAAAATAAATTAGTTGGGTTTCAATATTTTCATTGTCATTGATAATACATGATTCCTAGATTAAAAAAAAAAAAAAAGAAGATATCATACCTGACAAAACTAAGTAAAAATCTCTGTAATTATGCAATTGAATAATGCGCCAGATAATTATATTCATCTGTGGATAATATGAACCAATATTTGGAGCTTTCACAAAGGTCCTACTCTGATATGACATACTAGAGGGGAACGGATTCTCAAAGGCCATGACAGAAAACAAGCTAAAAAAAAAAACTACATTTATATATCTAAAAGACAGATTTTATGATTGTTTTCTGAGAACCAGCCTTAGTAAATGTGAAGAAGTTGATTGCAGTTTTCTTTTCTTTTTTAAAAAATTTTATTTATTTTTTTGCAGTTTCTTGAAAGAATATCTCTCATCTCTAAAAAGAAGGTAACATGTACTTTTTTATTGGTTCATATTTCTTCATATTGAAACATACTAATGTTGGACAATAATTTTAATATTTCAAAGGCTTTAAAGAAATGACAGAAGAAAAAAAAAAAGAAAGGAAGAAAGAAAAGAAGGAAGAAAGAAGCATTGCCCAACTGGAATCGACTGTTTGGGTCCCAAGAGGAGCAGTTACACTATTTACAGATTATTGTTTGCCCTTCATTCTGTTTTTTAAATTTTATTTTAATTTATAATATTATTTTCCAATTACATATAAAGATAGTTTTCAACTTTTATTTTGTAAGATTTTGAGTTCCAAATTTTTATTTCTGTTTCCCTTCCTTACCTTCCCTCTCCCAATGCTAGCAAATGGATATAGGTTATATGTGTACATTCATTTTTTTCTTTATTAATTGTTTTATTTTTTTCTGGTTATACATGTATGTTAACTTTTTAAATACACATTTCTTAATGAATCATGTTGGAAGAGAAAAATAAGAACAAAAGGGAAAAACCATGGAACAGATTTTAAAAAAGAAACAGATAAAAGAAGTAAACAGAGCATATATTGATTCACATTCAATCTCTATAGTTCTTTTTCTAGATGCAGATGGAATTTTCTATTTATTGTATGTATAGAAGAATTGCATAGTTTAACATACATTGGGTTACTTGCTTTCTAGGAGTGGGGATAGGGAGAAAGGAGGGAGAAAAATTTGGAACACAAAGTTTTGCAAGAGTGAATGTTGATCACTTCCAATTGATCAATGATGGACAGAAACAACTACACCCAGAGAAGGAACACTGGGAAGTGAATGTAAATTGTTAGCACTACTGTCTATCTACCCAGGTTACTTATACCTTCGGAATCTAATACTTAACGTGCAACAAGAAAATGGGATTTACACACATATATTATATCTAGGTTATACTGTAACACATGTAAAATGTATAGGATTGCCTGTCATCTAGGGAAGGGAGTAGAGGGAGGGAGGGGAAAATTTGGAAAAATGGATACAAGGGATAATGTTATAAAAAAATTACTCATGCATATATACTGTCAAAAAATTTTATAATTATAAAATTAAAAAATAAATGAAAAGAAATAAAGAAAAAAAGAAAAAAAAAGAGTGAATGTTGAAAACTATTTTTGTACATATTTTGGAAGTAAAAAGTAATTTTAAAAAGTGGTCACTTGAGATGTATATAGTTACACGTAGTGATAGAGATCTAGGAATCATAGGTCCATCAGTAGGAGTTAACTAGTAGCATAGATAATCTGAAAAGATAACCACTATCAAAAGTAAGAAGTAAGCCTGGCCTGGTATGTCAGAACATATGGACTTAGAGCAGGGCATCTTAAAAAAAATTTTCACTCACATCCCCTTTTCACCTGAGAAAATTTTACATGACCTTGATATATAAAATAGGTACACAAATCAAACATTTTCTGTTAATAAATCATAATTTCACAACCCCCACATTTATTTATGAATCTCCATATAGGGACCCAACCCACAATTTAAGAAACTGGGATATAGAGGGAGTTGTTTGGACAAAATCAAGGTGAGATGTATAATGGCTATTTAGGAGTTCTATCAAATGCTTTATGGTTAGACTGTTTTAAGACTCAACTTCTTGAAAGAATATGACAATAGTAATAAATCATTATGCCCTTTTAAAAGTCTTGCTCTCAAGGCATACTTGTGGATCTTTTAAGTGTTTTTTTTTGTGTATATAACAACTATCTCATACTATAATGATATTGTACATTGCGTTCTTTTCTACTCCCTACTTTTGGGGCATTCTAACCATGAAACAAAAACTATAAATAATTTTCCCCAGGATGCTAAGATAAAGGATTTGAACAACCAATGAGTATGAGAAAAGGAATCTAATCCCTCTTGTTTAGTGATCTAATTCCCTCAGGACCACTAATCAAATCCTAGTTGATATCAAAGCTGGGAAGTTTTTAGGGAAAAGGGAACAATAGTTATAAATTTTTGCTCTTGAAGCAGGTATTTGATAAGTGAAATAGGAATAAAGGCTAGCAGAATAGTGGAAGGAGTGCCAGATTTGGACTATGGATAGAGTAGATTAAAATCCTTCCTCTAACATTATACAATCCTTCATCTAACACTATACATTACACATGGACAAATCTTTAAACATCAATTTCCTCAATGGAAAAATGAGGATAATACCTATAGCATTTAACTCATACAGTTATTGTAACTTTGGTCTCAGCTACTTAGTAGTGTTATTACTTTGAACAATTTACTTTATTTCACTAAGACTCAGTTTCTTCAATCATAAAGGAGTTAGTTCTCCTTTATGGCCTTTCAAGTTTCAAATTTCTTATCTTATTGGTTATAGATTTAAAAAAGATAGACAAATCAGATACATGCATAGATAGATAAGTAGATGGATGGATTAAGATGTTTAGTCATTTCAGTTGTGTCTGCTAGTTTGTGATCCCCTTTTGGGGGTTTTCTTGGCGGAGATATTGGAGTGGTGTGCTATTTTCCTCTATAGCTCATTTTATAGATAAGGAAACTGAGGCAAATGAGGTTAAATGATTTGTCCAGGGTCACACAGCTAGGAAATGTCTGAGACCACATTTGAACTCAGTTTTTCCTGATTCCAGGTCCAGCACTCTACTTGTTATTGTGTATTTGTATATCTGTATTTGAAGATATTTGTGTATATGTATCTGTGTCTATATGCCCATACATAATATATGCATAATATATGTTTATGTAGATGCATAATATATATGTATGTGGATGTATCTATAAACACATATGTTTATAAAATTCTTTATTTTTATAAAATAAAAGATAGCTTTCAGAAAAAAAAAAAAATACTTAGCAATCAACTTCCAAATTCTCAATTTCGACAAGAGAAAAGTAAACCCAAGGGAGGTTAATTCTCTTACCCAAGGTCAACAGAGTTAATATTTGGGCAGCTAAGGTAGCAAAAACTTGCTGTGTAACATACAGAAAAATAGCATGGATGAGCTGAGTTGCTTTGTATTTCCTCTCCATATTTGTACCTGCAGAAATGATAAAGTTGGAAGAACAATTGATGACAGCTATAGATCATGTCTCAAAATCTAACCCTTCTGTAGCAGGACATTGAAAGTAAGTTTCTTATTCTTCATTTTCGTACTTCCTATTCACAAATGATGAAGTATACCACCAGAAAGACTTAGGAGCTATCATAATATCTAAATCAGCTTCAATAGTTTAAAACCAGAAAAGTAAACAACTTTAAACAGTAGAAATAAGCTTTGGTTTTAACATCTGCCTTTTCAGGCAGCTGTGGTGAAGGAGAGACCAAATGACACTGAGCTTTAACAGATCCTATGGAAGAAAAAGTTCCCTCAAGCAATTAGTCAGCTTCAGCTGTACTCTTGCTAGGATCCCAACAGGTAGAGACAATAGTGTCAGTAGTAAGAGAGACAGCAATCTAAAAACTAACCTTTTTTTTTGTCGTTCCTTGTTCACTTTTAAAAAACAAACTACTTTTGTGTTTATATCTCAAGCATAAAAACTTATTAAAACTTTTTTTTGCCTGCTTCCCTCTTTTCTCTTCTTTTCTTCTTTCCATCCCTTTTAAATCATCTGCTAGAACTCCCTTAACTTCTCCTTCAGTTCAGGTGAGAACAATTTTCAACTATTTTTACAACACTGGCCACTTAGGACTCACTCAATTCTTACACAGAGGTCTTTTTAAGAGGAAGAGCCTCTAGAAAATTGGCTTTCGATGTTGCATGTTATATTGATTAAGAAATAATTTTCTTTTAATTCTAAGTCTATGTGGATGTAGAAAAGGCAATGTTTTGAGTTTAAAAAAAACCCCACTCATTTCCATGATTTTAGAGTGTACTTTGATCTCTTGTACATTTAAGTGTTGCTTAGTTTTACATCATCCACTGATGTCCACTGCCTGATAGGTATTGCTCAGAAGCTGCCAGTAAGATTTATGTCATTACAAAAAATAAAAATAAGAATCAGCCACATGGCATCAGTCTCATTCAACAGATCACTTGTAGCAATCCACAACGATTTCATATGATTCCATTTTTCACCAAAAGCTCCATGTCTCTCATCATCTCTAAGATTATAAATTGAAAAAGGTTTAGAATCTACATTGGTGGAGAGACTTCAAATCAAGAAAATCAAAGCTGTTTATAAATGTATGTTCCATATGACTATTTGACATATTTCAATATGTAGATACTACAACCTATCATCTACATTCATCCTGTTCTCTTGGAAACCCACAAAAAAGGGCTAGATTTCCCACAAATCACAAAATTATTTTCCTTAGAAAAAGAATTGAACTTCAGAATTTACTATTTACATTTTCTTTTTTTTTATGGAAATCCAAATATAGAACAGTACTTAGCTAATATTTTCACATTAAAAAGTGTGTCTTGTTATATTTTCAACAAAATTCTGCCATAGGTTTACAGATGAATAGAAAATTTATTTGAGGACATCTCCCAGCTATAAACATTTTTACTGCCTGTCCCCACACTATGCCTATAATTCTTTCCCTTCTCACTTTCCCAGCTTCCTTCAAATACTGGCCTAAATCCCACTTTCTACATATTTCCTGATTATCCTTAAAATCTTCCCTTTGTTAATAATTGCAATTTATCCTGAATATATTGTCTTTTTGAATCCTGTCTTCCTAATTAGACTGTGAGCTCCTTAAGAATAGGACTATCTTTTGCCTTTTGATATATTTCCATTGCTTAGCCAGTTTTGCCTGGCACATTACATTACATGCTTAATAAATGTTTATTGGTTGAATGAATGACAATACCAACTCAATATAAGACAACTTTTTCTTTAAATTATAATCATTTTCATGTTCTGATGTCCCCAAATAAAATACTTCATGGAGACAAACCAATCAAAAAGAAAAAGAAAATTCCTGTCCCAAACCTTCTTTGATCTCAAATGAACTAAAATTTAAAGTTATCAAGATTCTATTCATTTATTAAAATACTTGTTTTGTGCTATGAATCATACTGATTGCTGTGGGGGAACAAATAAAAAGAAAAAAAGTTGTAGCCTTAGACCTCAAAGTCTTTAAAGAGGTCATCTCACAGTAGTATAACATTATAGTGGGTGCTTCTGATGTGTTTAATGTTCAGCATCAATTGATGTATTTGAGATTTAGCACCAAATGATGAGACTGATGTGGGCATTAAATATTGGGGTTTAGTCATATAAAGAATTCAAAATGGCTGTTCTCTTTCGCAAAAGGTAAGTTTATTTAGGAAATTACAGAGAAAATGAGAAGATATAATAAACACCAGGAATGGTAAATATGAAATGGGAAAATATATAATTAGATACCATGAAGCTTGGGGAGATGAGATGGGGTAAGGAGAAAGACACCATGAGCAATAGTAGGGGGATGAAAAGAAAGACACTATGAGGCATGGGGGAAGGGTACGGAGAAAAACACCAAAAAGGCAGAACGCCATGGCTGGCTTATTCCAAAAGGGGTTCAACAAAGATGGATTCATAGCAAATTTATAGGGGAAATTTAATCTCAGGGGTTTGACATAACTTGGATTTCTGAATGGACATAGCAAGGTGAGGCCTTCACAGAGGATGGGACTATAAGATTAAACTGACTCTCATCAGTGCTCTTCTCTGCTTGACTCAGAGAGTAATCTTATCAATACTTCAGGCTTTCACTGTCAACCCCAGACTTCATTTTTTTTTTTTTTTACCAAAATGTTTCACCATTCTGGTGAATAGAAGTAGTCCCCAGGCAGAGACCTAAAAACCAAAATTTTCACTTTTAAAAAACAAACTATTTTGTGTTTATATCTCAAGCATAAAAACTTAATTAAAACTTTTTTATTAAAGTTTTTATTTTCAAAACATATGCATGGATAATTTTTCAACATTGACCCTTGCATAGCCTTGTGATCCAAATTTTCCCCTTCTCCCCACCCTCTCCCCTAGATGGCAAGCAATCCAATATATTTTATACATGTTAAGATATATATTGAATCCAATATATGTAAACATTTAAATAAAACTTTTACGCCTAATTTTCAACTCTTAAAATTTTAACAATCTAATATGGATCAGGAGAGTAATCCCTGGTTTGCTCCAGGGAACAAAGGTAAACAGAAAGGCTCAAGGATCATGAGATCATGAAATGAAATCACAAAAAGTACCAAAAGGTACCTTTATTGATGAAAAAAGATAACAAAGATGACAAAATCCAAAGATAATTTTGCAATATTCTTTTGAAAAAAGGAATCTTTTATAGCTCAGAGGAAGAAGGGAATGTAAAAGCAGGATCTTGAGAATGACAAGGATGTGCATTGAGAAAAGTCTGGGAAATCTGAATTTCCCATGAAGGTGGAAGTATTAACAATGAAAAAGCTGGATGAGCTCTAGCTTCTCATAATTCTATGCAAACAGGACAGTCTGGAAAACTAACCTGATCAGAGTTGACAAAGAAGCAGCATGGGCTTCTTCCTAAGAATAAGTTAGTTTAAGATTCACATCAACCCTATTCTATCTAATTCTTTTCCTTTAGTATCAACAACTCAACTCAACTCTCTGCAGCCATACATTTCCCAACTTCCCTATACAGTAATTTTTTCTTTTCTTTATTATTTTGCACAATTCTTTCTCTCTCCCCAAAATCTTCTCTCACAGAAACAGGAAATATAATGGATGGACCCCCAAGACTATACTTTTTTTTGACCACACTATTATAGATAACCCAAATCTCCAGATAATAATATAGGTGTAGGTTATTTATGTGATACTTGGAGTTTACCTTGCTGAAACTTGAAATTCTGGAATATAGCAGCAGCAGCCCACATAGGTTTGTCTGATGGCTCCTTCCTTAGGCCTAAAGAAAGCAGGTGTATGTTAACCCAAAGAGAGTATGATTTGTTTGTGATTTTGCAGCACCAACTCAATCCATCATATAACTGATGATGTTAACCAAACTACTCTGGCGAGCCTAATAATGTTCAGATTATTTTCTCCCCTCCAGGTGTGCATGCAAACATGTGCCCATGTACACACACACACAAACCCACACACACACGCACACACACACACACACACACACACACATACAACTTCTTGGGATAGTTTCTCAATTTAGAGACAAAAAATGAAATATCATTCAAAAATATAAAATTTATGATTTATCCCCACAGCAAAGTAAATATTATGTATGTTCCAAGCAGAAGCTGACTTTCAAAAATGTGGGAGGAAAAAAAACCTCAGATATAAAAGCAAGGTCTTAATGGGAAGAAAAATGCAAATTCTGAATTGGAGATGGGTAGATTACCCTTGTAAACATGGAAGGTAGTCAAAATGTTTCATTGTGGAGATGAGGAAGGAGATTCAAAATTAGAAATTCAGAAGAAAATTCAAAACAGAGTCGAGGAATCTTCTTAAGAATGAATTGGATGCTCTAAGGAGGAAGAAGCTGTTGTTTTGAAAGAGAAGGATCCTTCCTTCTCTTCTTCCTCTTTTTTTTTAGGAAGAAGGGAGGGAGAAAGGGAGAGGGTGAAGGAGAAAGAATAGAGAGAGGGAGAGGAAGAAAGGGAGGAAGAAGGAGAGGAGACAGAGAGAGAGAGAGAGAGAGATATGAAAAGGAAGAAAGAGGGGAGAGAGAAAGAGGGAGAGGTAAAGAGGCCATTCTCTTTGGTAAAATGTAGATTTATTTAGGGAAAAGATTACATACAAAATGAAGGAATACAATAGACACTAGTAATGATAAATGTGAATTACAATGAAACAGCATATGAAAGACAAGTTCCTCAGTGGGACTCACAATTTCCCAGTGGAAAGGGAGCACCTAATGAGTTGGAGCACGCCCTTAGCTGACAGGCTAAATCCTGAAGGAGCCTTGGCCCCCTGTAAGTTAGTTATAAAGAGGAGAAGTGGAGTTGGGAAGCATAGTGGAGATAGAGAGGAAGAGGAAGAAGGAGAAAAAGGAGAGGGCAAAGGAGGAGAGGAAGAGGACAAGAGAGGCAGGGAGGAGAGAGAGAGAGAGAGAGAGAGAGAGAGAGAGAGAGAGAGAGAGAGAGAGAGAGAGAGAGAGAGAGAGAGAGGGTAAAGCTACAAAACTAACATATGAGACATCATCCAGTCAAGGTCAAAGGAAGTTGAGTTGGTGATTCCCTATTTGAAGAAGAAAGGTACTGAGTCAGTTATTTGTCAATATAATTACCACATAGAGGTTTGTTGTGCTGAGGGGTGACAGATACTCTAACAGCGATGGGGGTCCTCAGGCCGGTGTCACAGGTTTTGTGAAAGAATTCGCAGTCCCAGAATGCAAGTGAAGTTTTTGGCAAAAATGGGTTTACTTCACTGAGAAACCCTTTTTCTCAGTGAACTGCTTCCTGATTAGGAAGATAGCAAAGATTTGATTATAGAGTCTTGTTTTTTATTTAGCCTTCTATTGTTTAGGGCTAGGGAGCCATTAGGGGCTAATTTCCAAATCAATAAGGGTGGTGATTGTTTCCCAGAATACAGTGATTCCCAGATCAAAGTGGGAGCTTCCCATGGGAACCAGGTAGTTTTCCAGAGCCAGAAGATTCATATAGGTGTGGATAATTTTTAGAAATTTCCCCAGTCCAGGTAGCCCACTCTCCACAAAGATCAGGGAAACACAGAGTCTTGTTACATCATTCCCCCCTCAAGCAGTCACCCCAAATTCATTTGGGGCAAAGGGATGGAGGTCTCATCTTCTGAAGCTGCTTCAAGCTGACAAGGGTCATATAGCTGTTCCTATGCTCAATGGGGGTTCAGGCCAGGAGAGGAAGTGCAAGATCCGAAGATGGCAACAGCAACATCTAGGAGATGTTGAGTGTCCAAGCCAATTGTCCCATGATCTTTAAATTGAACAAGTAGTTGGAAGTTCATAACTTAGAGCCTGAAGGAAACAAATGTCATTATTTGCAAATAATGCATCAGGTCCCATCTGTGGGTTATACTAAGGATGCTGATGACCTACCCAAGAATCCTGAATGCCCCCCATTGCCCACGGAAGTCCTAACTTAAAAGCCTAAGAAGCAGTTAACATCGTTCTGGCAGGGCCACAGAATGGCATCAAGAAAAGCCAAAGGGAAAATTCTAAGAGCAAAGTTCTCCTCCTTGGGGTGGGAAAAAGTGAGGAAGAAGACTAGAGTGAGAGAAAGGACACAGACAATTTCACCCTTCTTTCTCCAGAATGTTTTCAGGGGTCTTGCAGAAGAGTAGTTTCAGGTCCTCTGTGGGTTCACAAGAATATTCTGAAATATCTGAGGAAGTAACAGAAGCAGCATTTTTAATCCTAGAAATGAGTCCAGCTGGGGAACTCTTCCAGTGTGACTGATGTTGGAGCACCAAGCTGTGTGCAAACTGAGTGACCCGATAGTGTTCTGGATCTACAAGAATGTCAGTGGTTAAGAAGGGCCTCGCATACAGAAGTTCAAAGGAGCTAAGCTTAATGTTCTCCCATGGTGCAATGTGGACTCTAAGAAGTCCTAATGGGAGATTCTTTACTCAGTGCTCTCGAGTCTCTAAGCACAGTTTAGTAAGAACTCTCTTGAGGGTGTGATTTATTTTCTCTACCTTCCCAGAAGCCTTAAGATGTTTGGCAGAGTGGAGGTGGTAAGTGATTTTAAGTGCCTCAGACACATTTTGGATTACCTGAGAAGTGAAGACTGGGCCATTGTCGCTCTGTAAGGAGCTAGATAGGCCAAAGTGAGGTATGATCTCCTTTAGCAAGCACTTTGATACCTACTGCGCTTTCTCAGTCCTGCAGGGAAAAGCTTCTACCCATTTAGTAAAGGTGTCAACAAAGACCAAAAGCAACTTGAAACCTCTGCAAGGGGACATATGTGTAAAGTCTATTTGCCAATCTTCCCCTGGATATGTTCCCCTTCTCAGAACAGGCTTCAAGAGAGGGGGAGGTTTAACAGCTTTGCTTGGGCACAAACCGGGCAGGCCTGGCAGATCTGCCTGATTGTTTCTCCTACCTTGTGACCAGTAAAAATGCATTTCAAAAAGAATTAAAGAGCATTTCTTCCCAAGTGGGTAGCTTGGTGAAGACCAAAAATCAGTTTCCACTGACTTACTTCTGCGATTAAAAGTTGGCTTGAGAGTGTGTGAAACTAGCCAGAAGAAGAAAGGGTGTATCCTCTTTCTTCTGCAAAGACTTGTTCCTCTGAGCTATATGAAGGAGATGGGAGATTAAAGGTGCCATAGTCAGGGGTAAATGCTGGAGCAGCTGAATCTGCAAACCTATTCCCCTTGGCCTAAAGTGAATCTACTTTCCGAGGCCCTTTACAAAATATGACTGAAACTTCTCTGGGTTCATAGACAGCTTGCAATAGCTACAGAATTTCCCCCATATATTTAATAGGAGAATTCTTTATTATCAAAAGTCCCCTTTCTTTCCATATAGTCTCATGAGCATGCAAAATATGAAAAGCATATTTGGAATCTGTGTAGATGTTCACTCTCATTCCCTTCTCCAGTTCCAAAGCTCTGATTAGAGCAATGAGTTCAGCTTTCTGGGCAAAAGTCCCAGGAGGCAGTGGCTTAACCTCTAGGGTGCCATTGAGAGTCATTAGAGAATAACCTGCCTTTCTTTCCCCATTTTCAAGAAAACTAGATCCATCTGTAAACCATTCACCATCTGGGTTGTCAGGAGGAATGTCCCTTAAGTCAGGTCGGCTGGAGTAGACAAGAATCTAAAGTTTCCTCACAATTATGAAAGGAGTGTGGCAGGGTTAAAGGTGTGAAACAACTGGACAGTCAGGTCAGTGGTGTCTAATAGGAGAGCCTGATATCTAGCAAGCCTCCCACCAGAAAGCCACTAATGCCCTTTGGCTTCTAAAATGCTCTGAACCTGGTAAGCCAAAGTAAGCTTTGAGGCTTCTTCAATTAAAAGGGCCACAGCAGCCACTACTCTAAGGCATGAGGGCCATCCTGGGGAAACTGAGTCTAGTTTCTTTGGGAAATAGGCAATCTGTCTGAGATCAGGTCCAAGAGCCTGAGTTAAGACCCCCAGGGCCTGGCCCCACCTTTTACAGAGTGAAAGGCTTTTCTAAATTAGATAGAGCCAGGGCAAGGTGCAGAAGTCAGGTTGGCTTTTAGGGTCTTAAAAGCTTTGGCCTCATCAGGTCCCAGTCAAGGAGAAGGTTGTCAGGAATGGGGGTTAGGCTATGGCCCAAATATTTGGCAGGCAATGTGGGCTTTGAATAAGGAGCCCTTAGAGGCCAGAAAATTAAGAGTTTTTATGGCTTCATTTAGGGAAGCCTCTAGGGTGGGACTGCAAATCAAAATATTGTCTACATACTGGATGAGATTGCAGCTTCAAATCCCTTAAATTTTTAGGGTATTGGCATTTATAGGGGAATACACTGGGGTCCCGCAGTCTGACTAAAACTGGGGTGGTATGAATGGCTTGCTCAGGGATTCCTTGGTCCCAGACAGAGGAATCCATTTTCTCTCAGATTTCAGAGGTAATGTAAGAGAGCTTTGAAAGAAGCAATAAAAGGTCACGTGGAGGTCTGAGAATAGAAAAGTGGATCCCAAATTTCACCATTAAATCTCACCCTAATGAGGTAGTAGGATAGGATGGAATAATAAGAAAGGTGTGGTCACCAACACACATAACAAGTCACCAAACTTGCAAAGCAGAGGGAAGGTCTCAAAACAGTTCTCAATCCCCATTATCCTATTGGAGGAATGGCAAGTGAGACCAGAGTATTGACTTGAGACAGAAAAAGAGGCACCCCCATATCAAAAAGAAATTCAATAGTCTTACCGGTCACATCCAAAGATAGCCAGCGTTCAGCTGTCATAGTGGAGCTAGGGGGAACCCTTTACAAAGCCCTAAACTCCTGCCAGAGCAGGGCATTGTCCCCTATGGGCAATTTCTCCTCCAGTGCACCTCCTGATTGTACTTGGGACAAGGGCCAGGGGATTTACAGTTGCAAGCCTGATGGCGCTGTCCATTACATCTGAAGCACGAACTCCTATGGTTCCCAGATATGGCAGCACCTAAATTTTGGGACTGTTCTCCATTTCTTTCTTTTAACTCTGCAGTCTTCCTCCTCTACTGCAGTTTGGTCCCTATTATTAAAGCCTCCAAAAGCTGTTTCTAATAGCTGAGTTGAAAAGTTTGAGGTCTCAAAGCTGGCTTCTGCAGCTTCCTCCATGTATCTGGAGTAGATTGTTTAATATTAACATCTCCCCAGGAAAGATCAAAATGGAAGGCATTGGCTTTAAATCCCTCAATAAACTTAGTAGGGTTCTCAGAGTAATGGCCATGTTTTCCTTAACCTTTCGGTCTGACATTGAAAAGGGCATCTGTAACCTGAGTGTCCCTCCCCAAGAGTCTGCTACTTCTCTCAGGGGGCAAAGATTAGAAGGGGAGGCTGAATGGGGATCCTGAGGAGGAGAAGAAGGGGTCCCACTACTTGTATGAGAAGGACTGAGGAGTAAGGGCTGGTCAGCTTCAGAATCTAGTTCAGGAGATGAGGAGATGAGTTGAAGAAATACTGTTGGACTTAAGGTCCTGTCTTTGATAAGGGGATATTTCTGGAAGGGATTCACAGGTCTCCTGATAAGGACTGCATGGTGGTACAAAATAGGGTGTAATGTTCTTTGTTAGTTTTCTGGAGGTTTTGGAGCAGACTTCTTTCAATAGAGTAAGCACCATGAGAATAGCCAGATGTTAAAGTCCAAATCCTTTATTATCTTCTTCACAATCTAGTTTCCTTTTGTAGGGCCCGGGCCAGCTTTCTGGAGAGCCTTTCAGACCAGCCTTGGTCTCAGTGGGGGAAGTACAGGAGGCTAGCCACCAAGAAGATGAATGATGGAATGAATGTGTCTCTGGATCCCTTGTGAATCTGTGTCCTGGCCCTTCTGAGTCTCTCTTCAATCCCTTCTAAGACTGTTTCTGTCTCTCACTCTGGCTGAGTTTATCCCAGCTTTATATGCTCTATTTTGAGTATAAACCAATGACTATATGACTAGGAAACCATTATTTGTTGTTAGATTAAATCAATCATACTGAACTTAGAGAACTATTAATCACCAATAGTCAATTCCACTGACTTTACACCTTGCTAGAGTCCTTGTTTCAGAGTTCTAGCCATAATAGTAGGGATCCTGTGTCTCCAGAGGAATGGAAAGGAGAGGATCATCCAAAAGATCAGTATCTATTTTCAATTCCCCTCCAGTAAATTTTACAAGCAACATCCTGCAGTGCTGTCTTAATTTAGGATCTTGAGACAAGGCCATGAAGACTTGGACATAGGGAACTTCAGTCCACTTGCCTTGCCTTCTGCAAAACAAATCAAGCTGCTGAATATTGCTATAGTTAACTAAGTCATTATTGGGCCATTTTTCCTGGTTCCCCAGAATATATTGAGGCTAGGTAGCATTGCTAAAGAAAATAAGGTTTTTTGTTTTGTTTTGTTTTGTTTTTAGTTTTGAGATCTTTCAGACCAAATTTTTCTCTGTTTTTTAAGAGACAGCCTAAGGGTGTTCCAGCCAAGGTGGCAGAAAAGACACACACCTCATTCTAAGCTCCTCTTCTACCCTCATTAAAAATGACCAAATTCAGCCTCAGAAATAGTGCTTGACTGTTAAAATCCATGAATATTTGGAGTACAACAAATTACCAGCCAAAGATAATCTGTAAGATCACCAGAAAAGGTTTGTCCTGATTGGTGGGAGCAGACCAGCCATAGGCAGGGAGGTAGAATGCAGAGACTAGCACACTGAGCAGATGGGGGGGGGGGAGGGCAGTGATTTTTCAGGGAGGACTCTACCACAGGTTGGCTGCTCTGCTTTGGTTGCGAAGCAGTAGATCATCAGAGAAGTTACAAAAAGGCCAAAGGTAGAAGATACTCCAAAAAACACCAGAATCTAACAGGATCTGGCTACATGCACCCAGCACCAGAAGTGACTTAGCACAGACCACAGCATAGCTGTGCAGACCCACTCTGCAGCCACAAATCTGCACAGCAGGAGGGCTCTGTCCGGGTCAGAGTGGGGTGAATAATTGAACTTCCACAGCACAGCTGCACTTCCCAGGGCAGAAACACTTCCAATGAGGTGCTCTTCCCAGGGCACTTCTGCAGCTTAGCTGTTCTTAGCAATCCATTTTCAGGACAGCTACTGTCCATATGTCTATCCCTGCTCTGCAGAGAAATCTGGTAAACGCCTTGCCTTGAAGGAAGACCCTAAGGGCTTTTTTTAAAAATGAGTAAAAAAGCCAAGCATATGCTAACCATCGATAGCTTATATACAGAAAGAGAGCAGATTTTCAACCTCAAGGAGACCAATAGCAGACGTCTCCAGACAAAACCCCAAAAAGGCATGTAACCTGGTCCCCATCACACAAGGCTCTCCAAGAAAAAGTTATGAAAGATCTTAAAAGAGAGCTAGAAGAAAAATGGGGAAAAGAAAGAGAAGCTCAGCAAGAGAGTATGGAAAAGGTATATAATTCATTTAAAGAAAAATTTGATAAAGTGGTAAAGAAAACAACTTCCTGAATTGTGAATTGAAATAGATAAAGATTTCACAGGGAAACAGAATTTGTGAATTGGAAAAGATAAAGAACTTCCAGAAAAGTAGGATTTGTGAATTGGAAAAAGAATATAACTCAGTTAAAAAAAAAATTAGTGAAATGGAAAAAAATTCCATAGAGCAAAACAACTCATTTAAAAATTCAATTCGACATATACAAAAAGAAGTAAAAAAAAAAAAAAATTAATGAAGAAAATAACTTATTAAATATCAGAACTGAACAAATAGGAATGAATTATTCATTGAGACACCAAGAATCAGTCAAGCAAAACCAAAAAAATGAAAAAATAGAAAAAAAAACGTTAAATAACAAACCTGGAAAATAGATCTAGGAGAGATAATCTGAGAAGTATTGGACTTCCTGAAAATTATGGTGAAAAAAAGAGCCTAGACACAAAATAGTGAAATCATCAAAAACAGGAAATCATCAAAGAGAACTGCCCAGATGTAATAGAATCAGAAGGTAAAATAGGCATTGAAAGAATTCATTGAACACCTGAAAGAGACCCTAAAATAAAAATGCCAAGGAATATTCTGGCTAAATTTCAGAATTATCAGACTAAGGAAAAAAATATTACAAGCAGCCTGAAAAAAAAAATTGAAATAGTGAGGAGCCACAGTGAGGATCACTCAGGATCTACCTGCTTCCACATTAAAAGATCAAACAACTTGGAATCTGATATTCTGAAAGACAAAAGAACTTGGAATGCAGCCAAGAACAAACTACCCAGTTAAGCTGAACATTTTCTTCCAGGGAAGAAGGTGGACATTTAATGAAACAGGTGAATTCCATTTGTTTCTAATGAAAAAACTAGAGCTAAACAAAAAAAAACCTCCAACTATAGGACTCAAGAGAAGCAGAAAAAAGGTAAAAAAGAACTCTTTGAGAACTGTATTTCAGTTATGGACCTACATAAAAAGTGTATGTATAATTTGATTTTACTGACATAATTTTTAAAAAGGGAAGTAGAAATGGAAAGAGGATAGTATAGGAAAAAGGAAAAAGGGGAGATGAAAAGAGGAAAACTACATCGCAAGAAGAGGCACAGGAAACCTATCATATCTGAGAGAATTGGGGGGAGGGGGGGAGGAACATTGTGTGAATCTTACTCTCATCAGATTTGGCCCAAAGGGAAAATAATTGACATATTTGCTTTACAGTGAAACTTCTCTCCCTTCATTAAAAAATGGAAGAGGAAAAGGGAAAAGGATAAGAGTAATAAGGGAAAGGTATAAGAAAGGGGAAGGTATTCAAAAGGGGTGGGAGGAATTCTAAAGAGGGAGAGCTGCATGATACAACTGGTGCCCATAAGTTTAATATTGGGGAAGGGGAGTAAGAGGGGGCAAGAAAAAGAAAAGCATAATCTAGGGATAATAAGATGGCAGGAAATACAGAATTAGTAATTTTAACTATAAATGTGAATGGGATGAACTCTCCCATAAAGCAGAGGCGGATAGCAAACTGGATTAAAAGCCAGAACCCTACAATATGTCATTTACAGGAAACACATTTAAAGCAGGGAGATACATACAGAGTAAAGGTAAAAGGCTGCAACAGAATCTATTATGCTTCAAGTGAAGTAAAAAAGCCATCCTGTAGCCATCCTTATCTAAGATCAAGTGAAAGCAAAAATTGATCTAATCAAAAGAGATAAGGAAGGAAATTACAACTTGCTAAAGGGTAGCATAGACAATGAAGCCATATCAATACTAAACATACATGCACCAAGTGGTATAGCATCTAACTTCCTAAAAGAGAATTTAAGAGAGTTGCAAGAAGAAATAGAAATAGACAGCAAAACTATAATAGTGGGAGATCTCAAACTTGCACTCTCAGAATTAGATAAATCAAACCACAAAACAAATAAAAAAGAAATTAAAGAGGGAATGAAGGACTCCTACCAAATTCCTTTTATGACATAGGCATGGCACTGATGCTTAAACCAGGTAGGTTGAAAACAGAGAAAGAAAATTATAGACCAATCTCCCTAATGAATATTGATTCTAAAATCTTAAATAAAATATTAGCAAAAAAGGTTACAGAAAGCCATCCCCAGCATAATACACCATGGCCAAGTGGGATTTATACCAGGAATGCAAGGCTGGTTTAATATTAGGAAAACTATTAGCATAACTGGCTATATCAATAACCAAATTAACAAAAACATATTATCATATCAATAAATTCATAAAATCCAACATCCATTCCTATTAAAACACTTAAGAGTTTATTCATATAAATGGGTTTTTCCTTAAAATAATTAGTAGCATTTATTTAAAATCATCAGTAAGCATCATATGTAATGGGGATAAACTGGAACCATTCCCAATAAGATCAGGAGTGAAACAAGGTTGCCCACTATCACCATTACTAATCAATATTGTATTAGGAATACATTAAGAGTTGAGAAAGAGATTAAAGGAATTAGAGAAGATAATGAGGAAACCAAATTATCACTCTTTGCAGATGATATATTGGTATAGAGAACACCAGAGATTCTACTTAAAAGCTATTAGAAATAATCCAAGCCTCTAGCAAAGTTGCAGAATACAAAATAAACCCACATAAATCATCAGCATTCTTATGTATCACTAACAAAATCCCAACAGTTAGAGTTACAAAGAGAAATTCATTTAAAGTAACTGCTGATAGTATAAAATATTTGGGAATCTATCTGCCAAGGGAAAGTCAGGAACTACATGAGCAAAAATACAAAACACTTTCCACACAAATAAAGTTAGATTTAACCAATTGGGAAAATATTAAGTGCTCTTGGATAAGGCAAGCAAATATAATAAAGATGACAATACTACCTAAACTAATCTATTTATTTAGTGCAATACCAGTCAGACTCTCAAAAAAATATTTTAATGACCTATAGAATATAACAACAAAATTCATCTGGAAGAACAAAAGGTCAAGACTTTCTTTTTTTTATTACAGCTTATTATTTACAAGATATATGTATGGGTAATTTTTCAGCATTGAAGGTCAAGACTCTCAAGGGAACTAATGAAAAAAAATTAAATGAAGGTGGTTTAGCTGTACCAGATCTACAAATAAAGCAGTGGTCATCAAAACTATTTGGTATTGGCTAAAAAATAGACTAGTTGATCAGTGGAATAGGTTAGATTCAAAGGACAAAATAATCAATAACTTTAGTAATCTAGTGTTGGACAACCCCAAAGACCTTAGCTTTTGAGATAAATATTCACAGTTTGACAAAAACTGCTAGGAAAATTGGAAATTAGTATGGCAGAAACTAGGCATTGACCCATACTTAACACCATACACCAAGATAAGGTCAAAATGGGTTCCTGATCTAGGCATAAAGAATAAGATTATAAATAAATTAGAAGAACATAGGATAATTTACCTCTCAGACCCATGGAGGAGGAAGGAATTTGTGACCAAAGAATAACTAGAGATCATTATTGATAACAAAATAGAAAATTTTGATTATATCAAATTGAAAAACTTTTGTACAAACAAAACTAATGCACATAAGATTAGAAGGGAAACTATAAATTGGGAAAACATTTTTATAGTCAAAGGTTCTGATAAAAGCTTCATTTCCAAAATATAGAGAATTGACTCTAATTTATAAGAAATCAAGCCATTCTCCAATTGATAAAGTGTCAAAGGATATGAACAATTTTCAGATGAAGAAATTGAAACTATTTCTAGCCATATGAAACTATGCTCCAAATCATTATTCATGAGAAAAATGCAAATTAAGACAACTCTGAGATACTACTACACACCTCTCAGATTGGCTAGGATGACAGGAAAAGATAATGCTGAATGTTGGAGGGATGTGGGAAAACTGAGACACTGATACATTATTGGTGGAATTGTGAATACATCCAGCCATTCGAGAGATCAATTTGGAACTATTCTCAGAAAGTTATCAAACTGTGCATACCCTTTGATCCAGCAGTGTTGCTACTGGGCTTATATCCCAAAGAGATACTAAAGAAGGGAAAGGGACCTGTATGTGCCAAAATGTTTGTGTCAGCCCTCTTTCTAGTGGTAGAAACTGGAAACTGAGTGGATGCCCATCAATTGGAGAATGGCTGAATAAATTGTGGTAGATGAATGCTATGGAATATTATTGTTCTGTAAGAAATGACCCACAGGATGATTTCAGAAAGTCCTGGAGAGACTTACATGAATTGATGGTAAATGAAATGAGCAGAACCAGGAGATCATTATATACTTCAACAACAATACTATATGATGATCAATTCTGATGGATGTGGCTCAACAATGAGATGAATCAAATCAGTTCCATTTGTTCGATAATGAATAGAACCAACTACACCCAGTGAAAGAACTCTAGGAAATGAGTGTGAACCACTACATAGCATTTTCAATCCCTCTATTTTTGTCCTCCTGCATTTTTAATTTCCTTCATAGATTAAGGGTACATTATTTCAAAGTCCGATTCTTCTTGTGCAGCAAAATAACATATGTATACATATATTGTATTTGACATATACTTTAACATTAAAAAGACAGCCTAAGGGAGAATCCTTAGGAATAGAAACAGAGGTAGATTTTCCCATTTTGCAACAAATCTTAGATTTTCTGGATTCTATAGTGCCTTATCCTCTCAAGCATCCTTGAGAGGGAGACAGCTAACAGAAATCTCCTAGTTAAGGGTACTTCTGCTAAAGATGCAGGAATTCTGAGTCTAGGCATCCCTAGTCAATGAAGTCTGCTGAGCATAGAGCTCCCAATGGCCTCAAACCTTCTCAAGTGTTTGGGTGTCCTTTGCTATAAAACAGAGACAACAGAGGCAAGAGGTGGCTTACCTCGGCAGGAGGATGTAAAGTTTTGGAAATTCCCACAGTGGGTTACCAAATGTTGAGGGGTGGCACATACCCTAACAGGACTTGGGGTCCCCAGGCCAGTGTCACAGGTTTTTGCAAAAGAATTCATAGTCTGCAAGTGAGGATTTTGCCAAAAATGGGTTTATTTCACTGAGAAACCCTTTCTCTTAGTGGCCTGCTTCCCGGTACAAAATCTTGTTTTTTATTTAGCCTTCTATGGTTTGGGGCTAGGGAGTGATTAAGGGCTAATTTCCAAGTCTGTAAGGGTAGTGATTGTTTCCCAGACCAAAGTCATTCCCAGATCAATTGGAAGTGGGAGCTTTCCTTGGGAACCATGTAGTTTTCCAGAGTCAGGAGATTCAGGTGGGTGGAAATTTAAATGTTTGGTAGAATTCACATGTAAATCCATCCGGTCCTGAGGATTTTTAAATTGATTAATAGCTTGTTCTATTTCTTTTTCTGAAATGGGACTATTTATACTATTTACTTCTTCCTCTGTTAATCTAGGCAAGCTATATTTTTGAAAGTATTCTTCCATTTCCTTTAAGTTATCAAATTTATTGGCATAAAGTTGGACAAAGTAACTCCTAATTATTGTTCTAATTTCCTCTTCATTAGTGGCGAGTTCTCGCTTTTCATTTTTAAGAGTAACAATTTGATTTTCCTCTTTCCTTTTTTTAATCAGATTTATTAAGGTTTTGTCTATTTTGTTGTATTTTTCATAGAACCAACTCTTAATTTTATTAATTAATTAAATAGGTTTTTTTTTACTTTCAATTTTATTAATCTCTCTTTTTATTTTTAAAATTTCAAGTTTCGTGTTTGTAAATAGACCCATTTTAGAAAAAGAAATTGAACAAGTCAAACATCAAACATCAATGAACTCCTAAGAAAAAAATCTCCAGGGCCAGATGGATTTACAAGTGAATTCTGCCAAACATTTAAACAACAGTTAATACCAATACTATGTAAAACTATTTGGAAAAATAGGTAAAGAAGAAGTCCTGCCAAAATCCTTCTATGACACAAATAGGGTATCATAACTTAATACCTAAATCAGAAGCAGCCAAAACAGAGAAAGAAAATTAGAGTAATCTCCCTAATGAATGTGGATACAGAAATTTAAAATAAAATAAAATAAAATATTAACAAAGAAATTACAGAAACTTAGCAGGATAATACAGTATAACCAAGTGGGATTTATGCCAGGAATACAGGGATGGTTCACCATCAAGATTATTACCATAATCAACCATATCAATAACAAAACCAAAAGGAATCATATGATAATCTCAATAGATGCAGAAAACGCTTTTGACAAAATACAACATCCATTCCTATTAAAAACACTAGAAAGCATAAGGATAAATGAAGTTTTCCTTAATATGATAAGCAGTATCTATCTAAAACCACCAGCAAGCATTATTTGTAATGGAGAGAAGGTGGACATATGCCAAATAAGAACAAGGGTGAAACAAGGATTTCCAGTATCACCACTATTATTCAGTATTATACTAGAGATGTTGACTTTAGCAATAAGAAAAGAAAAAGAAATTAAAGGAATTAGAATTGACAATGAGGAAATGAAACCCTCACCCTTTGCAGCTGAAATGATGATATCCTTAGAGAATCCTAGAAAATAATTCAAAAATCTACTTGAAACAATAGCTTTAGCAAAGTTGCAGTATATAAAATAAACCCACTTAAAATATCAGCATTTCTATATATTACTGACAAAGCCCATCAGCAAGAGATAAAAAGAGAAAATAACTATAGATAAAATAAAATATTTGGGTATCTACAAGCCAAGACAAATCCAGGAATTATATGAACACAATTACAAAGCACTTCTCACACAAATAAAGTCAGATCTAAGCAATTAGGAAAAAATCAATTGCTCATGGGTAGACTGAGCTAATATAATAAAAATGACAATTCTGCCTAAATTGGACTACAAATAAATTGCCATAAATTATTTCATAGAGCTAGGAAAAATGATAACAAAATTCATCTGGAAGAACAAAAGATTAAGAATATCAAGGGAATTAATGAAAAAAAAAAAATCAAAGGATGGTAGCTTAGCAGTACCAGATCTAAAACACTATTATAAAGCAGCAGTCATCAAAACCATTTGGTATTGGTTGAGATATAGAGTGATGAATCAATAGAATAGATTAGATACACACAACATAATAATCAATGACTATAGTAATTTAATATTTGATAAACCCTCAAATTCCAACTTCTGAGATAAGAACTCACTATTTCACAAAAATTGCTGGGAAAACTGAAAAATAATGTCAGTAACTCAGCATAGACCTACCTCTCATATCCTATACCAAAATAAGGTCAAAATGAGTTCATGACTTGGTCATAAAGGGGGATACCATAAGCAAATTAGGACAGCAAGCGATAACTTATCTATCAGATCTTTGAAGATCTATGGAGATTATGACTAAAGAAGAACTATAAAACTAAGAAATGCAAAATGGACAACTTCATTTACATTAAATTAAAAAGATTTTGTACAAACAAAACCAACAGAAACAAGATTAAAAGATTTTACAACCACTGTTTCTGATAAAGGCCTCATTTCTGAAATATATAAATAACTGTGCCAAATTTCTAAGAATACAAGTCATTCCCTAATTGATAGTCAAAAGATATGAACAGAAAATTTTCAGATAATTAAATTAAAGCCAACTATAGTCATATGAAAAAATGCTCTAAATCACTATTTATTAGAAAAATACAAATTAAAACAACTCTGAGGAACTACCTCACACTTCTCAGATTGGCTAAGATGACAGGAAAAGAAATGAAATGTGTTGAAGAGGATATGGGAAAACTGGCACACTAACACATTGTTGGTGAAGTTGTGAAATGATCCAACCATTCTAAAGAGCAATCTGGAACTATGCCCAAAAGGCTATCAAACTGTGCACACCCTTTGACGCAGCAGTGCCACTACAGGTTTATATCCCAAGAAAATCATAAAGAGGGAAAAGGACCCACATGTGCAAAAAATGTTTGTAGCAGCTCTTTTTGTGGTAGCAAAGAATTGGAAAATGAATAGATGCCTATCAATTGAGGAAAGGCTGAATAAGTTGTGATATATGAAGATAGTGGAATGTCATTCTTCTATAAAAAATGATGAACAAAATGATTTTATAAAAGTCTGGAAAGATTTACATTAACTGATGCTGAGCAAAACAAGTAGAACCAGGAATACATTGTACACAGTAACAGCAAGATTATGTGATGATTAGTTATGAAACACTTGGTTCTTCTCACTGGTTCAATGATCCAAGACAATCCCAATAAACTTTGTACAGAAATTTCCATTTGCATCCAGAAAAAAAAAAAATCTCTATTAAGATTTAATATAA
Source organism: Sminthopsis crassicaudata (assembly GCF_048593235.1). Classification (NCBI taxonomy): domain Eukaryota; kingdom Metazoa; phylum Chordata; class Mammalia; order Dasyuromorphia; family Dasyuridae; genus Sminthopsis; species Sminthopsis crassicaudata. The sequence goes on along the minus strand of NC_133618.1, from coordinate 339,510,671 downwards.
ATCAAAACATGTTCACTTCTCTTTTTTTCCTGTTTTTTTTTCTTTTGTTCTTATTTTTCTCTTCCAACATGATTCATAAAGAATTTATTTAAAAATAAATAAATAAAAAGAAAAAAAAGTTTATAAACATTTATGACATAATATATGACTTTGTTGCTATGGAGTTAACCACTGCATTGGCAACTTAAATTACTTGACAGACTCATCATTTTGTCTGGATCAAGGGCCTTCCAGTGTTTCAGGTACACTTTCTTTCCCACATCTCCTAGGATTGTTCTTGAGGGGACATCATTCATGTCCAGAGAGAATGCCAATTTGGGATCTATAACTCTACCAAAGGGAAATGGCTTTTGCCTTATTTAGATGAAATAGCTTCCATATTTATTTATAGCATTCAGTTTCTCTGTAAAAAATGCCTCCTTTAATTAGAAAGGATCCTACTTATTTAAGTACTCAGAGGACCAGTGTGAAATTTCTAGGAATATCTCTTGACTGTCAATTCCTCAGGCATATATTTCTGTAGTCAATTCTCAAATAGAATTAGAAATTTTTCCCAAGTTTTCTCACCTGCTTTAACATCAGTGGTCTTAATTAAACATTTTTTCAATTCTTTTACTTTTCTGCCTTTTCTCAAGTTATAGGTCTTCTCTTAATATCAGGAGACCTCTATGATCTTTCAACTAAAGCAAGATGATATCGCTCAATTACCTTAGCTTCCATATTTTTCTAAAATTTGCTTCATGTGTAGGTGCACACTAATGCATAAATATTAATGCAATTAATAAATACAAAGAACTATGACAACAATAGCGTATTGGATTAATATACTATGATTAAACAATATAGTAGTACAACGAAAGGCATGCATTTAAATCATGAAAACAGTACCAAAAAATTTTCATATGCCAACATGTAACAATTATACACACAATGTAGTCCAGACTTTGAAGACATATCATATTGATGAGGTCCTGAGTAATTAGGTGGGGTTGGCAGAGAAAGACTAAAATATTATATTCTCTGAAGCAAGCAGGGAAGGGCACGAATGAGGATTAATTTAACCTTATAATCCCATCTTCTATGGAGCATATGGATAGCCCCACCTTGCTGTATCCAGCCAGAAATCCAAGTTATGTCAAATCCCTGAGGTTAAATTTCCCCTATAAATGTGTCCATGGCCCATGCCATCTTTGGGTCTGTCTGCCACGCATTCTGCCATATGATGTCTTTCCTATCACCCTATCTCTTGCCACATGATCTTCCTTCTCATTATCTCACCATGCCTCTCTCTTTCTTATAGCTAACTAACTTTTTTAGAGTTCTAAGCTCCTCTATGGATTTAGTCTGCCAGCTAATTGTGTATTCCAGCTTCATGGAGTATTTCCTTTCTACTGATTAACTATGAGTTCCATTAGGGAAATTGTCTTTTCTATTGTTAATTATTAAAACCCCTTTCTTGCTAACTGTATCCTTTCCCCAAAATAATTTCATATTTACCATTCCTGGTACCTATTGCATTTCTTCATTTTATCTGTAACCTCTTCTCTTAAATAAATGTACCTTTTGTCAAAGAGAAACGCCATTGTAAATTCTTCACATGACTGAACCCCCAACATTTGGTGCCTGAAGCTCAATCTGTCATTTGGTGCTGAAATTGCTCTCCTAAATCACATCAATTGTTATAAATTCAGCAGTCACATTATAGTAGAATGAAGCCTTTTAATAAATGAAAAACAAACAATACATTAATTCTTGGATACAACCAGGAAGAAACAAAATTATATTTCTAAAAATAATCTTATAGAGGGGAAAACAAGAAAAAGTTTAAACAAAACATTTTGCAGAATGTAAAGTCAAAATCTGCTTCTGAAATAAAAATCAATCACAAGTCATAACTGCCTGAAAGTTGTAAGTTAAAAATAATAATAATAATTACTCAAGATTTAGACTGTTTTCCTAAAGCACCATTCATTCAAATGCAAAGGCCTAAGTAAGAAATGAACCTGAGATGGCCTTAATATTCAATATCACAAAAAATCAACCTGAAAAAAAAATCCTCCCTTCAAAGTTTTACACACACACACACACACACACACACACACACACACACACACACACACACACACCATTAGTTTACAAATAGAAAATGTAAACCAAACAATACACAAAAAACAATTACTCTTTTTATTTATTCCAGACAAGCCGAAATACAAATAAACCAAAAACAGTGAGTCTCATGGAACTAAAAGATGGAGATTTCAGTAAAAGTTTGAAGTTATTTTGAGTTTAAAAGGTTTACTTGAGTAGTCCTTTTCAGAAACAATGTACTATTCTCAAGAAGAATTTATTGAAAACCAAAACTTTTTCCAAAGATTTTTTTTTTAAACCAGCAAAAACCCTACTAATTTGTTGCCTCAATTGTAGAAGTGTTCCCCTGAATTCCAATTCCATTTTAAAAAATACTTCTTAGGATCTGGACAGGCAAGATTGTATAGATTTTTGTACATGTTTTGCTTAGGAGAAACCCACACTACAAACTCCACTAGCACTTGAGTTCACTTTTACAAGGAATTATTTGCTCAAAGATATAATCACAAATATTCAGACACACTTGTCCAAAAATGGGAAAAATAAGATATTATCTGTAAAGAATTTAACTGGGAACATAATAAATGCTTAATAAATACTTGTTGCCTTCCTGTCTTCAGATTCAGTGTCTATCTGCTGTACCATAGCAAAGTTTATAATTGTAGAATTATAGTTCTCCTGGTATATATATTCTCTTTAGATATAATTTATTAACTTGAAAATTTACTCGTTCTACTCTCAAGGACACTATATTGTAGAAGAATGAGATTCAGCTTTATGGGATATATTTTCTTTTTCTTTTCAATCAATGGTTCTAATTGAGTATTAGAGGTTGATTCATTAATGAGAAATATACCAATGGGAGTTCTTGAGCTTTAATTGTAGTAGGGATAATAACCTACACTAATAATAAAACTAACATTTATATAGTATTTTAAAGCTCGCCAAGTGCTTTATAAATATTTTCTCCTTTTAGAATCAAAATAGCCCTAGTTAAGTGATATTATTAGGTTTTCTTCTATGATCTTCAAAGTACTGAGCAGACTGCCTCTCCCCCACCCCTCTTTCTTCCTCTCTCTCTCTGTCTACCCCCTCCCCTTTCTTTTCTTTCTTTTTGTCTCTAGAGAAATCCTATCATAGTAAAGAAAGGTTGAAGAAAAATGAGAATGGGGTCAGGAAGATTTGGACACAACTGAAAAGTGACTTAACAACATTATAGCATTATGTATATGGTGTGTGTGTGTGTGTGTGTGTGTGTGTGTGTGTGTAATGGCAGTCCAGATGACCTCTCTCCATATATATGTAATAATTGGCACACATGATATGTACATATCAATACATAATTATAGAAAATTTTTATTTTTTTAGAGCTGCATAATAAAAAAGTGAATAAGAGATAAACAATAAAACTGAATAGAATATAGGGAAATGTGTATTTAAAAAGCTCTAAAGAGTTCTTAAACAAAAGATTTCAAGACTAACTGTATATACAAAAAAAAATTGTGTTACTTTAGGGTTTTTTTTTCAGTTCAGTTAGCTTCTTCGTGTGTGTATGTATTTGTACATCTATATGAATATATATATACATATAGAGTGTGTGCAATACATATATGCACATATACATAAAAACCATACATTTCTTTATACATTTATTGCTGCAATCTAAACATGTAATACCCATAATATATTTCATATAAAGTTGGCAACAATTTTGTTATGAAATAAAGTATTTTAAAGTTATCTTTAAATTTACCTACTTAATTAATGTATCCTTTTATTTTCTAAACCAGTTTATATAAAAATCTCCTTTTTTCCTAAAATGAACAAAAGGAAAAAAGAAAGAAATGGCACCCTTCTTTGGCATATCAGAATTTAAAATAACTTTTCTCAATGCCAGACTCTTGTCTTTTTCTCTACAGTCAACTCGTATTTGCTTCCAAAGAATCATCGACAATGTAAAAGCAGTCCCCTAATATCTTTCGTGTATGTGTGTACATGCATGTGTTTTGTTTTGTTTTTTTTCTTTAGAAAACTCATTAAAAAGCAATTCTCTCATAACCACATGCTGAAGCAGTTACTGGAGATTCAAAATCAATGCACTCATTACTGGCTCCTCTACTTTCACTGGGATGCAAGTCAGATTTCCCCTGAAAATTGGTTTCTTGTTCTCTCTTAAAGCAATTTACAGCTTAGATTGGACAAGAAACGTTTACTGATATTTTCCTGTATAAGGTACTGATGAAAATATTTTTAATGGATATGTTAACATCTCTTTTTCAAATATTATACTTACTCTAACTTACTCTAACATACCCTTTAAAAGCATAATATTGATGTTTACTTTTTTACATTGCAGGGTTTCTTTAAATTGTTGTGCACATTCCATGTTTCCCAAAACATGTTTTCCTAAAGGACAAAGGGAATCATCATCAGTGAATAAGTGAGCCTTATCATCCTTTTGCTATAGCCACAGAAGTCTTCAACTATTGAAGCAATGTTATTCAAGCCTGGAGAATACCAAAAAGCCTGATGCCCCAGGGTTTAGATAGTATCAGTTTAGGGGTGGAGGCTTAGAATGGGGAGAAGACAGCTTCAGGATCAACAAAACAGGATTTGCAGAAAATTGCAACTTCAATATGAAGTCCTTTGGAACAATTAATAGTTTGGGCTTAAAAGGAATTTAAAGTAAGAAATCATCTCTGAAAGCAAAACAATGACTAGAAATCATTCCATACCTATCTATCCATCTATATCTTTATCTATATATTTATATATCTATATCTTTATCTATATATAGCAACTCTCTGCCCTTATGACATTCTCTCAGTAGTGCTATAAAAGTATCTAGCAATAGCTTTGCTTTCTAGGTATTTCTTTCTTTTGGGTTGCGATTTACTTACTTTTTAAAATCTAATACTGGTTGTTTCCATTTTTTAATTTGTTTAAAGTCCAGATTCTTTCATTTTCTGTCTTCCTTTCCCCAGTTCTCTTGTTTCCCAAGTGATTCCTTCCTTATATTACCTCCCCTCTTTTTTTATATTTTTATTTCTAAGGCACAGATAGTACCTATCTGGTTCAAAAAAAAAAAAAAAAACATAGTAAATGCTTATTGATTAATTGAAATTCTCTTTTAATCTTTTTCTTTTTCTTTTTTTTTTTTTGAGGCACTTGAGATTAAGTGACTTGTCAAGAATCACATAGTTAGGAAGTATTAAGTGTCTCAGGCTGTATTTGAACTCAGGTCCTCCTGACTTCAGGGCCAGCACTCTATCCAGTATGCCATCTAGTTGCCCCCCTTTTAATCTTTCATTAATGTAATAACACTTCAAACTTTAAGGTGTAATGTCCAGACTAGCTTTCTAGAGGATCTCTGCATGGACCTTCATCTTTAGGTGGAGAAGTGATGAAGGCAGGATAGCTACCACGAGTCTGGTCAAAGATGAAGTACTGAGTCTGGAGTCTGGAGTCTATAGTCTGGAGTCTTCTCTTGTGTCTATGTCTGACACTCCCTTAAATACCTCAGTACAATTACATCACTACAGCACACTGAGCATGGGCAATCATTACATCACCTTATCACATTAAGTATATGTTTAGAGAACCATTATCTCACACTGAGTAACTATAAGCACCCTGCTGTCCTTGATCTTTTCAGAGTTCTGGCCCTCTACATTAAGGTTTACAAAATGTCTTTTTCATAACAACACAGTAAAAGAAATAGGTACAAAGACCAGAGGCTATATTCTAGACTGGTCTTTTGGTTCACAGTACATTGTCTTTATCCAAATTAGGATGGAGAGAGAAAAGGCAAAATCAGTTGAGATTATATCACACATCACAAATCTTTAGACATTGAAGACCAAGCCAATCATTAAACTATGGGACCATGTCTAAAATATATAAGAGAGCATGTGCAAACCCAGGTGCACACACACTCATACATATACAGAATATGTAGAATAATCAGTCTTAAATCCTAGTACTATGCTTTTCCTGTTGCTCCATACTTTCTAGATTAGTGTAAAGTTGGCTCTTCCAGAATTATAATTACTTATAATCTTTGACATAAAGCATGTCTTGAGAAATTGTTGGTGAAGGAAAAAAAATCAAATGGCCTACTCAATACTCGTCTATTCCAAGTGAAGCCTCTCTTTGTAGAGACAGACAGACAGACACACACACACACACACACACACACACACACAAACACACACACACACACACACACAGCAAGACACACAGAGAGGCAAGAAAGAGAGACAAGAAAGACAAGACAAGAGGAAAAGATATGAAGTTTTCCTTGTACCAAATGGAATCTTTTGTCTTGCTATGATTTGTAAAGGAAAAAAAGCTTTTTTAAAAAAAAAAGGAAAACATTTCACAATCACCCAGATTTACAAAATGTAATTTAAGTTCTAGTTTTACTTTTGGTTTGGCAAATTGAAGAAGCAGATTGAGAGACTGTCAGAAATGAAAATAAAGCTAAAAGCAGCAATCTGGATAAGTAATAAATAAAGGTATAATAAAAGTAAGACTTTTATTGTATCTGCTGTCTGAGAGAAGAGAGAGTAAAAGAAAAAAAGGAAAAAAGAAAAAAAAAAAGGGAAATTCAGAGAGAAACTGGCAACTCTTCTTCAATTTATAATCTTAGAAAGTTACTTAGAGCACTAAGAAATTAAATACCTTTCTCAGGATCATATAGCCAGCACATGTAAGAGGTAGGACTTGAATCAGGGTCTTTCTGATATCAAGGCCAAATCTTTTTTTGTTTTGTTTTGAAATTTTAATTTTCAACATTTGCTTTTATAAAATTTTGATTTTCATCTTTTTCTCTCTCCCTTCCTTCTTTCCCTTCCCCTTTCCAAGACAGCAAGCAATCTGATATAGGATATACATCTACAATCATATTAAACATATTTCCACATTAGTCATGTTGTAAAAGAAGAATCAGAAAAAAAGAGGAGAAAACCAAGAGAAAGAAAAAAAAAAAAAGATAAAAATAATATGCTTGGATCTGCATTCAGTGTCCATAATTTTTTCTCTGGGTGTGGTTGACATTTTCCAAAGTTAATTAGGATTGCCTTGGATCATTGTATTGTTGAGGAGAGCTAAATCTATAAAAATATGATGTACAATGTTCTCTTAGTTCAGATCACTTCACTCAGCATCAGTTCATGTCAATCTTTCCAGGTTTTTCTGAAATTTGCCTGATCATTTTTTCTTATAAAACAATAGTATTCCATTATTTTCTACAGTATGCCATAATTTTTTCAGTCATTCCTCAATTGATGGACATCCCTTCAATTCTTTGCCACCACAAAGAGACTGTTGATTAATGCCTATTTTCTGCCATAATATTCTTTAGTTTTTCCCTTCAGTTTTTGTCAAATAGGGAGTTTTTATCTCAGAAGATAGAATCTTTGAGTTTATCAAAGAGTGGATTACTAGAGTCACTGACTACAGTGTCTTATGTATGTAACTGATTCCACTGATCCATCGCTCTATTTCTTAGCCAATACTAATTAGTTTTAATGATTGCCATCTTATAAAATAGTTTTAGATCTGGTATGGCCAGCCTTTTTTTTATTTTTTAAATAATTCCCCTGATTATTCTTGACCTTTTGTTCCTCCAGATAAGTTTTGTTATTATTTTTTCTAGCTCTATTTTTGGTAGTTTGATTGGCATAGTACTGAATAAGTAAATTAATTTAGATAGAATTGTCATTTTTATTATATTAGGTCAGCCTATCCAATTTGTTTAGATCTGACTTAATTTTCCCAGTTGCTTATATTTGACCTTATTTATGTGAAAAGTGTTTTGAAATTATGTTTATATAATTATATCCCCTAATATATGGTTTAGAAACATAGTTCTCAGGTTGGTCTTGGCAGGTAGATTCTCAAATATTTTATATTGCATAAAGTTATTTTAAATGAAATTTATCTTTCTGTCTCTTCCTGCTGGACTTTGTAATATACAGAAATTACAATGATTTATGTAGGCTTATTTTATATCTTGCAGATTTGTTAAAGTTGTTAATTGTTCTACTTTTTATATTGATTCTCTAAGTACATACTCATATTATCTGTGAAAAGTGATAATTTGATTTCCTCATTACCTATTAATTCCTTCAGTTTCTTTTTCTTCCATTCTTGCCAAAGCTAACATTTCTAGTCCAATAATAAATAATGGTGATGATAAGAGGCATTCTTATTTCAACACTGACCCTTTGGGGAATTCTGCTAGCTTATCCCTATTATAGATAATGCTTGTTTAAGGTTTTAGATAGATATTACTTATTATTTAAATGAAAATTTCATTTATTCCTATGTTTTCTAATATTTTTAATAGTAATGAGTGCTGTACTTTATCAAAAGCTTTTTCTGCATCTATTAAGATAATCTTGTGATTTCTTTAGTTCTGTTGTTAATGTGGTCAATTATGCTGATAATTTTCCTGATATTGAAGCAGCCCTGAATTTCTGATATAAATCCCATGGGGTCATAGTATATTATTTTAGTGATAAAATGTTATAATCTCTTTGCTAAGTTTTTATTTAAAATTTTTATCAATATTCATTAAGAACATTAGTCTATAATTTTGTTTTGTTTTGTTTTTTTTTTTGGCTCTTTCTGGCTTAGGTATGACCATATTTGTGTCATAAAAATAATTTGATAGAGCTCTTTATTTGCCTATTTTTTCAAATAATTTGTATAGTATTGGAATTAATTGTTCTTTAAATGTTTGGTAGAATTCACATTAATCTATCTGGCCCTGAAGACTTTTTCTTAGGAAAATTGTTGATGACTTATTCAATTTCTGCCTTAATTGTTTTATTTTCTCCTCTATTAATCTGGGCAATTTATATTTTTGTCAATATTCATCCATTTTATTTAGATTGTCAGATTTATTGACATACACTTGAGCAAAATAGTTCCTAATTATTGTTTTAATTTCCTCTTCATTAGTGGTAAATTCCTCCCTTTGATTTTTGATACTGGTAATTTTAGCTTTTTAATCAAATCAATCAAAAGTTTATTTTATTGGCTTTTTCATAAAATCAGACCACAATTTTATTTATCAGTTCAATAGTTTTCTTGATTTCAATTTTATTAATCTCTCATTTGATTTCCAGCATTTCTAATTTGGCGACTAATTGGAGATTTTAAATTTGTTCTTTTCCTAGCTTTTTTAGTTATGCCAGATTCATTGATCTTATCTTTTTCTCTTTTATTCATATAGCATTTTAGAGATATTAAAATCCTCCTAAGAACTGCTTTGGCTAAATCCCATAAATTTTGGTATTTTGTCTCATTATTGTGAGTGAAATTGTTGATTGTTCCCATGTATTGTTGTTTAACTCATTCATTCTAAAGAATAATTATTAAATTATTTTCTTTCCAATTAATTTTGCTCTACTTATTCATGGCCCTTTATTGCATATTTTTATTATATTATGATCTATGCATTTAATATTTGCCTAAATTATTTTTTAAAATATGCCTTTCTGCATTTGATTATGAGATTTTAATGCTCTAATACATGGTCAGTTTTTGTGTAGGTGCCATTTTCTTCAGAGGTCTATAATATCTAACTTTTCAAAAATTGTATTCATTTCCTTAACTTCTTTCTTTTTTATTTTGTGGTTAGATTTATGTAATTCTAAAATAAGGAGATATAGTTTTACTGTCTATTATTTCCTGTAATTACTTAACTTCTTTTCTAAGAATTTGGATGAGGGGAGAATTCTGAGAAGATGGCAGAGTAGGTCTGTAAATTTCAAGATCCCCGGATTTCCCCTATGAACAAATCAAATTTGTGCCTCAGTGCAAACATAGACTGGTTAAAAATCAAGAAAATTTAGAACATAACAGGAGTTTTCTTGGTACAATCCAAAAAGTTCCAAAGATCCTGAGCCAGAGATTTACTAGTGTTAAGGCTAGTTCCACAGAAATACCAAATGGGAAACTCTGGGGCTAGCTGGATTAGACTGAAGCCTCAGCAGTAACCACAGAAACTTTCACCTCTTAGACCACCTGTGGAGTTGGGGTAGGGTCTGAGTCCAGGAAGTCTGAGTAAACCTCTGATGATTAGGAAAGCTACACCCACTTATGCTCTGAATAAGAGAGAACCAGCACATGTACTGAATGCAGAAACAGGGGACAGGGACACTGCTGGCTGCCAGCAGTTGCAAGAGGGTGGAGCTCTTGATTTGTAGTTCCAGTCAGAGGGGAGAACTGAAGTGAAGCTAGAGGTACCATCCCCCAAAGCCTATGATTAAAGGTGTTTACACTAATACTTCTCATTTAAAAAATAAAAATGAACTTGAAAAGAAGAAAGAACCCAACTATAGAAAATGGCTCCCTGCCTAGAGGGAATTTATAGAAGAACTAAAAGAAAAGAATTTTAAAAATCAAATGAGACACTGAGGAAAAACTAAAATAATAATAATAAAAATCATCCAAGGAAAACAAGAAGATTATGGAGGGGGGAGGGGGAAATTAACCAAATAGAAAAAGAGACACAGTCTCAAAGATGAAAATAACTCTTTGAAAATCAGAATTTATCAAGAAGTCAGTGAAGCTATCAGAAACTAAGAAATAACAAAACAAAAATATAAAGAATGTGAAATAAGAAAAACAATAGAATTGAGAACAGATCAAGAAGAGAAAATATAAGAATAATTGGACTATACAAAAGTTGTGATCAAAAAAAGAACCTTGAGATAATAATGCAAGAAATAATCCAGGAAACTATCTTGGAGTGATAGAAAATGAGGGGAAAGTAGAAATTTTAAAAATCCACCAATCAATGTCTCAAAGAAATCCTTTGTAGAAAACCCATAGGAATATTATTGCCAAATTTCAAAACCCCCAGATCAAAGAAGAAATTTTGCAAGAAACAAGGAAAAAGCAATTCAAATGCATTAGAATGGTACAGAACTTATCAGCAGCCATAATAAAAGACTGTAGGTCCTTGAATCATATCTACCATAATCAAAATAATTGGGCTTATGGCCAAAAATATAATATCTAGAAAAATTAATCATGATATTGAATGAAAAAAATGGACTTCAATGAACTTACAGATTTTCAGGACTTTCTTTCAACCAAACCTGCACTCAGTACAAAATTTAACATATAAGAGACAATATCAAAGATCACTTTTAAAGAACTTAGCTTGGACAAATTGTGTTTTTACATGGAAGCACATATCATATGTTTTAAGATTGACATCAGCAATTGGGTAGCTCTAAAGAAAGACTGGGGTAGAGTTAAGGTAAAAATAGTATTTATGCTATACAAATGAGATGCAGAGGAAAAATAGACACAGAGATATTAGAGGAGCAAAGAGGGTTCATAATTCTGAAAACCTACTCATATCAGAAATGGTATAAATAGGTAACACTACATATGAAAGGTATAGTACCCTCCACAATCTATAAAGAAATAAGGGGGAAAGAATGGGTAGAAGGGAAAGCAAAGAGTAGAAGGGAAACCAGACAAGGGAGGACTCTATGGGTGGGGGGAGGTTAAATAATATCAAAGGAAGTTAAGGAACAGAATTAAAGCAAAGAATTAGCAGAGATAGGAAAGATGTGTGTGTAGGTGTGTGTGCGTATATGTGGGGGTGAGGGATATGTGTGTATTTATGTGGGGAGACAAGGGTGTGTGCTTATATGTATATATCTATAAAAATATACATAAATATATCTTTGCTTAACTATCACCTGCTTGGGGAAGGTGGGAAGATGAAAGGGGATAAAAAGAGTAAAGGAAAAAAGTACACACAGAGAACAAAAAAAAATTCACAAAGAAGTGAATAATTTATAAATATAATTTCTTCCCCTGTGATATATCCTTTCTTGAACTGGTAATTAGTTGTATATTTTGAATCCTCCTTGCTCTTCTGCTAGGCACATGACAATATTCTGTCTTGCTTTATTTTATTTTATTTTGTTTTCCTTTTTTTAATTCTGTTTTTTAATTTAAATTTTTTTCAAATAAAAAAAAATTTGAATCATATACTACTCTGTGAATATATGTCTTATATTGGTATAATTTCATTGTCTATGGTACCTTTTAACATAATGTATTAAATTATCTCTTTTAATTAAATTGCATCTTGCTTTTGCTTTGTCTGAAATTGGGATTGGTGCCCATACTTTTTTTTTTTCCACTTCAGGTAAGAAATAATAGATTCTGCTCCAATCTTTTATCTTTATTCTGTGTGTATCTCTTTGATTCACATGTGTTTCTTGTAAACAACATATTTTAGGATTCTAGGTTTTTAATCCATATTGCTATTTGCTTCCCATTTTATGGGAAAGTTTATACCATTCACATTCAGTATTATGATTACTAATTGTGCATTTCTCTCCATCCTATCTTCTCCCCTGTTTATAATTTTTTGTCACTTTTCATCCTATTCCTCCTCACCAGTGATTTTTCTTCTGCGTACTACCTCCCTTAATCTTCCCATTCTTTTTTCATCCCTTCCTTTACTTTCCCCTTTCTCCACTTATTTCCTTATAGGATAAGATGAACTCCTCTACCTAACTGAATGTGGATGTTATTCTCTCTTTGAGCCAAATTGAATTAGATTAAGGCTCAAACAATGCTCATCCCTCTACCTTCTTTCTTTCTACTATAATCAGCCTTTTGTGCATTTATATGAGGTAATTTATTTATCCCATCTTGCCTCCCCTTTCCTTTTCTCTCAGTATAATCCTTTTTCATCATTGAATTATTTTTATATCATCACATCAAAATCAATTTATATTCAAAATCTCTTGTTTATATGTACATCAAGAAAAATACACTTCTCAAGAGTTGAAAGTATCACCTTCCTGTGTAGGGATATAAACCTTTTAACCTTTAAAAAACATGTATTTTTTTTTCCTTTTCTGCTTATCTTTTTATGTTTCTCTTGAGCCTTGTATATGAAAATTGAATTTTTTGTTAGGTCTTGTTTTTTCATCAGAAATGATTGAAAGTCCATTGATTATACTCAGTTTTGCTGGGTAATTGGTTGTTGATTGCAGTTCAAGCTCCTTTGTCTTCCAAAATATCATCTTTTAGAGGGTTGGAGCTCTGAAAAAGGTATATTTGAATCAAGAGCAACAGGGTGGTACTTATAGTTTAGCACCTACTCAGTGTGAGATAATGGTTCCCTACTTAATGTGATGGTGATGTAATGGTTGCACATGCTCAGTATGCTGTAGTGATGTAATTATTCTGAAGTATTTAAGGGAACCTCAAACACAGAAGCCTCTTTCAGCCACAGACACAGAGAAGACTTCAGGCTCCAGATTCCAGACTCTGGACTCCATCTTTGAGCAGCCTCATGGTGGCTGTTCTGTCACACCTCCACTGAAAGAGCTAGCCTAGACATTGCATTTTGGTGCCCCACTGGTGCCAAAGTGTAATGTCTAGACTAGCTCTCTGGAGGACTTCGGGATCAGCTCGAGTCCTTGGTCTTAGTTGTTTTCTCTGTGTCTGTGGCTGAGATGCTTTGTTACTGAGAGCCTTCTGTCTGAGACTCCCTTAAATACCTCAGTACAATTACATCACTACAGCACACTGAGCATTGCCATCTTAGGAGAGTCATTAAATCACCTTATCACATTAAGTATATGTTTAAAGAACCATTATCTCACACTGAGTAGGTGCTTAACTATAAGTACTTTGCTCCCTTGATTCAAGTACACCTTTTCTACATCATATTCTAGGGGTAGAGCCAAGATGGTGGAGAGGAGACAAGTCTTTATCTGAGCTCCTCCTGATGTCCCTCAGATCAATATAAAATCAAGACTCTGAACTGGTTTTGGAATGACAGAACTCACAAGTATTTGGAGCTTGACAAATTTCCAGAAAAGATATTTTGGAAGAATTCCAGAAAAGGTCTGTTTCAATCAGGTATGGGAGAGGTGGTCAAGTGCACTTGCCGGGAGGCTCTTAGCCAAAACACATCAGTATTGTCTACTCTATCCTGGTTATAAACCAGTGGAACAGCAGATTAACTATGAGATATCTGAACCCCAGAATAATTCAGAACGTGGTCATGTCTATCCAGCACTATAATAGAGTATATTATTGAAAATAAAATAGTTAATTTTAATTATGTTAATTTTAAAAGGTTTCATACAAATAAAACCAATACAGACAAGGTTAGAAGGGAAGCAATAAACTGGGGAATTTTTTTTTGCATTCAAGGGTTCTGATAAAGGTCTCATTTCTAAAATATATAAAGAATTGACTCAAATGTATAAGAATTTAAGCCATTGATTGTCAAAGGATATGAACAGAATTTTCAGATGAAGACATGAAATTGATGAAAACGAAAATGAGGCTCTAAACCGAGATGGGTCAGAATTTTCTGGCTGTCTGATTACCTCTGTCCCTCCTCCTTCCCAAAGTACCAAGGCTACTGTTTAGCAAATGAATTTGCTTCTCAATGCTGTGTTAAAACAAAATCTTTATTGATTAGCAAAGAATAGGCAAGCAATTGGCCTCCAGGGAGAAAGGCCAAACTGTCTGAAAGGGGACGCTGCAGCAAAGTCAGCGGGCACAAGGCAGAGAAAAGCCTAGGAAAAAGGGGGAAAAAAGCAAGGAATAGAATTTTGGAGATTCATTTTATACACAATCAGGATCATAAAATAAAGTTTGTATTTGAAAAGGACTTTTCTGCTTCCTTCAGATATAGAGATGTTTGTATATCAAAAAGGTTCCTGAGAGATTGTAAATAAGACAGGAATTTATTGTAAGGATGTAAAATTCTATTAATCATTTGTGTCTCAGGTTATCTCCTTTAACCTTTTCTAAGACAGGAGTTTATTTGTTAATTATTTGCATGCTGGGCTATCTCTTTTGACCTCTTCAAAACTATTTCTAGTCATAGGAAAAGGTGCTCTAAATCACTATTGATCAGAAAAATGCAAATTAAGACAACTTTGAGCTACACACTTCTCAGATTGGATAAGATGACAGAAAAGATAATGATGAATGTTGGAGAGGATGCAGAAAAACCAGGGCACTAATACGTTATTGGTGGAGCTGTGAATTGATTCAACCATTTTGAAGAGCAATTTGGAACTCTGACAGTGTTTCTACTGAATTTGTATTCCAAAGAGATAATAAAGAAGAGAAAGAGACCCACATGAACAAAAATGTTTGGGGACAGCCCTTTTTCTAGTGTCAAGAAACTGTAAACTGAGTGTAAGCCCATCAATTGGAGAATGGCTGAATAAGTTATGGTATATTGAATGTTATGGAATATTATTGTTCTATAAGAAACAAGCAGCAAGATGATTTCAGAGAGGCCTGGAGAGATTTATATGAAATGATCCTAAATGAAGTGAGCAGATCCAGGAGATCAAAGGTACATAGCAACAAGATTATAAGAGGATGATTCAAACCAGTTCCAATGATTGTATGGTGGAGAGAGCCATTTGCATTCAGAGAAAGGACTGTTGGAACTAAGTGTGGACCACAACATAGTATTTTCACTTTTTTATTGTTGTTTGCTTGCATTTTATTTTCTTTCTCAGTTTTTTTTTTCCTTTTTGATCTCATATTTCTTATACAGCACAATAATCGTGGTAATATGTATAGAAGAATTGCACATGTTTAACATATATTGAATTACTTGCCATCTAGGGCAAGGGGTGGGGGGGAAGGAAAGGAAAAAATTTGAAACACAAGGTTTTGCAAGGGTGAATGTTAAACATTATCCATGCATATGTTTTGAAAATAAAAAGCCTTAACAAAAAAAGAAAGAAAGAAAGCATACATATATATTTAAGTAGACTTTCTAAAAATATCATATTCTAGGTGCTTTAGTCCTTTATATAAGATGCTAAATTCTGGGTAATCCTGATTGTGGCTCCTCAATTTTTCAATTGTTTCTACTCAAAATATCTTCTCCTTGTTCTGATAATTCTGGACTTTGGCTGCAAGATGTCTTGGAATTTTCATTTTGAAATCTCTTTTAGGAGATGATGAGTGGATTATCTCAATGACTATTTTACTAGTTCTAGGATATCAGGGCAATTTTCCTTGATTTCTTTAAAGTTGATGTCTAAGCTCCTCTTTTAATCATAGCTTTCAGGTAGTTCAATAATTCTTAAACTATTTGTCCTAGATTTATTTTTCTGGTCTGTTGTTTTTCCAATAAAATATTTTATATTTTCTTCTATTTTGGGGTTTTTTTTAAATTTCATTAGATTATTGATGTTTCATAGAGTCATTAGCTTCCATTTGTCTAATTCTAATTTTTAAAGAATGGTTTTCTTCAATTAGCTTTTGTATTTCCTTTTTAATTTGGATAATTCTACTTTTTAAGGAATTGTGTTCTTCAGCGGACTTTTTTCTTTGCATTTGATCTATTGTATTTTTTAAGGAAATGTTTTCTTCAGTTAATTTTTTACCTTCCTTTTCCAAGCTGTTGACATTCTACCTTTCATTTCTACTCCCAATTTTTCTTCTACCTTTCTTATTAGACTTTTAAAGTCCTTTTTGAGATCTTCCAAGAAGGCTCTTTGCACTTGAGACTAATTCATATTTTCCTTTGAAGTTTTTTTACATTTAGGCATTTTGTCTTCTTCTGAGTTAATGTTTTGATTTTCCCTGTCACCATAGTAACTTTTTAAAATCAAAGTTCTTTTTTGTTTCTTGCTCATTTTTTGGCCTATTTTGTTGCTTTTGAAGTTGAGCTCTTCCTTTGGGACACAAGAGATACTATTCCAAGCTTCTTGTGCTGGGCGCCATGGTTGGTGTCACTCACTTTGAGTACTTGGGTCTCACTTGCTCATGTACTGGAATAGCCCAACCTAGTCCACCTGTTGTTTCCAGAGCTGTGGCATTTTGCCTTTTGTTCTGGGGCTACAGTCTCTACTCCTTGCCTGCTTTGCCACTGTCTTATTGAGCCAGGACGTAGGAATTTCGATTGCTGATTTATGCTGTGGCTAAGAGTCTCCCACTGTCCTGCCCAGAGCTGTACTCCCCTTTTACCCAAGTGAAACAGGCATTTCCTGAAGTTCACATTATCTTTGACTCAAAAATTATTTCATTCCATCTTTTTATTAGGTTCTATCATTCCAGAATCTGTCCAGAAGCTTAATTCAACATTGTTTTTGAGGGAAAATGGGGAGAATTCAGGCAACTTCCTGGCTTTTCTCCATCTTCTTCAAAGCCAATTCTTTATTCACTATCCCTTTCTCCATGTCATTTTCTTTCATTTTTATCCCCACTTATGCTCTTTTTCTTTCTTCTTTGTGTCTTTATGACTTAAATTTACTTTTTTCTTGGTCATTCTTGTAACTTCCACTTAAACTAAAAACATGTCAATCACTGCATAATTTTTTTCTATCTTCAAACATTGGCTGACTCAAATAACTAAAACAAAAAAACAACTTACATCACTCATGACATGTTTACATGATAAAGCCTCTTTGCTAATAATCTAGGACAATCTAGTAGCCAGTACTCTAATGACAATTGACTATAAAAGGCAGGAAATTTACATCTTTCTATACATATACTTTTTGCCCATCACTTTTACCCATTCCCAATAAAGAAAAAAGGAATATCTCTCATTCTCATGACTTGATTTCCTTCACTGTACTTAATATATTCTTAAAATTAACAATACTAAGTATATCTTCATCTCACATCTTTATTAAGCTCAATCTAAAAAGAGATGACTGAAAGTATCAAATGCAAAATAATAGGCAATTTTCTATCAAGACAGCTGAAACTTTGGCAAGTTTGAGAATTTAGCCCAGGGATCAAATATTCTAAATTATAGCTGTAATCAATGGCACTTTTCTGACATGAAGATATGCACAATGGATGATTCTTTTTGAATCAAATGAAGTTCTCCTTCAACTAAATAGAATCTTTTGTATTTATGCTCTATGAAGGAAAGATGGAGTTCATTTTTTAAAGCAAAAGCATTTCATTTTCTTCTCATCATGGAGGAGAGAATCTTGAGAAAGAGAGGATATACACAAACACAATGGCCTGGACACTCTTCTTTTGAAGTGGAACTGTTTAGACTGACAATAAATACAAGTTCCAGTTTTACATTTGATTTGATGATTTGAACAAACAGAATGAGAGACTGTCAGAATTGGTAATTACACTAAAGGCAGTAATCTAGATCCATGAATCTTCTATTACACCTGCTTGGAACTTGCCTGAATTCAAGGTGAGAAGCAGGTCAAATTGTCTCATATATATGGGAAGAAGTTGATTGCAAAGTTTTGTTTTTCTAAAAATTAATTTTCATTTTCTGTTTTAATTAGTATTGTAGCTAGTTTAAGTAAAGATTTATTCTACCATAACTATTTTGATTTGCAAGCTTTAATATTGGTGTTTTATGAATTGCAAAAGAGAAAAGAACAATATTAGGTTATCTTCCTACTTCTTTGCTATGATTCATGTGCTGCTGACATACTGACTGAGTCCATTGTTTATTTGTTATTTTATTTCAACTGGACACTCACTGCAGTAAGGTTATTTTTCTACTCTCCCCTAAATTGATTCACAATTCTACTGTTTAAAATAGATTGTTCAACTGTTCCAAATTTTCTTTTGTTTCATCATAACACCCACAGTTTGTCCTTTCACAATATTCTTTCACCAGACAATTTGGGACTACCTTACCAGCACATAATATTGTCTCATTCTGGAGAAAATTCTTATTCTCATTCTTAATTTAACTAAGGTTAATGTTAGCTTTTCTAATTGTCACATCACCTATTTGGCTCCTAGTAATTTTGCATTCTACTAAGATATCTGGGTTTTTTTTGGGGGGGGTTATTTTTTTGTTTTTTGGAGGAGGGGTGAGTTGCATTTTATTTTAATCAGCAATTAACCACACTTTCATAGGCTTGTACTGATGAAATTTTTTTCATCATGTAATATTATGTCATTAGCTAAATTATCGATATAAAAAAATTTAAAAATTAAAAATCCATCAAAATGACTTGTAACCTTGTACCTTTCACAGTGATTTTAATCCATTTGTGCTTATTCTTTGATTTGCTTATTAAATGAGTTCATTATGCTGTGATCTAGCACATATTTTTATTTTATCCACAAATATAACATAAAAGTCTGCCATACCTTTGCTGAAATTTATATAGGCCATCTACAGTAGTCTCCTGACCTACTAATGTCATTACATTGTCAAACAAATAAATTTTTTTCTCACACTTCTAAAAACTTTAGGTCCTATGTTCTAATCTTAGCTGTGCTGTTTACTACCTATATGACTTTGGACAAGTCACAACTTCTCTGGAGACCTCAGTTTTCTCATCCATAAAATAAGGGAGTTGGAAGATATTCTAAGGTTCATTCCAGTTCTATTTAATCCTAATAACTTAAAAAATTTTAAACCATGATGACTAATTGGTAAACATTTCTGCTTCTTAGTACTTATTAACCATTCACTTATAAAATGGTATATAATTTTATTAGGAATAGGAATAAAGTTCACTAGTTTTTAATTTGCAAACTCTACCCTCTTCAATTTTTTTGAATACTGGGATGACATTCTCTCTTATCCTTCCCCACACTATTGCCACAATTCCCTAGCATCATCATATAGTTCAGAATACAAGAAAGAGAACAATATACAACTAGATTATGAAAATGAAAATAAAAATAACTCTGTGTAATGAGAAAAAAAACAGAGAATATTCCAGAAAAGTGATAATGAATCATATTCCCTTCCTCAGAGTAGAGGGGTGAGTGACTTCTTTGTTCTTCAGTTGTTTCAGTCATGTCCAACTCTTCATGAACCCCATTTGTGGTTTTCTGTGAAAAGATATGGAGTAATTTGCCATTTCCTTTTCCAGCTTATTTTACAAGAACAAACTGAGGCGAACAGGGTTAAATGATTGGCTCAGGATCACACAGCTAGGAAGTTTCTGAGGTCATATTTGAAATAAGGAAAATGAATCATCCTGACTTCAGCCCTGGTGCTCAATCTACTCTATTTAAGTTCTAAGGGACTTTTAAGATAAGAGTATTTTATACACTATCAAATGAGGGCTCTGCTCAGATGTTTTTGCTTAATCTTTTTGCTTTTCACAAAGAAGGATTTATTCTGAATAACAAATAAGAATTAATGGTGAAATAAAGACAAAATATATCAATAAACCTAATTTAACTTATTTAAATGAAACAAAAATGAAATCACATCTATCATTTCTTTCATTTACAAATGAATGTGAGTCATCTAGACTTAGTCACATGCACTCATTTTTATTTTTCCCAGTTACATGTAATTTTTTTTAATATTTATTTTTAAAACTTTGAATTCCAGATTCTTTCCCTTCATCCCTCTCTATCCCCACCCCCACTGAAAAGGTACATGTGAAGTTATGCAAAACATTTCCATAAAAGTCATGTTGCCTAAAAGGGCTATCAAACTGTGCATACCCTTTGATTTAGCAGTGTCTCCACTGGGTCTATATCCCAAGGAGATAATGAAAAATAGAAAAGGACCCACATGTGCAAAATGTTTGAAGCAGTCCTTTTTGTAGTGGCAAGAAACTGGAAACTGAATGGATGCCCAGCAGTTGGGGAATGGCTGAATAAGTTATGGTATATGAATGTTATGGAATATTATTGTTCTATAAGAAACGATCAGCAGAATGATTTCAGAGAGGCCTGGAGAGACTTACACTAACTGATGCTAAGTGAAGTGAGTAGAACCAAGACAATATTGTACAACGAGATTATGTAATAATCAGGTCTGATGAATGTGGCTCTTTTTGACAATGAGGTGATTCAGACCAATTCCAATAGACTTGTGATAGAGTCAGCTGCATCCAGAAAGAGGGAACTGATAATAGATCACAATATAGTATTTTCACCTTTTTGTCGTTTGCTTGCTTTTTTTTTTTCTTTTTTGTTTTTGTCCTTTTTGATCTGCTTTTACTTACGCAGCATGATAAATGTGAAAATATGTATAGAAGAATTGCACGCATCTAACATAAAAAAGTCATGTTGCAAAAAAAAACATAGATTTCCTCCCCCCCAAAAAAAAACTCAAGAAAAATTAGGTAAAAAAAAAGTGTGCTTCAATTTCAATCTTTATTCAGACACAATCAGTTCCTTCTCTGTATATAAATAGTATTCCTTATAAGTCCTTCAGAGTAGTCTTTGTATCACTGAATTGTTAGAAAACAAAAAAGTCATTCACAGCTGATCATCTTAAAACTACAGACTGAAGCACACTTTATTTTTTTTACTACCTTATATATATATCATATTAGCAAGATACTCATCATTTTCCATAGAATAATGTATTCCATCACAATAACCACATTACCACATACTTATTCAGCCATTCCTCAACCAATAGGCATCCTCTCAATTTCTAACTCTTTACCCTGAGGAAAGAACTGCTATAAATATCCTTTTCCACTGTTTTTAATTTTAATCTCTTTTGGTTTACATCTAGCAGTGGTATTGTTAGGTCAAGGAGAATGCATGATTTTATAACCCTTTGGACATAGTTCCAAATCATCCTACAAAAAGGTCTAATTAATTCACAACTCCACCAAAAGCACAAGGTTGTCTTATTTTTTCACATTCCCTCCGACATTTGTTATCCACCCATTCTGACCCATCAACCAATTTTAACAGGTATGAGGTAGTTCCTCAGAACTGCCTCAACTTGCATCACTTCAAATAATAATGAGTTAGAATATGGTAAAAGTGATTCCTTGCTTCTTTTTTGTGGTAGATAATTTAGAGCATTCAACCACTCCCTTTCCCTTTCTCCCAGTACATTCCTCTCTTATCCCTTAATTTTACTTTTTAGATTTTAGATATTAGCCCTTTATATTTAATGCCTATGCCCTCTATCTATATATTCTCCTTTTAGGTGCCCTAAAAATTGGAAAATTCTTATGAGTTGAATTACATGTAGTATATAAACATATTAACCTTATTAAATCCCTTATGATTTCCCTTTCCTGATTACCTCCTTTATGTTTCTCCTGAATCCTATATTTGAACATCAAATTTTCTATTTATCTCTGGTCTTTTCATCATTAATGCCTGAAACTCCTTTATTTAACTTAATATCTATCTTTTCATCTGAAAGATTATTAATTTTGCTGGGGAGGTGATTTTTTTAATTGTAATTCTAGCTCCATTATTCTTGGAATATCATATTCCAGACCCACTGATCCTTTAATTTAGAAGCTACTAACTCTTGTGTTATCTTGATTATGACTCCACTATACTTGAATTGTTTCTTTCTTGCAGCTTGAAATATTTTTTCCTTGACTTGGGAGTACTGGAATTTGGCTATAATATTTCTGGGAGTTTTCATTTTGGGATCTCTTTCAGGAAGTGATCAGTGGATTTTTAAAATTACTATTTTCCCCTCTAATTCTAGAATATAAGACCTCATTTTTCCTTGATAATTTCTTGAAAGATGATGTCCAGGCCTTTTTTTTTTTTTTTTTTTAAATCATGGTTTTTAGTTAGACCAAAATTTTTAAATTATTTCATCTGGATCTTTTTTCCAATTCAATTGTTTTTCCAGTAAAATAATTCATGTTGTTTTCTATTTTTTTCATTCTTGTAGTTTTTATTTCTTCTTGATTTCTCATAAAGTTATTAGCTTCCATTTGCTCAAATCAAATTTTTAATGAATTATTTTCTTCAGTGAGCTCTTGTCCCTTCTTTTTCATTTGGCTAATTTTGCTTTTTAAGGCATTCTTCTCCTCATTGGCTTTTTGTGCTTTTTTTTTACATCAATCTCATTTCTCTTCCCAATTTTTTTCTCTACCTCTCTTACCTGATTTTCAGAATCCTTTCTGAGCTCTTCCATTGCCTGAGAACAAATCTTATTTTTCTTATAGGTTTTAGATGTAGGATCTTTAACTTTGTTATCTTTTTCTGAATTTATGTTTTGATCTTCCTGTTACCAGAGTAACTTCCTATGGTCAGTATCTTTTTCTGTTGCTTACTCATTATTTTTAGGCAGTACTTGTCTTTTATCTGTCTGTTAAAGTAAGGCTCTGTTTCCAAGGTGGAGGGTGCAATGTCCCAAGCTGCAAGGGTTTTTTGCAATTGTTTTCATAGGTCCTCATAGGAATCCATACTATGAGCCAGCACTGCTACCCAAATCTGAGTATGGGCAAAGCAATAGAGTACTTCCTCAGTAGCTAGCAAAGAGATTCCAGAAATTTCCTTCTGATAAGCTGTTCTCCATTCCCTTATAATCTGTATGCTGAGACCTCTGGAAGCTACTGACATTCATCCTGCTGCTGCTTATCTTCCTGCCTCCTCCAATTCAGTAGCTCCCAAGTCCCCACTATTGCTTTGCCAGTTTCCCAAGACTTTCTCATCCTAAGAAGACAATTCCTTTTTGTTGACCTTTTTTCAAGTTGTCTTTGGTATGTGTGAACTAAGAGAAGTCTGGAAATCATCACTGCTGTTTCTGATTCAAAGGCCCCCATGCCTGCTCCTAGTTTTTTGGGGCCAGGCCTATGCTGGCATGGATTGCACCAGGATTGTGCTGACTCATCCTGGTGCAACAGATTTTTTTGCTGACCTCCTAAATTATCTTTGAATGGAAAATTGTCCGACTGTCTTTTGTAGGTTCAGATGCTCTAAGATTTGTTTAGTGTCATTATTATTTGAATGGGTTTAGGAGAGAACTTGACAAGTTCCTGTATTTACACTGTTATCTTGGCTCTGCTCCCTAACTACCCACTTTGTAGGAAAAGGAACAGACAAATTGTACTCTTGCCCTCTCCCTTCCTTTCTCTAGAATGTGTACCAAGTAGGGGTGTGTGTGTTCATGTGTGTGTGTGTGTGTGTGTGTGTGTGTGTGTGTGTTTTAACAAGAATTAGGGAAGGAATAAGCACTCTTTCCTTTACTAGGGCAGAACACATGTATTGCCTTAGGTGAATTCAAAGCTGGATCTTAAAGTAATCATTTCTTCCCTTTTAAGTATAGTTACTGAATGACAATCCTGAGAGCAATATTTCTAGTCTCAAGGCAATATGAATGTGAGATATTTGGAGCTCTCATGACCCTCAGTAGTTGCTAGCTGGTTTATGAGCTGCACATGCATATTTTCTACCTCACCTCTTAGAAGAAGACAGTCACAGATAGGAAGATGAGTCTATGAAGATGAAGCTTCCACACAGCTTCAGTACCATGAGGAAGAAAGAACTATTATCTTTCTGGCCTTTCCCTCATAGAAATCTCATTACTGGATAAGGTAAATGAACCCACAACGGTATAGTGACACATGTATTTCCATCCACCCCTATCACAGCCTTCCCATCCAAGCAACTATTAGGAAATACTATAATTACAGTATCAGGGCTGAGCTAAAGAAACACAGAGTTCCATTATAATTCAGAAAAAGAAAGCAGGGAATTCTAATACTTTCATCCTGTACCTGAAGGATGAAAAGATCTTCTATCCTTTCCTTCTCTCTTTAGGGAGAGATGAATTTGCTTTATCAGTGCTTATTCATTTACAATCTGTTTTTTTTTTAATTGTTTGTTTTGTTGCCATTTGCTTTAAAGGAAATCAATTTCTCTAAGATTGTGGAGAAGAAGCAAAATTTCATAACTGGAATATTTCCAGCATAGGGTCTTAGAAAAAGAGATATTGTTCATTCCATTTTTAAACTTCCTACAAAGTATAGAATGATCAAATGAATCATTACCTAAAGAAACTTATGCACATCTTCATCTGTAGCAATCCCTCCTATATAGCAAGGAAAAAAGGGAAGAATTGGAGTTAGATTTCTGAGACAAGTTGCAAGTTTTACCCTTTGTCCTAAGCAGGTCAGAAATCCCTTCTTTCAAGGGGTAGAACTAACATCACTGAGAGAAACAGTCATGTTAAAAGAATAGTTAGGAACTATCAAGTGATGCTCACCTGAGAGTGGGAATCAGTCAAGGAAATATACTTAATTTTCTTGCTAAGCAACTCTTTACTCTTTATGTCTCACATCACTAAAACTGTTTATACTTATTTTAGAAAGTGCTAAAATAGCACAGTATTGGTGCTTGGACTCTGAAAACAAAGTAAAAACTTTTAAAACATTCATTTATGTATAAAATTGAACCAACAGTGTACTTTTCTAGCAAACCTCTCATTAGAATTTTTCTCAATGGGATGTTCATTACAGAATAAAACTTGGCACTATTTAATTCCCATCGGGAATCTATTTTAGGGCATGAAATTTTATTTTAACTATTTATCTAAATTTCAAGGAGGAAGGACTCTGGAAAGATGACAGAGTAGATCAGAAAATTCCAAAATCTCCAGACTTCCCTTACAAACAAACAAACAAACAAACAAAATTTGATTTTGTTTTGTTTTGTTTTGTTTTGTTTTTTGGGGGGGGGCTTTTTTGCATATCTATGGAAGAGGAACAAGAGATTGAAGGCAGTATTCAGATCATCTTGTATCTCATTGAACATATTGTAATCTGTGATACAGACACACACACACACACACACACACACACACACACACACAAGCAGTATGGGGTAAGAGGATGGAGAGCATGTCTGCCTCAGAATCAGAAAATCCTCAGTTCAAGTTCAGTTCTGGCACTGAAAACCGGGGCATGTCATTTAATTTCTCAGTGCTTCAAATTACTACAGATTACAAAAGTCACCTCTCCAAATCAGCACATAGTTACCTCATTAGGAGCTCCCTACATCAATTAAATCTCAGATCTGGACATACACATATTTACATATATATATATTATACATATGCATGCAGATCACATAGACATACATATACATATAGCAAATATACACATATAGAAAAGGTCTTTTAATAGACTTAGGGGAGGAATCTTAGGTTTTAGATTATTAGAAGTAATTCTTCTACAAAATTCTGTTCACTATTTTTTCAGCATTTAGAAACCTTTTAAGAATTTAAAGACAGCAAACTAATCCAACTGCTCCTTTCTCCATAATTTGATTTTAGAGATATTTCATTATCTCTAATTACTCGAGGTAAATTATGATTACTCAGTGTTTTAATAATCAGTTTGAGTAGCAGTTACTCTAAACTTAAGAGAATGCCAGACTCCTGTGGGTATTTCTTGTGAGAAGCAGACTAGTTTGAGCATGCTTTCTAGTATCACTGAACTTGGTCCCTAGATGAGCACTACAAACTATATTAGATTTAGGATAAAGAGCTTCAGAAACTCTGGGATTTAGAATTAAGGCTGCCTTGGCTTTCAGGACCTTGGAAGATTGGCTTTCAGGATTAAAGAATGTGGGTGAGCTTTCACATGGAAAAAGGGAGGGAAAAGCCAAGGAGAAGCAAGAAGGGAAGGAAAGGGTAAGAAAGGAGAGGAATGAGTGAACCTAAGTGTGAAAGAAGAAAAAAGGACAAGACTTTGAAGAAAAAAGAGAAAGGAGAGGATGAAAGAGGAGAGAAAAGGAGGGGGAAAATATAGAGAAGACAGCATTAGTTAGATATGGTTAATACGCAATAAAATTTTACCCTAGCAATAATTGATTCTGCTTGTCTGCTGATTGTTATAACTCACAAAATAAAATTACAATTAAAAACCTTTTCAGATTCTTGTGCTCTAGCCTTTGGTTTCTGGAAAGACGTACTACAACCTTTCCGATACAACTGCATAAGATTCTGCTGCGCTGAAAATACGTGGTAAGCAGTAATAGGCTAAAGATAACTTGCAACAGGAAAATCACTGCAAAGAGGCTTCCAAGAAGGGGGGTAAGGGAAATGGGGAAGGAGAAAAAGAAACAGAGAGACCCGCATGAAACTACAGAAAATAAAAATGAAATGTATAAGTAAAAGATGATGACTCCAAAATATCATGAATTTAGAGCCACAGAAGGTACTTCTATTCTGTAGTTATAAGCAGCAATAGAATGAGACAGAATGGAGGAGTTGATCAGTGTTGATTATTGGAGCCCAAAGAAGGATATCTTTGCTCTGGGATTTGAAACTGCTCTCTTAGTGATGGAATAGTCACTGGGGAGAAAAGAAAGCTGAGAAATATGTGGTCTTCATCATATAGGGCAGGGAATGAGTTAGGAATGCTAGTCTGTTCCTCAGCCATGTGGATACATCTTGTAGGAAAGAGTTCTGAGTGTGTCCATTTAAGAGCAGAAGAAAGAAAAAGAAGGAATTTTCTTGGGAAATTGGGAAGCAAGACAAAGACAATTTTAGGAGATTGGTCTGCCACTGTCCTGGCAAACTTCTGAATGTGAGACTTAAAGAAGCAAGGAGTACTCAGCAGTTTCCTCCATTCTTAAGCTAGAAAATGTATATAAACGGAAATCTTTTATTAACTCCTCACCCAAAGAAGCAACAAAATTTCTTCTTTTCATTCTTTTGACCATTTACTTAGTAAATAAGGCGCTTGGTTTCTGAAACTTCCCCTGAAAATAACCTCCAATCGTCACCAAAGAAGGTGAAGAGTGATTTAAAGTTTCCTAACCACATACACAATTTTATATATATATATATATATATATATATATATATATATGTATATGTATATAAAATTCTGTTCATTTAAAACACACATACATACACACACACACACACACATACCCCTCCCAGTGCTCCTATCATCACATTTATTAGTGTCTTCAGAGAGACGTTGCCTTGGAAAAAATTTTTCTATTGCATAGGATTATCTGATCTTCTCAGTGTTGTTATTCTGAGGGCTTTTCAGGAATCCACTCTTTCCATTTTCATACTAAACTTTACTCTATCCAGGGGTGTAAGGAAACCAAAAGAGAATAAAAGATTGTTTATTCCTTTGGGCATTTACTACTAAATTGATGGTTATAACTGGCTTCAGTTCTAAAAATATTAAGGGTGTCAGTAAATCTATGTTTCTTGGATTGGTGCTGAGGGAGAGTCAGTTCTTTCTTGTGAAATGTGAGATTATCTGGAACTATTTTCCTTCTCTCCAAAAGTTCTTTCTGGTTTCACCTAAGTAGCCTACGAAAGAAAAAGAAAAAAGTTTATTAAAGGAATGCAAACAGACTAAGTTAGAAGGATCAGGGAAGATCAGAGGTGAAGAAAAGGAAGTCATTGGTGAATCTGAACACAGAAAAGGAGAGAGTATCACTGATTTGTTCTGCAGAGTTGGAGTGGATAGAGATTTATTTTTGTAAATGTTTTATTTATATAGATTTGCAGAAGAGAAAATTTTCACACCAAAAGCTGTTCGCTATTATTTAATTATATAACCAGATGGGATTTACTTTTGACAAAGAGTTTAGGAAATTTTTTCTGGGGTTATGCCTAATTTAAACTGATTAGTGGTACTGAATATAAACCTGGGGCACTATGCTCTTTTTCATTAAGTCAGTTCTACTGACTATTTTGGATTCTTTTGTCAAGTTACAATGATGTAGGTGGCCCTAAGCGGTTTATTTAACAGTCCTTTTAGTAAATAAAGCTGGGAATATTATTATTTCCATTCTCAATCTTCCTTCTCCTTATCAATAATCCCAAGTGTGGATCAGAACCCTTAATTTGGAGCAGGGTGATGTTCGAACTTGATGTCTGCTATTGTTTGGGACGATTTTTTTTTCTGGAAAGCAGTATTTTGAGTGTAACGGGTTTTTTGTTTTGTTTTGTTTTGTTTTTTAAGAAACAACTTATGGTATCTATAGTATAAATAATTCACGACAATTCCGTCATATAAAAGACGCAAAAATTCCAGAAATCCCTCGAATTTCTCATTAAAAGGCACAACAGTCGCAGTAGTGAGTATTCATTGAGTGGTACCTTTGAACTCTTGGAGGGCGGAGATTTTCCAGACACTGCAATCTGCAGGTAGATTCTCCTTTTCCCCGCTCCTCCATTCCTTTCCCCTTCCCTCCCAAGCAGCTTTTTTTCATCTTTGCTTGAAACAGCTGTATTCTTAGAATTTTGGACTAGAGCTTCCTCCTAGGGCTGCTAGAATTTAGGATACACAGCCCTGCAAAACTCTCCTGGGAGTCACAGTCTCAGGCTAGGTTCCTGGAGTTACAGGAGGGGCTGCGACAGACTTTGGGGTGGGAAGGTGTATGAGTTGTGGAAGGGGCGGGGAATGGGAAGGATTAGGGGGTGGAGGGGAGAAAGGAATGACCCTTTTGCCTCCAGGAGTGGGACGAGATTCTTAGCGTGAGAGGCGGGGACTAGCTTCACGTGACTTTGAGGGGCTGGAAGAAAAACAGATCCTTGTCTGGTTGGGAGTCTCATTATATTCAAATATTCATTTTAGGAGCCATTGCTTAGTGCCATCCCGAGAAGCACCCTGCTTCGGCTCCCTTGTGAGCTTTTCAAGAAAGTGTTCAAAGATTGGCTGGCAAGAATCATGGACTGTTTTTATATGCCTTGTTTTCTGTCAGTGAGTAGACTTCCCTTTTTTTTTTTTTCATTCCCCTTCCACATTAAGTTATGCCCTAGCTTCTTCCTTTCTCTCCACATTCGCCCTTTCTTCAATGTAACAATAACGTCCCATATTTCTTCTCCACAGTCTTTTCCTGTCTAGCTTCAAATGCAACTTAAGTGACCTTCAAATCTGGTATTTCTAAGAAGGGAAGCGCCAGTGGGGAAGGAAAATGGGGGAGGGGGGAAGGAAAATAGCAGTTAGCCATATATTTATCCTCCTTGGTTTTTTTCCTCTGTGGAAAGTCCATAATTCCGGTGTATGTTCAGTGTCATTTGTCCTGGCTGAGGGGGCTGGGGAGGAGCCCTGCTCACTCCCCAGAAGAGTTTAAAAAGAAGCAATTTAGCGCTTTTTGTTTGTCTCTTAAAAAACACTTAAGCCTCAAGATAAACAAACCCGCTTGCTCTAAAACTGCATTCTCTGTTGTTGGAACTCTTTTGCTGCATCCTTTGATTCCCCACACCCACTCAGCCAACAACTCTCCTCCAGCCCAGACTTAATCAGCGGGATGTTCTGGTGCCCCGGGCCGGGGGGAGTGGGAGGCGGAGGAAGAGGAGAGAAGAGGGAAGGGGTGGGTCGGAGCAGAAAGCGAGGCTGATGGCATTTCACACCGCCACCACCATCTCCCACCCCCCTCCCTTTTTCAACCCCTTTCTATGTTAACTTTTATCTTTGGGCAAGCCAAGTTGAGATCATGGCTAAGATAGCAACTGGGACGCAAAAAGATTAACAGAATGGAGGCTATCGGATTTGGGTTCATGCGACTGTAAACAAGTCAGAACAAGTAATTACCGGGCAATTCCTGCGTTCAGACCATGCATGGCTGCAGCTGATCCGGACAAGGGGGAAGGCTAGACACAGACTTGATCTTTGGACAGGTTATCTAATCTTGGACGCCATTTATGGACATATATGTATATACACTGCACATATTTTCATTTTTATTTATTTTATTAATTTAACCCTCCATCCCTTATCCCTCCCTAGAGACACCATGATTCCTGGTAACCAAATGCTGATGGTCGTTTTATTATGCCAAGTCCTGCTAGGAGGCGTGAGCCATGCTAGTTTGATACCTGAGACGGGGAAGAAAAAAGTCGCCGAAATTCAGGGCCCCTCGGGAGGACGCCGCCCTGGGCAGAACCATGAGTTCTTGCGGGACTTTGAGGCTACGCTGCTGCAGATGTTTGGGCTTCGGCGGCGGCCACAGCCTAGAAAGGGCGCTGTCATCCCCGATTACATGCGGGATCTCTACCGGTTGCAATCTGGAGAGGAGGTGGAGAAGGAGCAAATCCAGAACATCAGTCTGGAGTACCCTGAGCGTCCTACTAGTCGCGCCAACACCGTGAGATGTTTCCATCACGAAGGTCAGTCTGCATGTTCTATCTAGGGATGGAGAAAAGAAATCATGCTCCCAGTTAAGAGGCGGGAGGAAGTGGGAAAAAAGTAGGGAGAACGTGTATGTAAAAATTTAAATGAAAGCCCCCAACTACAGTCGACCTTACCTATGCTGTTGCCTACTTTAAGATCCTGAATCAAAAACCAGAATGATTTTTACTTCTCTGGAGACGCAAAGGAAAGGAAGGCGGTTGAGAGCATTTCGGGGTGGGGGTGGGGGGTGAGGAAGGGGAAAGATAGCATATCATCATTGGGAAAAGTTCTCTGACTCCCATTACTTGTCTTTCCCCCCATCATTTCAAAGTTATCTCTGTTAGCTTTTCAAGCAAAATTTTCAAAATTTAGTATTACAACTGTATATTTGTAAAATTTGTTCAATAGAGGCCTTGTAATCCTATCTGAATGTTTCCTAGTGGATGTTTCCTTTGCTGGCTAAATCTGAATTATTAATCAACCAGCATCATTACAGCATTGGAATTTATTTTCCTTTCTGTAATATGATCAACAAGGCATGCTCTGTGTTTCTTAAATCATATGGGGAAATATTTCGCAATACTGGGAAAATTGAAGCAGAGTGGTGGTTTGTATATATTTCCTTTCACCTCTTGCTGTATCTTTTCAACTCCTTTTTTTATTTCAAACCACTTGAAAAACAATTGAACAAACATACTAAAGCATGGACACAAAGCCAAGATGTTTTTTAAAAGAGAGTCTGATCTTGGAGTAAGGAGCTGACACATGGAAATTATTAGAAATATAAAGTAAGATGGGAATTGCTTTCTGTTTCTGGTTCTTGATGTTTTTGCCTATTTAGTTAAAATAAATAACTAAATTTGTGTCCCTAAAATATCTGACCAGCAGAGTCCATAGTTCAACTCTTTATTTGTATCTTGATTTTTTTCCTAATTCTCCCTCCTCATGTTAAAAAAAAAAAATTAATGTACTCTTTTTCCTTTTTCTTCTTCTGTGCCCAGAACATCTGGAGAACATCCCAGGGACCAGAGAAAATCCTGCTTTTCGTTTTCTTTTTAACCTTAGCAGTATTCCAGAGAATGAGGTGATTTCTTCTGCAGAGCTCCGGCTATATAGAGAACAAGTTAATCATAGCCCTGACTGGGAGCTAGGTTTCCATAGGATCAATATTTATGAAGTCATGAAACCCCCAGGAGTATCCATGCCAAATAGCCTCATTACTCGATTACTAGACACCAGACTTGTCCATCACAATGTGACCCAGTGGGAAAGTTTTGATGTAAGCCCGGCAGTCCTTCGATGGACTCAGGACAAACAGCCTAACCACGGGCTGGCTATTGAGGTGACGCATCTCCAGCAGAGACAGACTCACCAGGACCAGCATGTCAGGATTAGCAGATCTTTACCCCTAGGGGGCAAGGATTGGGCTCAATTCCGACCCCTCCTGGTCACTTTTGGCCATGATGGCCGAGGACATACCCTGATCCGTCACCAAAGAGCTAAGCGCAGTCCAAAGCATCATTCACAGCGGCCTCGTAAAAAGAATAAGAATTGCAGGCGCCATCCCCTCTACGTGGACTTTAGTGATGTTGGTTGGAATGATTGGATTGTGGCTCCCCCAGGTTACCATGCCTTCTACTGCCAGGGAGATTGCCCCTTCCCCCTCACTGACCACCTCAATTCTACAAACCATGCCATCGTTCAGACCCTGGTCAACTCTGTCAATTCTAGCATTCCCAAAGCTTGCTGTGTGCCCACAGAGCTGAGTGCCATCTCTATGCTGTACTTAGATGAGTATGACAAGGTTGTACTTAAAAACTATCAGGAGATGGTGGTAGAAGGATGTGGGTGTCGATGAAACTTGGACTGACCTCAGTGGGAAGGAGAGAGGATATAAACATGCACAAACATACTCCCCCTCTCATTTACCCACATACAGACTGTTCCCTTTTAGCTGGACTTTTTATCTTTTTTTAAAAAAGAAAATGAAAGCCCTAAACATTCACCTTGACCTTATTTATGACTTTACGTGCAAATGTTTTGATTATATTGAACATATATTTTGACAAAATATATTTATAATTGTTTTTAAAATAAAATGAGTCATTATTTTAAAGGTAATTTTTTTTTTCAGTAAACCTGCCTCCCTTTTTTTCTTGCCCCATATTTTTGGGTTAGGATTTGTGCACTTTATACTAGTAAGATCTTATTGGGAGTTGGAGGAGAGAGGGTGAATTGTATGGCTTTGAGAGAATAGATAATAATTTTTATTAATGAAATTAATAATTATAACATCTACATTGCATTTTATTTACTGTTTATAAAGCATTTTTCTTACAATAGTACCCCCATTTCATAGGTGAGGAAACAGGCTCTGGGAGGTTAAATGTGAAGTTACAAACTCTCTTTCCAATAACCTATGGTGAAGTTTGAACCTATACTGAAAATGCAGTAATTTTTCTACTATACTATAATTCCCAGTTAGAAAATTTTCTTTTTCATTTTTTTAAAAAACCTGCAGTGTTCTTTTGTTATATCTTTTTCTTTCCTCCCCTAATTTGTTCAATATTTCTGAGAGAAATATTGAGATAGAAGGAATTAAAACATCTAGGATTCTGTTTTTTCTTTGTTCAATCAGGAAGATTTCACACTTTGCAAAGTAATAACAAGACTCAAATACATTTTTGCACTTTGATTAACATATTAATACTTGCAATTTCTATTAATTTAAAGCTCTTTTCCATGGGGTCAAGGACATCATTCTATGAGATGGTTGGAGAAGCAAAGCTGGAGGAACTTAGGAAAGGTTTCTCCCCATGACAATATTCACCTTTTAGAAGCATACAATAGTATAGTATAAAAAGGTACTTAACACATGAAAATTTACTGTTTCTATGACACCATAAGGCATATTTCCTTTGATTCTTAATTGTGACATTTTTAAAATTTACTTTCATTAATTTTTGTAAGCTCATAGGCCATTTTTAGAAGAAATGAGCATTATAAAATCAAATAATTATAATGTCTCAAATCTAAAAACAATGGGAGCCATTTTAAAGAAAAGATTTTAAATAAAGAGTTGGTTTAGTGATCTCTACTGGATTCCTGTTTCCTTTTGGGTTCAACAGAAAGCCAGAAGACAAAAATTGTTGCATCCTCTTTTTTTCTCAATCCTTTAATTATTGGAGCTGCTGTCCTGCAGGTTAGCTGATAAAATCACAGAAAACAAGGCACAAATAACAAAGGTAATAGGTATTAATATATTAAGTGAAGTACAAAAATAGATCTGGACCTGGTTACTGTTTTACAAAGTGAAAAAGTTTTCCTGCTTGAATTGGTATCAGCTTCAAGATTACCAAGGCCTTGGTAACTTAAACTAAAAAGATAACTAATAGTAAAAAGCATTTTTCTTCATTACCTTTGCTATGGCATCTTACAATAGGATTATTTGCCCAGTAGAAGACATCAGTTTACAGCAGGGAGCAAGAGTCAGAATGCCAGGAGTAAGAAGCTGCTTCAAAAAGTGTGGCCTCCAGCAGCAAAGAAAAGAACTGGCTGTATTTAAGTCAGAACTGGATTTGGATTATAAGAGTTCATGTAATATTTGAATTGCCTTGTTCATATATGTTTCTCTTGGACATTTCTTTTTGAATAAGTTAAAGTATCTTTCCTTTCATTGTTTGCTCCTAGAGAAAGTGATTATAAATAGATAATATAAACAGATAAGGGGAGAGGAGAGAGGAAAAGCATTAGTTTCTGTCCTTCCTACTACATTTCCTAAATAGGACAGGAAAGGAGGCAAAGAATATATGACATTATGTGTCAGTCATCATACTAAGTGCTTTTCAAACATCTCATTTGATCCTCACAACTCTGAAGTAAGTGCTGTTATTAGTCCCTTTTTATCACTGATGAAACTAAGGCAAAAAAGTCAAATGACTTGCCCAGGGTCACACAGCTATTACAGCTCGGGCCAGATTTAGTCTTTCTGACTCCTGGCCTGCTCCACTTCGCCATCTACCTGCCAGAAATAATTATAGCAACAGATCTGGCATGCTACATTTGAACACAATAGAGGACTAGCTTAGCTTACTGCCTTTGGTAGCTGAGGCAGTTAAGTGTAACCTGTTTCCTCAACTGAAAAATTGGGATTATAGCAACTGTTTCCTAGGATTGCTGTGAATATCAAATGAGATAATATAAAATACTTGGTACAGTGCTTGACATATGCTAGGTGCTTTAAAATGCTTGTTTCTTTCCTCCCTTAGACATTTCTCCTCAGCTAAGAGATATATTAATCCTGGGAATTAATTTTGTGGGATGTGAAATGTGAATGTGAATTCAAATATGAAAAAGCAAACAAAAAACTTTTCTATTTAATTCCCAGAATATTAAATAAACTTTATTGCATTTCTTTTGTGTTTATCTCTATGTAGCTTAGGCTGTTTTGGAAGGAAGTAGTAGTACTTTTGTATAATATATGCTTGTAGATAGGGAGTGATTGCAGTGAAAGGGAGAGTGCTTAGGGGAATATTTTTGTATGGTGATGGATGATACAGGGTTGTTCAATGGGTGTTGATTCCATATGAGTGAATGTGCTGTGTTCACCGTATGTATATCTTAAATCTGTATGCTATATGTATCTAACCATATGTGGTGTACTTATGGTATTTGCATATTCCTCCCCCTGCATGTGATTTTAAGGGGAAAAATTAGGGAAGTATGATTTATTTTTATTTTAAATTACTGAAGCTTTATAATTCTCCAGAAGGAGTTGCCATAAAAATAGAAATGGAAAGTTTGTCAAAGCCTCATTTCCCTGCAGAGTGCAGGTGGAGAGAACAGACAGCATTAGGATTCCCCAAAAAGTCCTTGCAAAGCGGATTTTACCCGTTCCCCCTCTTTTCAATAAGGACAGAGCTTGAATAAATCTTTTAAGGGAGACTGAACATTAGTTCTCTTCTGCCAGTTCCATTGCCTGATTTCCAAAATCTTTCTGAAATTTAAGTGTCACTGAAAAAGTTTGGCTTTCCCCTTCAATGCTTGAACTAATTTGAGAGCCCACCTATGTTTAAAGATCAGTCATATTCTAGCCTCCTCAGTACCTCTTCCCATTCTTCACTGCCTTGTAATTTTAGTAATGGATTTTAGTAATGTTCATTTGTTCAGCCAAATATTAGATATGGGGAATTTGCCGTGAATAGAATGAATTTGCTGTGAATATTATGTGCCTAGTTGAGAAAACAGTCCCAAAGTCACAAACGTCAGCATGAAAACTATACTGTTTTAAGATGTTTTCATTCTTTGGAGACATACCTATGTATCGCTCAAGGCTGGGGAGGGCGTTCCTTGCATTCTGGTACTTATCCGAGTGTTCCTCATTGCAGCCTTATTGCACTGTGTATGACTGATCTTGGAGTATTGGCGTTTTTTCTCGATTTCTTTGATTATTTCCTCCCATAGTTTCCTTTTTACTGAGGGTAATTTAGAGAGTGAGAAGAGCAAATCCAAAGAAGCCGCCCCTCGGGACGTTTAGAATAGTTAAGACCAGAACACATGACTGTTTTGTGGTTAGCCTCCTGAAACTTTTAACATGAAACTGCTTAAGAAGGGAGAAAGGAAGCAAAAGAAAAAGACCCAACAA
Source organism: Sminthopsis crassicaudata (assembly GCF_048593235.1). Classification (NCBI taxonomy): domain Eukaryota; kingdom Metazoa; phylum Chordata; class Mammalia; order Dasyuromorphia; family Dasyuridae; genus Sminthopsis; species Sminthopsis crassicaudata. The sequence goes on along the minus strand of NC_133618.1, from coordinate 339,474,122 downwards.
TTGGGTTGTTGCATAATACGCTAAGTCCCTGCCAGGTGACCTGCTGACTTTGTTTTCTGTCCTGGCCGCAATTTCATTCCTTTCCTCTTTGCCCGCGGCCAACGTCACACTGAGAGTGACACAAAGAAGCCGCAATTCTGGCCGACCCCTCCATCCCTCGGCCTGGATCCATTTCAAGATTTCGCAAGCTCCTCTCCTCCTTTTTCCTTCCCCGCCCCACGCCCGACGGGTTTCCTTTTCCTGTAGCTGAGGTCCCAGCAAAAGAGGACAGGCCCAGGAGGTGCGAAACCTTAGCCAAGTACTAGAAAAAGTGGTCGCCAGGAGGCACTCGAACCACTTTGTGGAGGTGGAGCCCCTAACTCAACTGGAGAGAGTGGGTGGCTTTGGTTCCAGCAAAGCGATTTACTTAAAGGAAAAAAAAAAATTAGTGAGGGCTTTGAGAGTGCTGCTCTAATCAATTAATTCAGGATAGGGACGTGTAGAGAAAGGTGTCCAAAAAAGTGTGATTTTAGCCGGGAAGAGTAGAACTTTTCCCATGGGATTACACCATGAAGAATGATTGAGAGGCAGAGCTGGTGACCCTCCCCAGTAAGCATCCTTAAAACCATGTACCCCTCCCAATGCTGAGCTGCCAGAGTGAATTAAATGGAATTGGGTGTGTTAGTTGCAACTTCCAGAAATCAGAGTTTACACTCCTCATAAATAATAACAGGTCACTTAGACTGCAAAGATTATGCCTCCAAGCCCTTCACCCGATTTTCTGGAAATCATTGAATTATGGTCTCCAGAATTGGCCTGTATGAGTTTTAGACATGAACTCAGAGGAAATGATCTAGTTAAATGAACATAATGCTTCACACTGCACTTGGTTTATTCTGCATATACTTCTCCACCTTAAATTGTGTAAAATCATTGAAATGTTAAAAAGAATAAAAACTGATATGAGCAAGTTTAGAGGAGTCTGTGGCTTCACATTTCAAGTTAATTAGACAGTTATTTGTACATCCTAGGAGTGTAATTTACTCTGGGATTGTTGGACAATGCTAATTAAACCCCAGCACAACCTTTTCATGTTTATAGACATGAAAGCAATTCTAAAATGCAACTTTGACAAAGGTGATAGCAATCTGTAATCTCCTGGGATTTTGAGAATTTATATTCCATTCTACAATAATAACTAGCATGGATGTGGAGGATCCATAATGATCTCAAAATCTTAACTTCGATCATTATTTGAAAAAGGAGCTCATTTAAGGAAAACATTAGTTTGCAGAGCCTAGCATAATGGTGGATCACAGAAACTGAAAACACAAAAAGCTTGACATAAGTCTGTCTTAGGAGAAAATAAGGGAATCCTTCCATCTCTTTTCCTCCTTCTCCCCCTACCATTATACCTTATACCTTATAAGGAGTAAAAAATAATTTTATAATTATGTTGCCTTTTATTTAGTCAATAAACCTCTTAATTGTGTGCCTAATGATTGTGCCAAATATTGGGGATACAAAGAAAGGCAAAAACATTGTCCTTACCCTCAAGGAACTTACATTCTAATGGGGGAAAGGACATATAAAACTTTGTACTAGAAGATATAAATAGTGCCAATGAAAATTTTCAAGACCCCCATGCCGATACTATCCCTCTTTTTTTATTTCTCTCTTTTTACTATTAGGAAACTGTAATGTTCTTCTCTAAATTGTAATTTTCTCTGGGAGCAGGTTTCTTGAGAAGCTTCTGCAGGCAGCCTTAGTTTCAGTTCAGTGTAATAATCATCTCAAATTCAGCCAGGAGTCCAATCCTTTATTTTCTCCTTCAAAGTCTTGAATCTTTTCCTGGGGCCCAGTTAGCGTTAGTAGAGAGGCCTATCTCTCTTCTTGGTTCCGAGAACTCTTGCCATTAGTCCTTTGTCTCTGCCAGCTTCAGCCTCTTGTCCTCTCACTGTCTCCAGCCAGCACAAAGGTGGAAGTTGGAATGAATCTGACTCCACCTCCAAGAGAGTGGGCTTGTGGGCTTCTGACTTGTGAATATCCTGAAGTCAATTCTAGTTGAGGCTCCTAGTTTATATATGCTCTCTAAAGGTGTGAACTCTAATGTGAACTAAGGTGTGAACTCTCTTAAAAGTGTGAATTCTAAAGGTGTGAACTAACTATATAAGCATTGTCTCTATCAATTCCAGTGACTTAGCACCTTGTTTAAAGCTCTGGTCCATGACAGGAAACAACCTGTTTTCTGAAGCTAAGGTCTGGCAAGCAAGTTGTGCCCTGAGCTTGACTTAACAAAAATCATTTGCTCTCAGCCTCTGTGTAAACTCTGACAAAATAAAATCCCAGAATTGTTTCACACAAGTTGTAGGTGTCCCCTGAGCTTGGACATATATCTGCAGGAACTGTGTGCCAGTCATGAAGCCCTGCTATGCATCAAACTTCTTGATTATTCGATTACCTCTCATTGCAGGACACGGTGTAATCATTGTACTATGTATCAAGATTTGGCTTCACCAAATGGGTCTCCTCCAAGAGAAGGTCATAGAACATGTGACTAGTTTCCTTCCTCCAAGAGATAAAGTTTTTTGCTTGTGACCACTGTGGCTGTTTGTTTTTATCTTATTTTATTTCTTAGAGTTCATTGTGTTTGTGATAACCTGTGTGAGCGTTTTGGTATTTTCAGATTAATAGTAGTTGTTTTTCTGTCACTTGTTTATTTTCAGAATTAAAAGTTCCTCCTTAGGAGGAAGAATTTAGTATTGAGGGCATGGGTAGGAGTATAAACATGTCTCATAAATGTTGAAGGAAGTCAGGAAAACTGACAGATGGAAGTGAGCAGGAAAAGCATTCTAAAGATGAATGATAACCAGTGCAAAGATACGGGGTCCAGAAATAATGTCCTATTTGTGAAATACCAAGTGAGTTCAACAAAAAAGTACTCGATTTCATAGAGCTAAGTGAAAAGTAAGAAGATTAGAAAGGTACCAACTTCGCAAAGGCTTTAAATGCCAGAGAATTATATATTTGATCCTGGAAAACCTAGGGAACCAAGGAATTTATTGAGTAGGGAAAGTGACTGCTTTAGGAAATTCACTTTGGCAGCTTAATGAACAATTTATTGGAATAGGGGAATAGTGCAAACAAGAGGTAATGGAACACTGAAGCAGAGTGAGTATGCATACTAGAGATATTGTGGATGTAGAAATGATGTAATTTGGTAATGGATTGGGTGTGTAGCATTTGTGAGTGAGAATGATAAGTTGGAGATGACACTGAAATTTCAAGCCTAGAAAATTAGTAGGAGGAGAACCAAGGTAAAGCAGTGCCACAAAAACCTTGAATAGAGAAAATATTGAAGAAGAAAGTAATTAACTGTGTCAAAGACTGTAAACAGGTCAAGGTAGCATGAGGATTAAGACAATCTTATTAGTTTAACAATTAAGAGATTATTGGCAAATTTATAGATTTATAGAAAATATCTTTGTTCTAAATGAGAGGCAATGAGAGGCAAGAGAGTTTAAATAAGAATGAGAGAGGTAAATGAATGAAGAGGAGACAGCCCTTTCAAGTTATTTTCCCCAAGAGGAGAATTATAAAATAATAGATAGATTAATTTAGGAATTTTTAAGAATAAGGAATATAGGGACATGTTTATCGGTAGCTATAAGAAATCAATAGATTATGAGATGGTAGAGATTTATGAGAATGTGATGATAATTATGGCAATTACTGAAGAAGATGAGATAGGATGAGACCAAGAGTATGTGTAGAAGTGTTTTCAAGAAAAAGAGTCACATCTTCCTGTGAGACTGAAATGAAGGAGAAAATGGTGGGGGGAAGATATCTGAGTGATTTGAGAAGAAAAGTCATGAAGAAAATTCTTACTTTATAATAAGAAATGACGTCCTCAGCTGAGAGAATGGGGAGAGAGTAGGTATCTATAGGAAGACTGATGAGGAATGAAAAAGGGTAGAATAGTCATTGTGGTAAGTGAGATAGTGATTTATTAGAGAAATTTAAGGGTTTAGAGCCCAGTTGAGATTAAGTTAATTTGTAGTGGGCCCAGTCAAAATGGTTGCATAGATTTCTTTTTTTAAATAAAGCTTTTTATTTTCAGAACACATAGATAGTTTTTTTTTTAAATTATAACTTTTTATTGACAGAACATATGCATGGGTAATTTTTTACAACATTAATCCTTGCAATCACTTCTGCTCTGACTTTTTCCTTCCCTCCCTCCACCCTCTCCCCTAGATGGCAGGCATTCTTCTACATATTAAATATGTTATAGTATACCCTAGATACAATATATGTGTGCAGAACTCTACAGTTCTCTTGTTGCACAAGAAGAATTGGATTTTAAAAGTAAAAATAACTTGGGAAGAAAAACAAAAATGCAGTTCACATTCATTTCCCAGTGTTCCTTCTCTGAGTGTAGCTGATTCTGTCCATCATTGATCAATTGGAACTGAATTAGATCTTCTCTTTGTCAAAGATGTCCACTTCCACCAGAATATATCCTCATATAGTATTGTTGGTGAAGTGTATAATAATCTCCTGGATCTGCCCATTTCACTCAGTATCAGTTCATATAAGTCTCTCCAAGCCTCTCTGTATTCATCCTGCTGGTCATTTCTTACACAAAAATAATATTCCATAACATTCATTTACCACAATTTACCCAATGGCCCAATTGATTTTCTAATTTCTAGCCACTACAAAAAGGGCTGCTGCAAACATTTTGGCACATACAAGTGCCTTCCCCTTCTTTAGTATCTCTTTGAGATATAGGCCCAGTAGTAAAACTGCTGAATCAAAGGATATGCACAGTTTGATAACTTTTGGGGCATAATTCCAGATTGCTCTCCAGAATGGTTGAATTCGTTCACAACTCCACCAACAATGCATCAGTGTCCCAGTTTCCCCACATTCCCTCCAACATTCATCATTATCTTTTTCTGTCATCTTAGCCCATCCGACAGGTGTGTAGAGGTATCTCAGAGTTGTCTTAATTTGCATTTCTCTGATCAATAGTGATTTGGAACACTCTTTCATATGAGTAGAAATAGTTTCAATTTTATCATCTAAAAATTGTCTGTTCATATCCTTTGACCATTTATCAATTGGAGAATGGCTTGATTTCTTATAAATTAGAGTCAGTTCTCTATATATTTTGGAAATGAGGCCTTTATCAGAACTTTTAACTGTAAAAATGTTTTCCCAGTTTATTACTCCCTTTCTAATCTTGTTTGCATTAGTTTTATTTGTACAAAAGCTTTTTAATTTGATATAATCAAAATTTTCTATTTTGTGATCAATAACGATCACTAGTTCTTCTTTGGTCACAAATTCCTTCCTCGTCCACAAGTCTGAGAGGTAAACTATCCTATGTTCCTGCAATTTATTTATAATCTCGTTCTTTATACTTAAATCATGGACCCATTTTAATCGTTTCTTGATGTATTGTATTAAGTGTGGGTCCATGCCTAATTTCTGTCATACTAATTTTCAGTTTTCCCAGCAGTTTTTGTCAAATAATGAATTCTTATCCCCAAAGCTGGGATCTTTGAGTTTGTCAAACACTAGATTGCTATAGTTATTGACTATTTTGTCATGTGAATCTAACCTATCCCACTGACCAACTAATCTATTTCTTAGCCAATACCAAATGCTTTTGGTGACTGCTGCTTTATAATATAGTTTTAGATCAGGTACAGCTAGGCCACCTCCATTTGATTTTTTTTTTCATTAATTCCCTTGAAATTCTCGACCTTTTATTCTTCCATATGAATTTTGTTGTTTTGTTTTGTTTTCCAGGTCATTAAAATAGTTTCTTGGGAGTCTGATTTGTATAATACTAACTAAATAGGCTATTTTAGGGAGTATTGTCATATTTTTTATATTTGCTCAGCCTATCCAAGAGCACTTAATATTTTTACAATTATTTAAATCTGACTTTATTTGTGTGGAAAGTGTTTTATAATTTTGCTCATATAATTCCTGACTTTCCTTTGGTAAATAGATTCCCAAATATTTTATACTATCGACAGTTATTTTGAATGGAATTTCTCTTTGTCTCTCTTGTTGTTGGATTTTGTTGGTGATGTATAAAAATACTGAGGATTTATGTGCATTTATATTGTATTCTGCAACTTTATGAAAGTTGTAAATTATTTCTAATAGCTTTTTAGTAGAATCTCTGGGGTTCTCTACTATACATACTATCATATCATCTGCAAAGAGTGATAATTTGTTTTCCTCATTACCTATTCTAATTCCTTTAATCTCTTTCTCAACTTTTATTGCCAAGGCTAGTGTTTCTAATATAATATTGAATAATAATGGTGGTAATGGGCAACCTTGTTTCACTCCAGATCTTACTGGAAATGGTTCCAGTTTATCCCCATTACATATGATGCTTACTGATGGTTTTAAATATATGCTCCTGACTATTTTAAAGAAAAGTCAATTTATTCCTATACTCTCAAATATTTTTATTAAGAATGGATTTGGATTTTATCAAATGCTTTTTCTGCATCTATTGAGATGATCATATGGTTTTTGTTAATTTGTATTGATATAGTCAATTATGCTAATAGTTTTCTTAATATTGAACCAGCCCTGCATTTCTGGTATAAATCCTACTTGGTCATAGTATTTTATCCTGGGGATGATTTTCTATAATCTTTTTGCTAATATTTTATTTAAGATTTTATCATTAATATTCATTAGGGAGACTGGTCTATAATTTTCTTTCTCTGTTTTCAACTTACTTGGTTTAGGTGTCAGTACCATGTCTGTGTCATAAAAGGAATTTGTTAGGACTCCTTCTATCCCTATTTTTTTTTCAAATAGTTTATATAGCATTGGAGTTAATTGTTCTTTAAATGTTTGGTAGAATTCACATGTAAATCCATCTTGTCCTGGGGATTTTTTCTTAGGGAGCTGGTTAATAGCTTGTTCTAGTTCTTTTTCTAAGATGGGACTATTTAACCAATTTACTTCCTCTGGGCAAGCAATATTTTTGAAGGTATTCTTCCATTTCATTTAAGTTATTGAATTTATTGGCATACAGTTGGGCAAAGGAACTCCTAATTATTGCTCTAATTTCCTCTTCATTAGTGGCAAGTTCTCCCTTTTCATATTTAAGACTAACAATTTGATTTTCTTCTTTCCTTCTTTAAATCAGATTTTACTAAGGGTTTATCTATTTTGTTGGTTTTTTCATAGAACCAACTGTTAGTTTTATTAATTAATTCAATAGGTTTTTTTTGTTTTGTTTTGTTTTTTTAACTTTCAATTTTATTGATCTCTCCTTTTATTTTTAGAATTTCAAGTTTAGTATTTGACTGGAGGTATTTAATTTGTCCCCTTTCTAGCATTTTTAGTTGCAAGCCAAATTCATTAATATTCTCTTTCTATATTTTATGCAAGTAGGCCTCTAAAGATATAAAACTTCCCCTTATTACCACTTTGGCTGTATCTCACACATTTTTGGTGTGATGTCTCATTATTGTCATTGTCTTGGGTGAAGTTTTTAATTATGTCTATGATTTGCTGTTTCACTCAATCATTATTTAGGATGTGATTATTTAGTTTCCAATTATTTTTTGGTCTATTTTTCCCTGGCTTTTTATTGAATTTAATTTTCATTGCATCAAGATCCGAAGAAGATGCATTTACTATTTCTGCCTTACTGAATTTAAGTTTGAGATTTTTATGTCCTAATATATGGTCAGTTTTTGTATAGGTTCCATGAACTGCTGAGAAAAAAGTGTATTTCTTTCTGTTTCCATTTAATTTTCTCCAAAGATCTCTTATATCTAAGTTTCCTAGTATTCTATTTACCTCTTTGACTTCTTTCTTATTTATTTTGTGGTTTGATTTATCTAATTCTGAGAGTGGAAGGTTGAGACTTCCCACTATTATAGTTTTGCTGTCTATTTCTTCTTGCAGCTCACTTAATTTCTCTTTTAAGAATTTAGATGCTACACCACTTGATGCATATATGTTTAATATTGATATTGCTTCATTATCTATGCTACCCTTTAGCAAGATATAGTGCCCTTCCTCGTTACCTCCCAGATGCTTACCTCAGTGGGGGTCAACTGGTTTCTCACCTTCACCAGGTCTTTGGACGTCTCGGCTCTGATTATCCCAATCAGAGAGCTACCTCTTTAGAGGTTCCACCACAGAGCACCCGAGTCACTCAAGTATGCAGCAACAGGTCTTTATTCTAACTTTTTACATATTATTCCCTAACATTCCCTCTAGCCTTCCCTCCAGAGTTCTCCTGGAGTTCCCTCGAGTTCCCTTGAGTTCCCTGGAGTCCCCTTGGAGTTCCCTCTGGAGTTCTTCCTTCCCTTCTGGAGTTCCCTCCCTCACCTTCTGCAACCCCCATTTTATAATCTCCAGGTCACATCACTGAGAGTGCACAAGTTTGAGCATGATCAGCAAGAGTGAGGAGGCTTTTCCTCATTAATGAAGCTTACTCAATACCTTTAAGCCCAGTTATCAGGCTCAGGCAGAATAAGCCTCTGAGTGCCCCTTATACTCTGCCCTTGAGATCTGCCCCTGACTGTAACACTTCCTTATCTCTTTTAATTAGATCAATTTTTGCTTTTGCTTGATCTGAGATGAGGATGGCTACTCCTGCTTTTTTGACTTCACCTGAAGCATAGTAAATTCTGCTCCAAGCTTTTACCTTTACTGTGTATGTATCACCCTGCTTCAAGTGTGTTTCCAGTAAACAACATATTGTAGGATTCTGGCTTTTAATCCAGTCTGCTAACTACTTCCTCTTTATGGGGAAGTATCCCATTCACATTTATGGTTAAAATTACTTATTCTGTATTACTTGCCATCTTGTTAAACCCTGCTTATGCTTTTATCCTTTCCTTCTCCCTTATCTCCCTCCCCAATATTAAACTTGTGAGCACCACTTGCTTCTCACAGCCCTCCCTTTTTAGTATCCCTCCCCTCACCTTAGAGTTCCTCCCCCTATCTTACCCATTTTCCTCACAATTTCTGTATTCCCTTCTGCTTAACATACTCCTTCCCCTTTCACTTTTCCTCTCCCACTTTTCAATGAGGTGGGAGAAGTTTCACTATAATCGAATATGTCTAATATTTTTCTTTTTAAGCCAATTGTGATGAGAGTAAGATACACATTATGTTCATCCCCCTCCATTCTTTCTCTCAGATTCCTCTGCCTCTTTGTGAGATGTAATACCTCCACTTTATCCTTTTTCTGGTACAATTTCCTTCCCACCTCTAGTTTCTAGAACAAATTATACATGTGCTCTTTATATATCTTTATAACAGAAATATAATTCCCAAGATTTCCTTTTACCTTTTAAGCTTTCTCTTGAGTCCTATAAATATAAGAGATCAAATTTTTTGTTTAGTTCTGTTTTTTTTTTTTCATCAGAAATAGATGAAATTCACTTATTTCATTGAATGTCCATCTTCTTCCCTGGAGAAAAATGCTCATTTTGTCTGGGTAAGTTATTTTTGGCTGCATACCAAGTTCCCTAGCCTCATCATATTCCAGACTCTTCGATCCTTTAATGTTGAAGCTGCTAGATCCTGAGTAATCCTTATTGTGGCTCCTCTATATTTGAATGGATTTTTTCTAGAAGCTTGTAGTATTTTTAACTTGGTCTGATAGTTCTGGAATTTAGCAACAATATTTCTTGGAATTTTTAATTTAGGGTCCCTATCAGTAGGTATTGATGAATTCTTTCAATGTCTATTTTATCTTCTGTCTCTATAACATCTGGGCAGTTCTTTTTTAATAATTTTCAGGAAAATAGTGTCCAGGCTCTTTTTTTCATCATATTTTTCAGGAACTCCAATAATTTTTATATTATCTCTCCTACATGTATTTTCCAGGTCTGTTTTTTTTTTTTTTCCCCAAGAAGGTATTTGACTTTTTTTTCCATTGTTTCATCTTTTTGGTTTTGCTTGACTGATTCTTAGTGTCTCCTCGAGTCATTCAACTCCACTTATTCAATTCTGATTTTTAAAGAATTATTTTCTTCACTCACTTTTTTCATATCTTTTTCTAATTGTCCAGTTGAGTTTTTAAGTGAATTTTGTTTCATGGAATTTTTTTCCACTTTCACCAACTTTATTTTTTAGAGATCTATTTATTTTTCCAATTCATTAATTCTGTTTTCCTTGGAGTTGTTTGCCTTTTCCAACTCACTAATTCTGTTTTTCAAAGATTTCATTTCTTTATTCACTCTATCTTTAAATGAGTGGAATGACTTATCCAGACCCTCTTACCAAACTTCCCTTTCTTTTTCTCATTTTTCTTCTAGCTCTCTTGTGAAAGCTTTTTTAATTTCTTCTATGAGAGTCTTGTGTGTTGAGGATCAGATCATATCTATCTTTGGGGATTCCTTTGAAGACAGTCTGTTTTAAGTTTCCTCAGGGTTTGAAGTCAACTCTCTATCCATATAGAAGCTATCAATAGTTAGAGTCCGTGTTAAATTTTTTTAATTTTTTTATTAATTTTATAATTATAACATTTTTTGACATTACATATGCATAGGTAATTATTTTTAGAACATTATCCCTTGTACTCCCTTCTGTTCTGAATTTTTCCCCTCCTTCCCTCCACCCCCTCCCCTAAATGGCAAGCATTCCCATACATATTAAATATCTTATAGTATATGCTTGGTACAATATATATGTGCAGAACCAAATTTTGTTGTTGTTGTGGTTGCAAAGGAAGAATTGTATTCAGAAGGTAAAAATAATCTGGGAAAAAAAAACAAAAACAAAAAATGCTCACAGTTTACACTCATTTCCCAGTGTTCCTTTTCTGGGTGTAACTGTTTCTGTCTATCATTGATCAATTGGAATTGGATTAGCTCTTCTCTATGTTGAAGATATCCACTTCCATCAGAATACATCCTCATACAGTATCGTTGTTGAAGTGTATAATGATCTCCTAGTTCTGATCGTTTCACTCAGCATCAGTTGATGTAAGTCTCTCCAAGCCTCTCTGTATTCATCTTGCTGGTCATTTCTTACAGAACAATACTATTCCATAACATTCATACACCATAATTTACCCAACAATTCTCCAATTGATGGAAATCCATTCATTTTCCAGTTTCTAGCCACTACAAAAAGGGCTGCCACAAACATTTTGGCATATACAGGTCCCTTTCCCTTCTCTAGTATTTCCTTGGGATATTAGCCCAGTAGTAGCAGTGCTGGATCAAAGGGTATGCACAGTTTGATCACTTTTTGGGCATAATTCCAGATTGCTCTCCAGAATGGTTGGATTCTTTCACAACTCCACCAACAATGCATCAGTGTCCCAGTTTTCCCACAGCCCCTCCAACATTCATCATTATTTGTTCCTGTCATCTTAGCCATTCTGACAGGTGTGTAGTGGTATCTCAGAGTTGTCTTAATTTGCATTTCTCTGATCAATAGTGATTTGGAACACTCTTTCATATGAGTGGAAATAGTTTTTATTTCATCATTGTAAGTTTATTGCTTCTTTGCTGATCTATTGGCTTGTTGCCAGGGCAAAGTAGCCACACTGTAGTAAAGTTCTCCTTGAAGAAACAGCTGAGATCACCTCCCACTCCGCTCAGGTCTGCTCAGTGTGAGCACTGCTATACTCTCACTGCCTGCTGTGTTCTCGCTACCTGCCTGCCTTCAGTCTGCTCCCCTGATCTAACCATCCCCATCCACGAGCAAAAACAAACCTTTTCTGGTGAATTTCAAGGATATCTTCTGTTGGTCATTATTTGTGTGTTTTTTTTTTCAGTCAAGCACTAATTCTGAAGACCTTGTCATGAAATAAAGTATTCTGAGAGCAAAGACGGAGCTTAAATAGATGTGTGTGCCCTCTCTACCATCTTGGCCGGAAGTCCCCACACATAGATAGTTTTCAACAAACAAATCTTGTACAAAATTTTGTGTTCCAAATTATTTTTTCTCCCTCCATTCCTTCCATCCCCTCCCCTAGATGGCTGGTAATCCAGTATATATTAAACATGTGCAATGACATATATACATACATATATATACATGTATATATATGTATGTATATATATATATTTCCACAATTATCATGTTGCATAAGAAAAATCAGATCAAAAAGGAAAAAAATGAGAAAAAAACAAAATGCAACACCACTGACAACAAAGTGAAAATACTATGTTGTGGACAGTCCCCATAGTCTCTCTGGCTATAGATGACTCTCTCCATCACACAACCATAGTGGCCTGAATCACCTCACTATTGAAAAGAGCCACATCCATCAGGACTGATCATTGTATAATCTTGTTGTTGCTATGTAAAATGTTCTCTTGGTTCTACTCATTTCACAAAACATCAGTTCATGCAAGTGTCTCCTTTCTGAAATAATTCTGCTGATCATTTCTTATAGTGCAATAATATTCCATGACATTCATATACCATATTCAGCCATTCCCCAACTGATGGGCATCAGCTCAATTTTCAGTTCCTTATCACTACAAAAAGGGCTGCTACAAACATTTTTGCACATGTGGGTCCTTTTCCCATTTTTATGATATTTTTGGAATACAGGCCCAGTAGAGTATACACAGTTTGATAGCCTTTTGGGCATAGTTCTATGTTGCTCTCCAGAATGGTTGAATCAATTCACAACTCCACTAACAATGTATTAGTTTCCCAGTTTTCCTACATACCCTCAAACATTCATTATCTTTTCCTGTCATCTTAGCCAATCGGAGAGGTATGAAGTGACACCTTCTTAATTTACATTTCTCTCATCAATAGTGATTTAGAGTATTTTTTCATATGACTAAAAATGGTTTCAGTTTCTTCATTTGAAAATTGTTCATATCCTTTGACCACTTCTCAATTGGAGAATGGCCTGTATGCTTATAAATTTGAGGCAATTCTCTATTTATTTTATTTATTTTTTAAAAGCTTTCTATTTTCAAAACATATGCAGATAATTTTTCAGCACTGACCCTTGCATAGCCTTGTGTTTCAGATTTTCCCCTCCTTCCTCCCACCCCCTCCCCTAGATGGCAAGCAAGCCAATATGTTATACATGCTAAAATATATGTTAAATCCAATATGTATAAATATATTTATACAATTCTCTTACTGCACAAGAAAAATCAGATCAAAAAGGAAGGTAAATGAGTAAGAAAACAAAATCCAAGGGAATAAATGCAAGTGAATAACAAAAAAAAGAATGAGAATGTTATGTTGTCATCCATATTCCATTCCCACAGTCCTCTCTCTGGGTGTAGATGGCTCTCTCCATCACAAGATCATTGGAACTGGCATCAAGTCATCTCATTGTTGGAAAGTGTCATATTCATCAGAATTGATTGTCATATAATATTGACATTGTCGTGTACAATGGTCTCCTGGTTCTGCTTATTTCACTTAGCATCAGTTCATGTAAGTCTCTCCAGGCTTCTTTAAAATCATCCTCCTGATAATTTCTTATAGAACAATATTCCATAACATTCATATGCCATAACTTATTCAGCCATTCTTCAACTGATGGGCATCTACCTACTCAGTTTCCATTTTCTTGCCACTACAAAAAGAGTTGCCACAAACACTTTTGCACATGTGGGTCCCTTTCCTTCCTTTAAGATCTTTTTGGGATATATGCCCAATAGAAATATTGCTGGATCAAAGTGTATGCACAGTTTGATAATTTTTTGAGCATTGTTCTATATTGCTCTCCAAAATGGTTGGATCAATTCACAGCTCTACTAACAAAATATTAATGTCCCTTCCAACATTCATCATTATCTTTTCCTGTCATCTTAGCCTATCTGAGAGGTGTGTAGTGGTATCTCCAAGTTGTCTTAATTTGCATTTCTCTGATCAATAGTGATTTAGAGCACATTTTCATATGGCTAGAAATGGTTTTAATTTCTTCATCTGAAAATTGTCTGTTCATATCTTTTTCCATTTATCATTTGGAGAATGACTTGAATTCTTATAAATTTGAGTCAATTCTCTATATATTTTAAAAAGGAGGCCTTTATTAGAAGCTTTAAATGTAAAATTGTTTATTGTTTCCCTTCTAATCTTGTCTACATTAGTTTTGTTTGTACAAAAACTTTTTTTTTGTTAGATATATATTTTTTTTAATTTTTTTTATTTAATAGTTTTTATTTACCAGATATATGCATGGGTAATTTTACAACATTGACAATTGCCAAACCTTTTGTTCTAATTTTTCCCCTCCTTTTCCCCACCCCCAGATGGCAGGTTGACCAATACATGTTAAATATGTTAAAGAATAAATTAAATACAATATATGTATACATGTCCAAACAGTTGTTTTGCTTGTACAAAAACTTTTTAACTTAATATGATCAAAATTATCTATTTGGTGTTCAATAATGAATTCTAATTCTTCTTTGGACACAAATTCCTTCCTTCTCCACAGATTTGAGAGATAAACTATGCTATGTTCTTTTTATTTGCTTATAATATCACTCTTTATGTCTAAATCATGAATCCACTTTGAACTTATCTTGTATGTGGTGTTAGGTGTGGGTCAATGCCTAGCTTTTTCCATATGAGTTTCCAATTTTCCCAGCAGTTTTTGTCAGATAGTGAGTTCATATCCCAAAAGGTAGGGTCCTTGGCTTTGTCATCTCTATATTTATTGACTATTTTGTCCTACGATGTTAATCTATTTCACTGATCAATTACTCTATTTCTTAGCCAGTACCAAATGGTTTTGATGTTTGCTGCTTTATAACATAGTTTTAGCTGTGGTATAGCTAGGCCACCTTCATTTGTATTTTTTTTCATTAATTCCCTTTCAGATGAACTTTGCTATTATTTTTCTAGCTCTGTAAAATAATTTCTTGGGAGTTTGATTGGTATGGCACTGAATAAGTAGATTAATTTGGGTAGAATTGTCATTTTTCTTATATTAGCTCGGCTTACCCATGAACATTGGACATTCTTCCAGTTGATTAGATCTGACTTCATTTGTGTGGGAAGTATTTAATAATTGTGTTCATATAATTCCTGACTTTATCTTGGCAGATAGAGTCCCAAATATTTTATATTATTTACAGTTATTTTAAATGGAGCTTCTCTTTCTATCTCTGGCTACTGGATTTTGTTGATGACATATAGAAATGCTGATGATTTATGTGTATTTATTTTGTATCCTACAACTTTGATAAAGTAGTAAATTGTTTCTAGTAGATGTTTTGGTTAATTCTCTAGTATTCTCTAAAGATAAGAGTTCTATATATCCCTCAAGATGGTGAAGAGCAGATATGACTCTCTGTGAACTCCTCTGACCTTCTCTGAAACCAACAGCAGATTAAGCCTCTAAACTCGTTTTGGAGTCAAAGAATCCATAAATATTTGAAGTACAACACATTTCTAGAAGAAGTTATCTTGAAAGAACTTCAGAACAGATCTATTTCAAATGGGCAAGGGGACAGTCTGCCGAGCCCTGGACTGCAGTACAGGAAGACGGGGGCAAGAAGCTGGGCAGGATAGCTTCCATGTACGTGGGAATCTTCTATGAGCCTCTTAGGCCACTCTGTCCTGGTCGCAAGGATGTGGTTTGGCAGATTTGCCTTTTGTGAAAGGCAAATTGTAAATCACTGAGCCCCAGAAGAATAGGAGACCTAGTTATTATTACCCAGCACTGGAAATCAACCAGCACAACTACCCCAGAGCAAATTAAAACAGCTGTCCCTCCTTTGCATTGAACAGACCTCAAGCCTTTAAAAAAATGAATAAAAAACAAAAAGACACCATGGACAACTTTTATGGAGAGAGAGAAGAATAGACCTCAAATACTGAGGATCCTAAAGGCAAAGCAACTCCAGAAGTCCCAAAGAAAGATATGAGCTGGTCCCCATTTCACAAGGCTTTCTTCAAAGATTAAAGATTAAGATCTTAAAAGAGAGTTAGATGAAAAATGGGAAACTGAAATGAGATCATTGCAAGAAGGAATGGAAAAAGCATATAATGCCCTACAAAAGAGATATGAAAAAGAAATTCACTGAAATACAAAATTTGTGAAATGAAAAAAAAATGCAATGAACAAGATTTCTAATACAATATTGAATAGTAATGGTGATGGTGGGCAACCTTGTTTCACCTCTGATCTTATTGGGAATGGTTATAGTTTATCTCCATTGCATATGATACTTGCTGATAGTTTTATATATATGTTATTGATCATTTTAAGGAAAGCTTCTTTAATTTTTATATTTTGTAGGGTTTGCATAGGAATGAGTATTGGATTTTGTCAAATGCTTTTTCTGCATCTATTGAGATGAGCGTGTGATTTCTGTTACTTTGGTTATTAATACAGCAGATGATGCTAATAGTTTTCCTAATATTGAACCAGCCCTGCATTCATAGTATAAATTCTCCTTGGTCATGGTGCATTATCCTTATGATAACTTGCTGTAATCTCTTTGCTAATGTTTTATTTAAGATTTTTGCATCCATATCCATTAGGGAAATTGGTCTATAATTTTTTTTCTCTGTTTTGACCCTACCTGGTTTAGGTATCAGCACCATATCTGTGTCATAAAATGAATTTGGTAGGACTTCTTTCTTTCCATATTTTTCCAAATATTTTGCATAGTATTGGAATTAATTATTCTTTAAATGTTTGATAGAATTCACATGCAAATCCCTCTGGCCCTGGAGATTTTTTCTTAGGGAGTTGATTAATAGCTAGTTCAATTTCTTTTTCTAAAATGGGACTGTTTAAGTAATTTATTTCCTCCTCTGTTAATATGGGCAATCTATATTTTTGTGAGTATTTACTGGCATATAGTTGGGCAAAATAGCTCCTAATTATTGTTCTAATTTCCTCTTCATTGGTGGAAAGTTCACCCTTTTCTTTTGATAATAATTTGATTTTCTTCTTTCCTTTTCCTAATCAAATTAACTAAAGGTTTCTCTATTTTTTTTCATAAAACCAACTCTTAGGTTTGTTTATTAGTTCAATAGTTTTCTTATTTTCTATTTTATTAACTTCCCCTTTTATTTTCTGAATTTCAAATGTGGCATTTACTTGGGGATTTTTAATTTGTTCTTTTTTTAGCTTTTTTAGTTGCATGCCCAATTCGTTGATTTTTTTTCTTTCTCTACTTTATTCAATAAGTATATAAAGATATAAAATTTCCTCTAAGAACTTTGCTGTATCCCATAAATTTTGGTACATTGTCTCATTATTGTCATTCTCTTGGATGAAATTATTGATTGTGTCCATGATTTGTTGTTTCACCCACTTATTCTTTAGGAATAGATTTTTTTAGTTTCTAATTCATTTTTGGTCTATTTTTCCTCAGCCCTTATGTACATGTAATTTTTATTGCATCATAATTTGAAAAAGATGCATTTACTATGTCTGCCTTTCTGCATTTGATTTTGAGGTTTTTAATGCCCTAATACATAATCGATTTTTGTGTAGATTCCAAGTACTGCTGAGAAAAAAGTATATTCCATTCTGTCTCCATTTAATTTTCTCCAAAGGTCTGTCATACCTAACTTCTATTTAATTCTATTAATTCTATTTACCTTCTTAACTTCTTTCTTATTTATTTTGTGGTTTGACTGATCTAGTTCTGATAAAGCAAAGTTGAGATTCCCCAGTAATAAACTTTTGTTGTCTACTTCTTCTTGCAGCTTTCTTAACTTCTCTAGGAAATTCCTAGATGCTATACCACTTGGTGCATATATGTTTAGTACTGATATTACTTCTGTGATACTCTTTAGCAAAATGTATCTCTTTTAATCTCTTTTAATTAGATCTATGTTTGCTTTTGCTTGATCTGAGATCAGGATCACTACCCCTGCATTTTTTTTACTTCAGCTTAAGCATAATTTTGCTCCAGTCTTTTACCTTTATTCTGTATGTATCACTCTGCTTTAAATGTGTTTTTTGTAAACAACATATTGTAGGATTCTGGCTTTTAATCCAATCTGCTATTCACTTGCATTTTATGCGAGAATTTATCCCATTCACAATCACAGATAAAATGATGTATTTTCCATCATCTTATGTTCCCCAAGTTATATTTTTCTCTTTTTCCTCTCCCCTCTCCCCCACCAATGTATAGATCTGATTTTAGAAATAAGGCCCTAATTCAGAATATTTTACTGTATCTTACTGAAATCAAAGTCATAAGACAGAAGATTGATCCGCAACAGCAACCATAACAGTTCTAACTCCTTTCCTCTTCTACTTCTGTTCTCCCTTCTATCAGTCTACCCCTTTCCTTGCCCTTTTCCCCTTCTACTTCCCTATAGGGTCAGGCAAGTTTTTCTATGAAACTAAATATGTCTGATATTCTCTCTTTGAGCCAAATACAATGGCATTTATATTCACACAATGCTCATCTCCCTTCCTATTTTTCCTCAATTTTAATAGGTCTTTTTTGACTCTTCATGAGATGTAATTTACCCCATTTTATCTCTCATTTTCTCTTCTTCCAATCCAATCCCTTTTCTACCTCTAGTTTGTTTTTTATATCATCACAATATGCCTACACCCTTTAAATATATACCCTAACAGAAATACAGTTCTCAAGAGTTAAACATATTATCTTCTTATATAAGAATGTAAACTTTTAAAAGTTATTTTTTCTTTCCTTTTTATCTTTTTAATGCTTATAAAGATAAGTTCTGTATTTCAAGATCTAATTTTCCATTCAGTTCTGATTTTTTCATCAAAAATAAAGGAAATTAACTTATTTCCTTGAATGTCCATCTTTTCCCCTGAAAGGTAATGCTTAATTTTTCTGGATAATTGATTCTTAGCTGCAATCAAATCTTTTTTGCCCTTCAGAATATAATATTCCAGGCCCTTCAATCCTTTAAAATGGAAGCTGCTAGGTCCTGGGTAATGCTGATTGTGGCTCCTCAATATTTAAGTTGTTTCTTTCTGGTTGCTTGCAATATTTTCTCCTTGATTTAATAATTCTGAATTTTAGCTACAATATTCCTTGAAGTTTTAGTTTTGGGGTCTCTTTCAGGAAATGATCAATGGATTCTCTGAATGGCTATTTTACCCTTTGGTTCTAGGACATCAGGGCAGTTTTCCTTGATGTTTTCTTATCATGGTTTTCATCATATTCTCATCATGGTTTTCAGATAGTGCAATAATTCTTAGATTGTCTCTCCTGGACCTATTTTCCAGATCAATTTTTTTTCTGATAAGGTATTTTACATTTTCTTCTTTCTTTTTTTTTTTCTTTTTCTTTTTGGTTTTGCTTGACTGATTCTTGATGTCTCATTGAGTCATTCACTTCCATGTGTTCAATTCTACTTTTTAATGAATTATTTTCTTCAGTTAGCTTTTTTTTTAACCTCCTTTTTCATTTGGCCAATTGAACTTTTAAATGAGTTGTTTTGTTCATTGATTTTTTTTCCATTTCACAAATTCTGTTTTTCAAGGAGTTGTTTTCTTTTTCCATTTCATCAAATCTATTTAGTAAGGAGTTATATGCTTTTTCCATTTTGCTGAATCTATTTTTAATGAACTTCCTTCAGATAATTTCTGTGTTTCCTTTTCCAAACTTTCCTGCAAAGTTTTCATTTATTTTACCCAATTTTATTTTAATTCTCTTTTAAGGATCTTTTAAGATCCTTTTTGAGTTCTTCTAAGAGATCCTCTCATATCACCCTGTGATATCACCCAGGCTTCGTCTGGAGACAATTTGCTTTTAGTGTCCTCAGGGTTTGAATTCTGTTCTTCCCTTCTCCATAAAAGCTATCTATGGTCAGAGCTCTTTTTGCTTTTTTGATCATTTTCAAATGTTGAGGTCTGTTTTCAGAGCAAAAACTTCCTTTGCAGGCAACAGCAGCTTCACCCTACCCTAGTGCTGTTGGTTTCCTCCCCATGATGGGGTGTGGTCAAGTCCTGCATTATTCTAGGGTTCAGGAGCTATTGTTTGCCTTTTATAGTTGCATTGAATGTTTCACAGATTGTCTGCTGAGCCACTGATTCTGAACAGAGTAGCCAACACTGCTGCATTTTGGCTAAGACCTCCCAGTAGATTCCCCAGAGTGCAGAGGCCTCTCTAACCTGGGTCCCTGTTCTGTGCCTGCACTTGGCCTCTCTCCCCATATCCCCCATACTTGTGCCCAATTGAAGCAGATATTTTCTGCAGTTCTTCCAAAATATCTTCTGTTGTTCATTATACTCCAAATATTTATGGGTTTTGTCACTCTAAAATCAGTTCAGAGGCTTAATTTCATGCTGAATTGAGGGAAGCCAGAGTTTAGACAAAAATCTGTCTATCCTTGGCCATCTTCAGTTGCATTGATTGATTCATGTCTGTTCAACAGCACAAAGAGTAAGTAAGTGAATGATAGGAATATCCAAAGATGGGGTTTAGCATGACTGTCAGTAAGAAAAGAGAAATGGTTTGAGTATAGAATCGAATTGATTAACCAGAAGCAAAGCCCTACTTCAGTATATCTAGGATTGAGGTAATAGTTTAAGAATGGCTGCAATATCCTTTTAAATAAAAACAAAAACTAAAAACTAGTCTAACTTGCATCTGAGAAAGGGGTGAAAATATTGTTTCTACTCGGAAAGAACTGATATATGTAGGGATTGTAAGACATAAGATGAAAACAAAAAGGATTAGATGTAAGGCATAGAAAAAAATATACTGATAAAATGTTATGATTATACAAAGGCAATTTGGGGGTTTGTGAACATGAACATGAATGTGGAATACTTGTAATGGAAGATCAAGATCAGTGGTCCTCAAATTTTTTAAACAGGGGGCCAGTTCACTGTTGGCCTCAGACTGTTGGAGGGCCAGACTATAGTAAAAACAAAACCTCACACTGTCTCCGCCCCTCAGCCCATTTGCCAGAACCCGGCAGGCCAAATCTGGCCTGTGGCCCCTAGTTTGAGAACCCTTGATCAAGATCATCTGTCTCTCTGTGCAGCTGAAGAGAACTGGTGGGATTTATCGTGGGAATTAAGTAGATTGTAGAACAGTGAGTTTATAGTTTTTGAGGGAGTGTCAATATGTATATTGATGTCCCTTGCTTTGAGAACAGGACTTATGGTTGAGAAAAAAAACTGAGCTAGGCACTGAACTCAGTGAAGAAGGAAGAATAATACCATATGGGCCAGAATGCTAAACTTGAAACAAGGATTCTTACAAGGTGTTAACTCAGAGGAATTGATAAAGACTATGGTTGTTTAGCATGGTGTTTAATATTTTTCTAGTTCAATACATGTACTTAGTACTTAATATACATAATATAATATAATAATTCACACCTATGATAAGAGAGCATTTGGACAAACTCATCCAGATTAAGAGGCGGAGAAGACAAGTGAGTGCACTGGAAGCTCTTGAAGCCAAGGAGACAGAAATTCATTTCACCTTCAGTCAGGTTCCTGGTGGCTGGCCTGGCGCCCTGCACTTCTCCATTGAAACCAAGACTCTGGAAGACCTCTAAGAAAGCTGTATAGCCCCAGGCTAGGAGACAATAAAGGATTTGGACTTTAACACTTAGCTGTTCTTGTGGTGATTACTGAACTAAAACTAAGGCTGCTTCCAGAGACTCCAAGAAACCGAACCAGAGAGAACACTACATTCAGAGCCTGAACGTGGGACCCAGAAATTAGGGTGAGTACAAGAAGGAAACTTTGTAAAGGGCTAAATGAGTGCTTCAGCTGAAATGGGACAGACATTACGTATTGGATTCCGAAGGTATAAATAACTTGGGTAGATAGACAGTAGTGCTAACAATTTACATTCACTTCCCAGTGTTCCTTCTCTGGGTATAGTTATTTCTGTCCATCATTGATCAACTGGAAGTGAGTTGGATCTTCTTTATGTTGAAGATTTCCACTTCCATCAGAATATATCCTCATACAGTATTGTTGTTGAAGTGTATAGTGATCTTCTGGTTCTGCTCATTTCGCTCAGCAACAGTTGATTTAAGGTTTTGGACTATTTCTAAGACTTATGGGCATATATAATTCCTAGTGTTGATTCACATTATTTGTAACATCACTACTAGCCTGTGTTATGTTAATATGTGCTTATGGAATTTATGTAATTATGTATAATATCTCCCATATTGATGGATTTATGTACACTTGTTTCAAGTGAGACCCTTCAGAAACCCACTTTCCCCATTTTCCTTTGGTTTTTATCTCCCTTCCTGAGACGTCAGGGAGGGTATGATCACCTCCTTTTTTTGGTGTTTTCACCCCTTTTTTGAGGAATTAGGGAAGGTGTGATCACCTCCTTTTTGGGGTTCTCACCTCCTTGAGAAATCAGAGAGGGCATGACCACCTATGTTCTAAAATAAAAAAAAGTAGGAGATGTTATGGGCCAGAACTCTGAACTTGAAACAAGGATTCTTACAAGGTGTTAACTCAGTGGAATTGATAAAGAAAATGGTTGTTTAGCATGGTGCTTAATAGTTCTCTAGTTCAGTACATGTACTTAGTATTTAATATGGTTCTACAAAATTCACAACTATGGGTGCCAAAATGTAATGTTCTTTGGTTCGGTTTTCTTGGGGTCTCTGGGAGCAGCCTTTGTTTCAGTTCAGTAATCACCACAAGAATAGCTAAGTGTTAAAGTCCAAATCCTTTATTGTTTCCTTGCCTGGAACTGGACAACTTTCTTAGAGGCCTTCCAGAGTCTTGGTTTCAGTGGAGAAGTGCAGAAGGGCAGGCCAGCCACCAGGAACCTGACTGAAGGTGAAATGAATTTCTGTCTCCTTGGCTTTGAGAGCTTCCAGTGTGCTTGTCTTCTCTGCCTCTCAATCTGGCTGAGTTTGTCCAAGCTTATATGCTCTCTTACCATAGGTGTGAATCTTATAGAACTATATTAAGTACTAAATATATGTGCTGAACTAGAGAACTATTAAGCACCATGCGAAACAACCATATTCTTTATCAATTCCACTGAATTAGCACCTTGTAAGAATTCTTGTTTCAAATTCAGAGTTCTGGCCCATAACCAGAGATTTGATGGGTTGATAAATTTGAATTGAGTGAGCCTCAAAAGAGGAAAAGTTTCTAAATGACAGTGGTAGAGGGACAATCTGCAAGTGACATTAAAATGACTATTCTGAATGAGTGATATTGCAACCATTAATGAAAGGGAGTGGCCTACGTCTTAAGGGTCAAGGTCTCAATCAAAGTTAGAGTATGGAGAGAGTGAAGGAGGAAATTCTTTAATAAAAAAGATAATTTATGATTATAAAGCAAACATTCCAGAAATCAAAGTGGATGGAGTGAGTAGATCTAGAATGAGACACTGGAGAGATGGTACAATATGGGATAGAGGTAAGGGAGTAAGTATTACAGGATGGATAATAAGTTTTTTACAATGACATCCAAAGATTCAGAGTCCCTGGGATAGAGTAAGCATGGTGAGAGGATGCTAACCAATGAAGTAGGAAAGACAAGAGATTAGATTGTTCAAGATTTTCCTGGCAGGTAATGATATCCTATTTGTCTCTAGAGAACTTACCATACAGCATGGAGAAAGATAAAGGTATACCTTGGAGAAGTCTGGAGAAGAAGCCAGCTTTAATTCTGTCTCTGATCCTGGGATACTCTCCAGAGCACTGGAGAAAGGACTGGGTCTAAAGCAGAGAATGGTAGGCAAGTAGCCTGGATACAGGCCTGAAGTCAGGGATCTCTGGGAAGACCCTGGAGCGAAGAAGTCAGTTGCTTTCTGAGGAATTATGAATTTAAACTACTGATATTACAGTTTCTAATTCTCTTAATTTAGAAAGAAGGATTGAATAATGTTTAGTGCTCAATTACAATAAACCTTAATTTTCTTTTCAAAATGTCAAATTTGAAGCAAAGATCAAAGTCTGATTATGAATAGCTTACTAAAATAATGGAAAATGAAGAATTTACATATTACACCTTCTGTCATGTGATTCCACAGAGTAGCTAAAATAAATTAATGTACAACAAATTCATGATCTCAAATACCTTGTGTTAGTGATAGAAATATTTTAAATCTAGTTTTGTTCTAGTAAGTTTTTCAAGAAATATTTCATTTCTTGTTATTTTTTAAGATAACTTTAGATTTTTAAAGTCACATCTACTTTCCACAAAATTCAAAACCAAAACAATTATTAACTCAGTACAATCAATATGCCTTTATTAAATATCTCCTATGTGTGAGACATTGTGCTTAGCGCTGGTCAAACAAAAAGAGGCAAAAAAGCAATGTTTGCTCTAAAAAAGTTTGTGAGTTAATGAGGGAGATAAGCAAACAAATGTGTATAAACTAGTTATATATGAGATAAATAGAAAGTAATTAAGAGTTAAGGTACATAAATGAGGGTAGGAAAGACTTCCTATAGAATATGAAATTTTAGTTGGAATTTGAAAGAAACCAGATGGGGAAGATGAGGAAAGAGAACTTTCCAGACCTGAGGGGATAATTTGAAAGTGTCTGGAGACAAGTGTCCTGTTTGTGGAAAAACAAAAAAGGTCAGAGCCACTGGATTGAAGATTATGTGAAGGGTAATAAGGTCTAAGAAGATTGGAAAAGGTGGTGACAGTGGTTAGGGTTTGGGGGTGTGTCATGAAGGGCTTTAAACACAAAACAGGATTTTGTATTTGATTTTGGAGATGATGAGAAGCGACTAGATTTTATTGAATACTAAGCCGATATGGTCAGATCTGTGCTTTAGGAGGTTGAATGAAAGATGGATTGGAGTGGAGAGAGACTTATGTCAGGCAGATCCACTTACAATGTACAAGCATGAGTCAATGAAGGCCTGCACCAAAGCGGTTGTAGTGTCATAGGAAAAATGAGGCTATATACTAGAGATGTTGCAAAACCACTCCTTCCCTTTCCTTCCCTCCCTCTTTCTCTTTTCCTGCCTCTCTCTCTGTGTCTGTCTCTGTCTTTGTCTCTCTCTGTTTCTCTCTCTCTTTCTCTCTCACTTTGTCTTGTTCTCTCTCTGTCTCTCTCTCTGTTTCTGTCTGCCTCTTAATTTAAAACATTTTTGTTACTTTGTTTTTTATGTTCCTACATGACCAGGAAGTTGTGTCAGAGAATATGGAGCTAATCAGACCCTACAGATGGTTTTGTCTTTTTTTTGTTTTGTTTTGTTTTGTTTTGTTTTGTTTTGTTTTGTTTTTTAGGTCAAGTCTCCCTATGTTTTAGGCAGGAGGAAAGAATGTATGTCAGGAAAATACTGTCTTGTCTGATTCCCCCATGGACCATAACATACCAGGCCTTTCTGTCTTTCACAATCTCCTGATGTCTGTTCAAGTTCATATTATTGCTTTCATGATATTTTCTATCCTTCTCATCCTCTGCTATCCCCTTCTTTTGCTTCAATCTTCCCAGCATCAGAGCCAGTTGTAGTGAGTTCTGTCTAAAGTTTTTATGCTTCTGATTCAGTATGTGTCTTTCTGATGAATAGTCAGTTAATTTCTTTAAGTATTGACTGATTTGATTTTCTTGCTGTCCAAGGGACTTTCAAAAGTCTTCCCTAGCACCATAGTTAAAAAGTGTCAGTTCTCAACTTTCTTTATAGTCTAACTCTCATAGCCATACATTATTACTGGAAAAACTATAACTTTCAATATAGAAACCTTTGATGACAAGGTGATGTCTCTGCTTTGTAATATGCTGTCCAGATTTGCATAGTTTTGATTCTAAGGAGCAAGTATGTTTAATTTCATGGCTGCAACCATTTGCAATGATCTTTGAGTCCAAGCATATAAAATTTGACTCCTCCCTTTATTTGTCAAAACAAGGCAGAGATCTAGGAGGGGACCCTGTATCTGTACTTTGGTTCACCTGTCAAAATTTCTCCTTTGTCCATAAAAGGAACAATACCAAAGCTTTGCCTCTCTAGAGGGCTCTGCTAAAGCTTTGTTCCCTTTTTCTGCAGAGCCTTAAGACTGCCACCAGTAAAGTAAGAGATCTTTCCTTTCTTCCATATAAATTTTAAAATTGTAATTTTGCAAAGACATTTTTACCACCTCCATATTATTAGAAAGCAGGCCACCTCCCAACAATTCCATTCTTTATGGAGGTCCATAAAAAAGGAAAGCATATTCTTTAAGAGTTGTTGGGTGGGGAGTGGAGTCAAGATGGTAGAAAGCAGAAAGGTTTTTGCCTGAGCTCTTCCTGGGTTTCCTCAGAATCAACATCAGATCAAATCTCTGAATGGGTTTTGAAGTGACAGAACCCACAAATATTTGGAGTGTAACAAATTTCCAACAGTAGATATCATAGAAGAACTTCAAGAAAGGTTTATATCAATTGAGCAGGGGTGAAGTGACCCAGTGTAGGCACAGCACAGGGAAGTGAAGGTGGGGAATCTAATGGGAGGCTCTTAGACAAAATATAGCAATGTTGGCTACTCTGCTCTGGTTCAGAAGACAGTGAATCAGTAGGAATAGCTGTGAGACCTCCAACACAACTACAGAAGGCAAATAGTGAGCCCCTGAACATAACAAGTGAGGCTTGGCCATACTCACCCAGCAGGGGAAGGAAGGCAGCAGTATTGGCCCCAGGGCAACATAAAACCTGTCACCTGTAGAAGAAGCTTGAGACAATTTTCCCTTTCCCTTCCGTAAGAGGAAGTAAGTAAGTAAGTAAATCTTTACCTCAACCTTTTAAAATGAGCAAAAAAGCAAAAAAGAATTCTGACCAACTCAAAAGGTTCTCTTGCAAGAATTCAAAAAAGGATTTTGAAAAAGAGTTAGAAGAAAAATGGGGAAAGGAAATGAGAGCTTTGAAAAAGAAAATGCAGAAATTGTCTGAAGAAAATATACTGAAGAAAACCACCTAAAAATAGATTTGGTGAAATGGAAAAAAAACAAAAAAACAACTCCCCCAAAAATAGAATTGGTGAAATGGAAAAAAAAAATCCAATGAACAAAACAACTCATTTAAAAGTTCAATTAGCCAAATTCAAAAGGAGGTAAAAAAGCTAACTAAAGAAAACAATCCACTAAAAATTAAAATTGAACAAATGGAAGTAAATGACTTAATGAGGCATAAGAATCATTCAAACAAACCCCTCAAAAATGAAAAAAAATGGAGGAAACTGTAAAATATCTCATCAAAAAAAAAGACCTGGAAAACAGATCCAGGAGAGACAATCTGAGAATTACTGCACTACCTGAAACCATGAAAATCTTTCAAGAAATCATCAAGGAAAACTGCCCTAATATACTAGAATCAAGAGGGCAAAATAGCCATTGAAAGAATCCAACAATCATCTCCTGAAAGAGATCCCCAAATAAAAATTCCAATGAATACAAAATTATCAAATCAAGGAGAAAATACTGCAAGCAATTGGAAAGAAATAATTTAAATATCAAGGAGCCACAATCAGAATTATCTAGTAGGAGGAAGGAAGGAAAGGAGGGAGAAAAGAAGGAAAAGAGGGAGGAAGGGGAAGGAAGGAAAGGAGGAAAGAAGTGGGGAAAGAAGGGAGGGAGGGAGGAAGGGAGAAAGAAAAAGAGGAAGGAAAGGAGGAAGGAAGGGAATAAGAAAGGAAGGAAGGGAGGGAGGAAGGAAGAAAGGGAGGAAAAAGGAAGGAAAGAAGGAAGGAACAAAAGAAAAGAAGAGGGAAGAAAGGAACAAAGGAAGTAAAGAAGGAAGGGAGGAATAGAAAAATGGCTGAAGTAATTGGAAACTAAATAATCTCATCTTAAAGAATGATTGGGTGAAACATCACCCAATAGACACAATAATTTCACTCAAGATAATGACAATGATGATACATCATACCAAAATTTGTGGGATGCAGCCAAAGCGGTAATAAGGGGAAATTTTATATCTTTAGAGGCTTGAATAAAATAGAGAAAGAGAAGATCAGTGTATTGGACTTGCAACTTAAAAAGCTAGAAAAAGACTAGATTTAAAACCCCCAATCAAATACTAAGCTTGAAATTCTAAAATTAAGAGGAGAAATTAATAATATTGAAGGTAAAAAAAAACTATTGA
This sequence comes from Sminthopsis crassicaudata, assembly GCF_048593235.1. NCBI lineage: Eukaryota > Metazoa > Chordata > Mammalia > Dasyuromorphia > Dasyuridae > Sminthopsis > Sminthopsis crassicaudata. Next base: position 339,446,160 of record NC_133618.1, on the reverse strand, counting down.
ATTAATAAATAAAATTAAGAGTTGTTTTTATGGGAAAAAAACAATAAAATAGATAAACATTTGGTAAATCTGATTAGAAAAAGGAAAGAGGAAAATCAAATTGTTAGTCTTAAAAATGAGAACTTTCCACCAATGAAGAGGAAATTAGAGCAATAATTAGGATATATTTGCTCAACTTTATGACAATAAATCTGACAACCTAAGTGAAATGGGTGACTACATTTAAAAATATAGGTTTCCCAGATTAACAGAGGAGGAAGTAAATTGCTTAAATAGTCCCATTTTAGAAACAGAAATAGAACAAGCAATTAATCAACTCCCTAAGAAAAAAATCACCAGATGGTTTTACATGTGAATTCTACCAAACATTTAAAGAACAACTAACTCCAATGTTATATATAAACTATTTGAAAAAAAAAAAAGGGAATGAAGGACTCCTACCAAATTCCTTTTATGACACAGACATGGTACCAATACCTAAACTAGGTAGGACTAAAACAGAGAAAGAAAATTAAAGACCAATCTCCCTAATGAATATTGATGCTAAAATCTTAAATAAGATATTAGCAAAAAGACTACAGAAAATCATCCCCAGGATAATACACTATGATCAAGTAGGATTTATACCAGGAATTCAGGGCTGGTTCAATATTAGGAAAACTATTAGTATGATTGACCATATTAATAACAAAATTAACAAAAATCATATTATCAGTTCAATAAATGCATAAAAAGCATTTGATAAAATCCAATATCCATTCCTATTTAAAAAAAAAAAAACACTTGAGAATATAGGAATTAATGGACTTTTCCTTAAAATAATCACTAGCATCTATTCAAAACCATCAGTAAGCATTATATGTAATGGGAATAAACTTGAACCATTCCCATTAAGATCAGGCATGAAATGAGGTTGCCCACTATCACCATTACTATTCACTATTTATTAGAAATGCTAATTTTGGCAATAAAAGTTGAAAAGAGAGTAAAGGAATTAGAGTAGATAAGGAGGAAACCAAATTATCACTCTTTGCTGATGATATGATGGTATACTTAGAGAACCCCAAAGATTCTACTAAAAAGTTATTAGAAATAATCCATACCTTTAGCAAAGTTGCAGGATACAAAATAAACCCACATAAGTCATCATCATTCTTATATATCACTAACAAAATCCAACAGTTACAGGTACAAAGAGAAATTACATTTAAAGTAACAATCAATAGTATAAAATATTTTGGAATCTATCTGCCAAGGGAAAAGCAGGACCTATATGAGCAAAACTACAAAACACTTTCCACACAAATTAAGTCTGATCTAACTAATTAGAAAAATATTAAATGCTCTTGGATAGATCGATCAAATATAATAAAGATGACAATTCTACCTAAACTAATCTGTTTATTTAGCACTATACCAATCAAACTCCCCAAAAACTATTTTAATAACCTAGAAAAAATAACAACAAAGTTCATATGGAAAAACAAAAGGTCAAGAATTTCAAGGGAATTAATGAAAAAAAATCAAATGAAGGTGGCCTAGCTGTACCAGATCTAAAATTATATTATAAAGTAACGATTATCAAAACCATTTGGTATTGGCTAAGAAATAGACTAGTTGATCAGTGGAACAGGTTAGGTTCAAAGGCCAAAACAGTCAATATCTTTAATAATCTAATGTTTGAAAAACCCAAAGACCCCAGCTTTTGGGATAAGAACTCACTGTTTGACAAAAACTGCTGAGAAAATTGGAAATTAGTATGGTAGAAACTAGGCATTGACCCACACTTAACACCATACACCAAGGGTAAGGTCAAAAGGGGTTCATGGCCTAAGCATAAAGAATGAGATTATAAATAAATTAGATGAACATAGTATAATTTACCTCTCAGACCTGTGGAAGAGGAAGGAATTTATGACCAAAGAAGAACTAGAGATTATTACTGATCACAAAATAGAAAATTTTGATTATATCAAATTGAAAAGTTTTTGTACAAACAAAACTAATGCAGATAAGATTAGAAGGGAAGCAATAAACTGGGAAAACATTTTTACAGTCAAAGGTTCTGATAAAGGCCTCATTTCCAAAATATATAAAGAATTGACTCTAATTTATAAGAAATCAAGCCATTCTCCAATTGATAAATGGTCAAAGGATATGAACAGACAATTCTCAGACGAAGAAATTGAAACTATTTCTAGCCATATGAAAAGATGCTCTAAGTCACTATTAATCAGAGAAATGCAAATTAAGTCAACTCTGAGATACCACTACACACACTTGTCAGATTGGCTAGAATGACAGGGAAAGATAATGGGCAATGCTGGAGGGGATGTGGGAAAACTGGGAGACTGATACATTGTTGGTAAAATTGTGAATACATTTAGCCATTCTGGAGAGCGATTTGGAACTATGTTAAAAAATTCATCAAACTGTGCATACCCTTTGACCGAGCAGTGTTACTACTGGGCTTATATTCCAAAGAGATCTTAAAGAAAGGAAAGGGACCTGTGTGTGTAAGAATGTTTGTGACAGCGCTCTTTGTAGTGACCAGAAACTGGAAACAGAGTGGATGCCCACCAATTGGAGAATGGCTGAGTATTTATGTGGTATATGAATATTATGGAATATTATTGTTCTGTAAGAAATGACCCGCAGGATGATTTCAGAAAAGCCTGGAGTGACTTACATGAGTGAAATGAGCAGGACTAAGAGATCATTATATACTTCAACAACAATACTATATAATTATCAATTCTAATGGATGTGGCCCTCTTCAACAATGAGATGAAGCAAATCAATTCCAATAGAACAGTAATGAACTTAACCAGCTACACCCAGTGAAAGAACTCTGGGAGATGACTATGAACCACTACATAGAATTCCCAATCCCTCTATTTTTGTCCACCTGCATTTTTTATTTCTTTCACAGGCTAATTGTATACTATTTCAAAGTCTGATTCTTTTTGTATAGCAAAATAGCTCTAGGGACATATATAGATATATTGTATTTAACTTATACTTTACATATTTAACATGTATTGGTCAACCTGCCATCTGAGGGGAAGGGATGGGGTGGAAGGAGGAGAAAAATTGGAACAAAAGATTTTGCAATTGTCAATGCTGAAAAATTACCCATGCATATATCTTGTAAATAAAAAGCTATAATAAAATAAAGAAATAAATCAGACATTAACAACCATAAATAGCAGGAAATCCATTCATATGTCTGCTATGTTACATCTAATTAGATTAATATCTCACTTAATCTATCTAGCCTTTGTGTTTTATGTTATATATAAACTATTTGGAAAAAAAAGGAATGAAGGACTCCTACCAAATTCCTTTTATGACAAAGACATGGTATTGATACCTAAACTAGGTAGGACTAAAATAGAGAAAGAAAATTATAGACCAATCTCCCTAATGAATATTGATGCTAAAATCTTTTTTTTTCCTTTTTTAAATAATATTTTATTTTCCCCCAATTACATGTTTTCCCCCCAATTTTAGGTTCCAAATTCTATTCTTTCCTCCCATCCCTATCCCCTCCCTGAGATACTAAGCAATTTAATACAAGTTAAATATGCATTTCCATATAAAACATTTCCATATTAGTCGTTTTTTCCAAAAATATTTAAACAAAAATAGTATTCTTCATCTGTATTCAGCTGCTTATAAATTCTGTCTCTAGAGGCATATAGCATTTTTTCATCATAAATCCTTTGGAATTGTCTTGAATCACTCTATTGCTGAGAACAGTTAAGTTGTTCACAGTGTTCATCATACAATATTGCTAATACTGTGTACAATGTTCTCCTGGTTCGGCTCACTTCATGTAATGTCATTTCATGTAAGTCTTTCCAGGTTTTTCTGAAGTAATCCTGCTTGTCATTTCTTCATCACAATAATAATTCATTACAATTATGTACCACAACTTCTTCAACCATTCCCCAATTGATGGGCATACTCTCAATTTCCCATTTTTAGCCAAAACAAATAGTATACACTGCTATAATTTTTACATATATTTTATGCTCCCTCCCAACTCCCTGGAATATAGACCTATTAATGGTATTGCTGGATCAATGGCTGATGTTTAAATCTTAAATAAGATATTAGCAAAAAGACTACAGAAAATCATACCCAGGATAATACACCATGATCAGGTAGGATTTATATCAGGAATGCAGGGCTGGTTCAATATTAGGAAAACTATTACTATAATTGACCATATCAATAACCAAATTAACAAAAACCATGTAATCATCTCAATAGCTGCAGAAAAAACATTTGATATATTCCAACATCCATTCCTATTAAAAACACTTGAGAGCATAGGAATAAATGGACTTTTCCTTAAAATAATCACTAGCATCTATTTAAAACCATCAATAAGCATTATATGTAATGGGGATAAACTGGAACCATTCCCAGTAAGATCAGGCATGTAATGAGGTTGCCCACTATCACCATTACTATTCACTATTGTATTAGAAATGGTACCTTTGGCAATAAGAGTTGAGAAAGAGATTAAAAGAATTAGAGTAGGTAAGGAGGAAACCAAATTATCACTCTTTGCTGATGATATGATTTACTTAGAGAACCCCAGAGATTCTATAAAAAGCCATTAGAAATAATTCAAAGTTGCAAGATACAAAATAAACCCACATATTTATGTGGGTATATCAGCATCCTTATATATCACTAATAAAATCCAACAATTTGAGTTACAAACATAAATTCCATTTAAAGCAACTGTCAATTGTATAAAATATTTGGGAATCTATCTGCCAAGGGAATATCAGGAACTATATGAGCAAAAGTACGAAAAACTTTCCACACAAATTAAGTCATATCTAAGCAATTGGAAAAATATTAAGTGCTCTTGGATAGGTTGAGCAAATATAATAAAGATGACAGTGCTACCTAAACAAATCTATTTATTTAGTGCTATACCAATCAGACTTTCAAAAAAAACTACTTTAATGACCTAGAAAAAATATCAACAAAATTCATCTGGAAGAACAAAAGGTCAAGACTTTAAAGGGAATTAATGAAAAAAAAAATCAAATGAAGGTGGTCTATCTATACCAGATCTAAAACTATATTATAAAGCAGCAGTCATCAAAACCATTTAGTATTGGCTAAGAAATAGACTAGTTGATCAGTGGAATAGATTAGGTTCAAAGGACAAAATAGTCAACAACCTTAATAATCTAGTGTTTGACATACCCAAAGACCTCAGCTTTTGGGATAAGAATTCACTATTTGACAAAAACTGCTGGGAAAATTGGAAATTAGTATGGCAGAAACTAATCATTGACCCACACTTAACACCATACACCAAGATAAGGTCAAAATGGGTTCATGACCTAGGCATAAAGAATGAGATTATAAATAAATTGGAAGAGCATAGGATAGTTTACCTCTCATACCTGTGGAGGAGGAAGGAATTTGTGACCAAGAAGAATTAGAGATCATTATTAATCACAAAATAAAAAATCAAATTGAAAAGCTTTTGTACAAATAAAACTAATGCAGACAAGATTAGAAGGGAAACAATAAACTGGGAAAACATTTTTACAGTCAAAGGTTCCGATAAAAGCCTCATTTCCAAAATATATAGAGAATTGACTCTAATTTATAAGAAATCAAGCCATTCTCCAATTGATAAATGGTTAAAGGATATGAACAATTTCCAGGTGAAGAAATTGAAACTATTTCTAGCCATATGAAAAGATGCTCCGAGTCATTATTAATCAGAGAAATGCAAATTAAGACAACTCTGAGATACCAGTACACACACCTGTCAGATTGGCTACAATGACAGGAAAAGATAATGCTGAATGTTGGAGGATATGGGAAAATTGGGACACTGATGCATTGTTGGTGGAGTTGTGAAAGAATCTAACCATTCTGAAGAGCAATTTGGAACAATGCTCAAAAAATTATCAAACTGTGATCCAGCAGTATTACTATTGGGCTGATATCCCAAAGAGATCATAAAGAAGGGAAAGGGACCTGTATGTGCAAAAATGTTTGTGGCAACACTCTTTGTAGTGGCCAAAAACTGGAAACTGAGTGGATGCCCATAATGGCTGAATAAATTGTGGTGCATGAATGTTATAGAATATTATTGTTCTGTAAGAAATAGCCAGCAGGATGATTTCAGAAAGGCCTGGAAAGACTTACATGAACTGATGATGAGTAAAATGAGCAGGACCAGGAGATCATTATATACTTCAACAACAATATTATATGATGATCATTCTGATGGACATGGCTCTCTTCAACAATAAGATGAACCAAATCAATTCCATTTGTTTAATAATGAATAGAACCAGCTATACTCGGCTAAAAACCTCTAGGAAATGAGTTTGAATTACTACATAACATTTCCAATTCCTCTGTTTTGTCCTCTTGCATTTTTTATTTCCTTCACAGATTAATTGTACATTATTTCAAAGCCTGATTCTTGTGCAGCAAAATAACTGTATGTATGGATATGTATACATATATTGTATTTAACATACATATACTTTACCAAATTTAACATGTATTGGTCTACCTGCCATCTGGGGGAGGGGTTGGGGAGAAGGAGGGGAAAAATTGGAACAAAAGGTTCAGCGATTGTAAAAGCTGAAAAAAAGCACCCATGCATATATATTGGGGTTTTTTTTGTTTGTTTGTTTTTCTGAGGCTGGCATTAAGTGACTTGCCCAGGGTCACACAGCTAGGAAGTGTTAAGTATGTGAGAGCAGATTTGAACTTGGGTCCTCCTGAATTCAAGGCTGGTGCTCTATCCAGTGTGCCACCTAGCTGCCTCCATATATATTGTAAATAAAAAGCTACATATTAAAAAAAAATTAAAGGAAATTAAAGGTGAAGTAATATTAAAACTTGCACTACTTAACATTGCTCTGTCTTGTTGAGGGTTAGGTGAGGGTGGATGTTCATCTAAAATAAAAGTTCTTTTGCTCAAAGATCTAAAAAAAAAAAAAAAAAAAAAAAAAAAAAAGAAAGAAAGAAAGAAAAGAAATGACCAGCAGGATGATTTCAGATCGGCTTGGAACTGATGCTAAGTGAAATGAGCAGAACCAGGACATCATTATACAAGGCAACAACAAAACTATACAATGATCAATTCTGATGGACATGGCTCTCTTCAACATTAGATGATTCAAACAAGTTTCATTTGATCAGTGATGAAGAGAACCATCTACACCCAGAGCGAGAACATGGGAACAGAGTATGGACTACAACATAGCATTCTCATCCTCTCTGTTGTTATTTGCTTGCATTTTGTTTTCTTTCTCAGTTTTTCTTTTTCTTCCTTCTTGATCTTATTTTTCTTGTGCAGCAAGATAACTGTTTAAATATGTATGCATATATTGAATTTAATATGTATTTAAGCATCTTTAACATGTATTAATATGTTATGTATATGTATATATAAAATGTATAAATATTTAACACCTCTGCCAGCTAGGGGTGGGAAAAGAGGAGAAACTGTGGAACCAAAGGTTTTTCAAGGATCAATGTTGGAAAAATTATCCATGCATATATTTTGTAAACAAAAAGCTTTAATAATATATATAAATCTTAAAAAACAGAATAGGTCAAATGCTAAAAGAGATACAAAAATCCAATGAATAGAAAAAGAAATCTAGAAATTGGCCAATTGGACAAATATATACAAAAATTTGCTGAAGAAAAAAATTCCTTCAAAAACATAATTGGCCGGCCATATGGAAAAAGTGTCATAAAAATTTACTGATTGAAACAATTCCATAAAAATAGAATTGTCAGGGGCAGCAAGGTGGTGCAGTGGATGGAGTATGAGCCCTGAAGTTAGAAAAATCTGAGTTCAAATCTGCCCCCAGACCGCTTAACACTTCCTAGCTGTGTGACCCTAGGCAAGTCACTTAACTCCAATTATCTCAGAAAAGAAAAAGAAAAAAGAAAAAGTAGAATTGATCAAATTGGAAAAGAAAGTACAAAACTCACTTAAGGAAAATAATTCCCTAAAAATTACAACTGAGCATATTGAAACTAATAACTCCATGAAACATCAAGAAATAATAAAATCAAATAAAAAGAAGAAAATATAAAACACCTCTTTGGGGAAAATTGATCCAGGAGAGATAATGTAAGGATTACTGTACTACCCGAAAACTGTGGTCAAAAAACCTATACATCAGATTTCAAGAAATTATTCTAGAAGCAGAGTATAGAATAGAAATTGAAAGACTCCACTAATCAGTTTCTGAAAATGAAAACTCCCAGGAATATTATAACCACATTTCAGAGCTTTCAAACCAAGAAGGAAATATTTCAAGCAGGCAGAAAAAGGTAATTTAAATATTGTGGAAGCTCAGTCAGGATAAAGCAGGATTTAGCAATTTCTATTAAAGGACTGGAAGATTTGGACTGTGATATTCTGGAGGGCAAAAGAGAGTAGAAAAAAAAAAATAACTACCAGGAAAGCTGAGTATGATGCTTTAGGAAGAAAAAATTGATTTTTTTTAAAAAAGGCCTTTCAAGTACTCCTAATGAAAAGACCAGAGCTAAATTTTTTTTAAATGATTTTCAAATACAAGACTCAAGGGAAATTTTCAAAAAATTACTTTTAAATACAAGACCCAAGAAAGAAAAAGGAAACCAAGAAAAAGAAATCATAAATGATTCAATAAGATTAAACTATTTATATTCCTATATGGGAAAATGATATTTTTAACTCCTAAAAACTTTCTCTTCATTAAGGAAGTTTAAAAGAATATATATGGATAGAAGAAATAAGAATGAATCTAATATGAAGGCGTGATTATCTAAAAATAAAATAAAACTAATGTGTGAGAAAGAGGAATTTTCTGAGATGGGAAGAGGAAAAAGTCAAATAGGATTAATAATCTGACATTAAAAGGCTCAAAAGATCATTTATGTTAGAGACGAAGCTGAGAGCAGTGGAGAGGCTCTTACTCTCATTGGAATTGCCTCAAAGAAAGATAAACTCAGTTGGATATTGTGTGGCTCAGAATGGTAAGGGGTCACCATTTAATAAAAAGCTAGAGATATTTCTAGGAGCAAAACAAAAGTTTATTATACTTTCTTGTGAGAGAAATAGGCATCCTTCCAGTCGAACATGCAATTGAAAGAAGGAGGCACCTTTTGAGACAGGTTTTACACTTTAAATAGTCTCTAATGAAAATACCCCTCCCACAACTAACCATCATCCTCATTGGCTGAAGGTCTTACATTCTAAAAGTAGAAACTACTCAAGAAATTTGAACTTTGGTCAATAAGCAAATAGTTGCCTATATTTGATTGAATAGGGAGAAAATGATGTCATGGGAGGATAGCAGGAAGGGGACTTGGGTGTGTCCTTGAGTCAATGCTCAAGGACTTTCAAGCCTACTCAACTCTGAAGTAGATGAAGCCTTACTCTATTTTCACAACTGTCTTGAGAGATCTCACCCCATCTCATTCAATATAGAAATCTTCCTAACCCCACAATAAAGTAGAAAGGGAGGGAAATAACAGAAAGGTGGGCTTAAAGAAGGGGAAGCAGAAGTTATCAAACTGTGCATACCTTTTGATCCAGCAGGGGTCTTATATTCCAAAGAGATATTAAAGAAGGGAAAAATGTGCAAAAATGTTTGTGGCAGCCCTTTTCATAGTGGCAAGTAACTGGAAACTGAGTGGATGCCCATCAATTGGAGAATGGCTGAGTAAATTATGGTATATGAATGTTATGGAATATTATTGTTCCGTAAGAAATGATCAATGGCAGAAACTAGGTATGTACCCACATTTAACACCACATACTAAGATAAGATCAAAATGGGTCCAAGATTTAGGCATAAAGAATGAAATCATAAATAAATTAGAGGAACATAGGAAAGTTTACCTCTCAGACTTGTGGAGGAGGAAGGAATTTGTGTCCAAAGGAGAACTAGAGACCATTATTGATCACAAAATAAAAATTAATAATAAAAAAAATTTTTAAAGGAAAAAAAGAAAAAAGAAATGATCAACAGGATGATTTCAGAGAGACTTAGAGAGACTTACATGAACTGATGCTGAGTGAAATGAGCAGAACCAGGAGATCATTATACACTTCAGCAACAATACTATATGAGGATCAATTTTGATGGAAGTGGCTATCTTCAGCAACAAGAGGATCCAATTTAATTCCAATTGATCAGTGATGAACAGAACCAGCTACACCCAGTGAAAAAACATTGGGAAATGAGTATGGACTGCTTGCATTTTTGTTTTTCTTCCCAGGTTATTTTTACCTTTCTAATTCTGATTGTTCTTGTGCAACAAGAGAACTGTATAAATATGTATACATATATTGTATTTAAGATAAACTTTTAAACATTTAACATGTATGAGACTGCCTGCCATATAGGGGAGGGAGTGGAGGGAAGGAAGGGAAAAGTTGGAACAGAAGTGATTGCAAGGGTCAAGGTTGAAAAATTACCCATGCATATGTTCTGTCAATAAAAAGCTATAATAAAAAAAAGAAGGGGGAGCAGATTGGGAGAGGTAAAAGTCAGAAGCAAAACACTTTTGAGAATGAGCAAGATAAAAAGGGAGAAAGAATAAAATAGGAAAATATGTCATAATCATAACTGGAAAATTTTATAGAAAAGATATTTTCTTGCATATTTTATTTTATACACACACACACATATTCATCATTATGGGTATATAGGAAGATCATTCATGAATGTCCAACAGATGGAAAATGTGAGGTCAATCAAGATATATGTATAGTATTGACTCTGGATGTCTTCTGATATTTACATAAATAAACTCTTACATAAGTAATGTTCTCAATAGTACTGCTTTTTGCTTCATATAACATCTCTGCTGGATTCACTGACCTTGCTTACTTTGGGGCATAGCTTCTCAATGTGTATATGTCCTTATCCATTCCAAGGCTCTTCCTCCTTTCATATTATTCTGCTGGGACCTTGCTATAAGCTCACCATATAGTCTCTGAAATTGTTCTACTAATTTTAGTGTTTCTCTGTTAGTTTTTGCTTCCTGACACTATCTTTTGAAAACATTACTTTGTCAAGGCTGTTTGCAAGCCTGTACCATTTGCATCTAACAAAAGCCAAGAAGTGTCTCCACATAGATTGGCTGGGGGGAAGGGGGAAGGGAGATAAAGGGAGGTTGGCTCCTTTGTCTGGGTAGTGATCAAAATCTTAAATTAACTATCGAATTTAAGGCTTAGATAATCTGACATTCTGCTAAGGAATTCCTGGTTTAACTAAAAATGAATTTGAATCACATTAAAAGATAAGCGAGAGGTAATATCAATGTTTTCCACCTATCTAACCAAAATTTCTAATTTTATTATACAAATCATCTAATAGCAATAAAGTCTGAGTGTTTTGTTCCTATATCTTGGCCAGCATAAAGCTCACCTTCCCTACATTACTAGTAGGTTATTTTGTTTTGGTTTTTTTTTTTTTGTTTTGTTTTGTACATTCATTTTTATCATTGAAAAGAAATGCTGGAGAAGTTTTATTAGAAATGAATATATAAAGATATATTAATAGAAATGAGCTGCTTTATCCAATGTGGAGTTTGAACCATGTTTAATCCTTTGTGAGATTTATGTGACTGGATGTAGATGACTGATACTAGTAAGAGTGATGAGAATTAGATAAGGAGTACCTAAATGAAATTAGGGTTAATTGAGGTCTAGTGGCAGATTCAGGGTACAGGGAGTCAAATAGACTTCCTCTGCAACCCTTTTGGATTCGGTGCAAGGATACAGAGTTAAATGAAGTCTAGTAGCGGCGCAAGAATCCTCTGTAAAGGAATTTACAGACCCGAAAACCTAGATTGATAAAAGAGGTTTATTATGGGGTTTGGAATTAAGGTTAAAAGGTAGGAAACCACCAGAGCCAGGGTTGGTTCTGGTGGGCAGAAATCCTTGACATGACCGGCATAAGGATGCCATGTTTGGGATCTCTGTAAAGAATGGACTACAGTTTAGCCCTTTTTATAATGGGGGGAGCTTTGGACCATCTGAAGGGGTCCATTGGTGAAGTCCCAGGTTGGCTTCCTGCTTGAGCTTCAGCCAGGGTTGGAATTTGAATAGAATTCAATGGATTTTTAGATAAGGAGGAAATTATTTGTGCTTGGGGTGGGGCAGAGTCCAAGGAGATTTTAAAAGTTTTGGGGTTTTCTCATCAAGAGGAGAAGTGAAAATGTTATAAAGAGCACCCAGAGTAGAAATAGTTTCAAAAAGCATATAATGTAAAGAAGCAGAAGGAAGAAAATTGTGTTATAGTGGAAAAGAGCATCGGATTTGGAGACTGAGACTAGCTCTGCCACTTACTTGGAATTTTGGCAAGTCATTTCTGTCAATTTCCTCAGTTATCAGGTGAGTTGATTGGACTGGATGACCTTTGGTATTCCTTCAGTCTATAAACAATTATCTTTTCTTTGTGAAATAAATCTTCTGTTAAATAGGGACAAAACAAAAACTTTAAAGTATGTATGCCTTTTGGTACAAATATAATTTGATTATTCCAGTATTCATAGATCAAGATGCATTTTTTCTATATTAGAATATTGGATGACAACCTCCATTTTTGTTTACCAAGTCCAAGAGGGAAGATTACAGCTGAACTACGGAGCAGATGTGGAGTGGCTATAACCATCCCTGATACTAATGTCTAAATTTTTCCTCATTTCTATTCTTGCACCCTTCTGGAAGAATACTGGACTATATTCTCAATCAGTATTCCTTAAGTGTTGTTTTGCTTCTGGTTTTCTAGGAAAAAAATATAGTTAAAATCAACTGAGAAGGGGTACACTAGATAGTAAAAACAGAAAAGATGGAGGAGACTCTGGTATAAATTCCTCTTTAATTAGGAATTTTTTTAATTATAAAAAATCCTCTAATTTCTGGAATTATCAACTGGGGCACACAATAAAAATAGTGTTATTATTGATTGATAGCTTATAACTTCAAAAACACAGAGACAGTCCACATCAATCTGGACCAATAAACCTAGGTAAAACCTGAACCTCTGTAGTGAAAGAGTTTTATTCCTTTTTCTTTGAGGCCATTTTCTCAGATACCTTGGGTCCTGATATCTGAGAAGACAATGAAATCCCTCCAAAGAAAAGGCTGAGTTATAAAGTCATACTAATGAAGGAAAGTTGATAGCTACAAAGGACATTATTAATATGAGCTTGAGAGACCATCCAAGCGGGAAGACCTACTTCTGCTAGTCATAAGAAAATTATATCCCACATAACTGAGAAACTCCTCTTTTTTTTTTTTTTCATTTAAAGCACATAATTATCTGGCCTCTTCCTATCTTTTTAGGCTTCTTATGCCTTATTCCTTGTCAGACACTCCATTATCTAATTGTGCTGGCCTACCTGTAGTTGCTCATATATGATTCCCCTCACTTCATATGTACTATCTGTCCCTTTATAGAATGAATTGCCCTCTCACTTCTGCTTTCCTTGATTTTCTTGAACTCAGTTCAGATGCCACATTTCAGATTACCATTAAATCATGTACCAATTTTGACTTTATTTTAGTATATGATGTAAAATGTTAGTCTTTTTCTAATTTCTGTCATACTGTTTTCCAGTATTCCAGCAGTTGTTTGGTTCTTTTTCCAGATAATTAGTTGTTGTCCCCAAAGGTAGAATCTTTGGGTTTATCAAACACTTGCCAGTCTATTCCACTGATCCAATAGTGGTAATATTTTAATAGATATCTTTCTCTTAAAAATTTTTTGTTAATACTCTAGAGATAAAGTAATTTATTTAATCAGTTATTCTTTCCCTTTCTAGTGTTTCTCTTGTTAAAGGTATCTGAAAGTTAAATAATTTGCATATTTCAGTTTTCCTTTCCCCAAAATGCCAAAAATATCTTTGTTTCATTGGACAAGTTTTTTCATTGTGTCTTAATCTCTGATTTTCAGATTTTTATCTTCTTTTTGTCACTTCTAATGTTTTTGCTTTTAAAAATATGTTATTTCCTTCTTTCTATGACTTCTCAGAGATACAAAAGAGTGCTGTATTTTCTAATTCTATTTCTTTCACATATGAAGATTTTCTCCTCACATGTGATAAAATTTATCATTGTAATTGTTAAATTAAAACAGTATGTGGAATTCCAGGAGTCAAGATGGTGGAGTAAACAATGAATGCTGTAACTGTCCCATCAACACTTCTAAGAAATCACCCCAAGACAGGTCCTAAAATGGCAGAAATAGTGAGGAGATGGGATGAAAAAATTTTATTTAGTAGTGGTACTTCTAAAGGGTTCAATGTATTAATCCCTACAGGAGGTCAACAACCCCCCAACTCTAAGGCAGGAGAGAGGCTGGAATGATAAAAAGCTCAGAAAAAGCCTACGAAGAAGAATACTTCTGATATAATAAAAAGGATTATACCATACCATAGGTCTACATGGACTACAGGAGTGTGGTGGTCTTGAAAGGTTCCTTCTCGTACAATATCCCATCATCACTGGAACATTGTAAGGAGTATTGATGTGACTCTATTTAGGAAAGGGAAAAGGAAGGGAAAGAGAAGGGAAAGGGAAGGGAAAGGGAAGGGAAAGAGAAGGGAAAGAGAAGGGAAAGGGAAGGAAGTTAATGATTCTATGAGATATCAAAAATCAATCAAACAAATTCAAAAGAATAAAAAAAAGGAAAGAAAATGTAAAACCTTCATGAGAAAAAACATCTGCTCTGGGAAATAGATCTAAGAGTAATAATATCAAAAAAAACTGGACTACCTGAAAGCCATAATCAAAAGGAAATCAAAAGGAAAATCTAAGCTATGCTTTTCAAGAAACTATCGACTTTGATGTTCTAGAATCAAAGGGCAAAATAGGCATTAAAAGAATTCAACAATAACTTTGCAAAAGAGTTTCCAAAATAAAAAATTCAAGGAACATTATACTCAAATTTCAGAACAATCAGGTCAATGAAAAATACAAGTGGCCAGATTCAAGCAATTCAAATATGAGGCAATCACAATCAGGATTATATAGGACTTGGCAGCTGCAACATTAAAGCATTAGTAGTCATGGAACATGATATTCTAGAAACAGAGAAGCTAGGACTACAACCAAGAATTACTTACCAGGAAAATTAATCAGATATATCAAAGAGGAAAATGGTCTTTCAACTGAATAGGATTTTAAGCTTTCATAAGAAGACCAAACTAAACCAAAAATTTGACCACCAATATCAAGTACCAAGAGAAGCATAAACAGGTAAAAAAGGAAAAGAAAACATAAGGAATTCAATAAAGCTAAACTATTTACATCCTTGCTAATAATTCTTAAAAATTGTATCACTGATACTATAGCTAGAAATTAAGTAGACAAAGGTTATGAGTAAAAAGGGAATTTATAATGACATAAGAATAATTAAGGAATGAGAAAGAGTAGTTACAGTGGGTACAAAAGGAAGAAAGAGGTAGGGTGATAAAAATTATTTCACATAAAGGGGCATGAAAGACCTATTTCAGTGGAGGAAAAGATGGGAAGGTGGGAGATGAGCATTGCTTGAACCTTACTCTCATCAGTATTGGTTCAAAGATGGAATAATAAACACAATCAGTTGAATATAGAAATTTTCCCCAATAGGGAAGTAGGAGGGGAAGAGATTAAGTAGTAGGGAAGAGTAGGGATGATAGAAAGAAGATCAGGAGAAGATCAGAAGCAAAACACTGGTTAGGAGGGAAAGGGTGAAAGGACAAAGAGGAAGCAGGATGAAAATGGGATGGAGGAAAATCAGATGAATTCTCCCATAAAATGGAAACAGCAGAGATCAAAAATCTGAATCCTAAAATGTTGTTTATAAGAAACAAACTTGAAGTGGAAAGAGAATAGAGGTAAGGGGCTAAAGTAGAATCTATTATGCTGCAACTGAAGTAAAAACAAACAAACAAAAAAAACCAAACAGGGGTATAAATCCTGAGATCAAACAAAGTAAAACCAAAAATAGGAAGACAAGGAATAATCTATCTGTCAGATCTTTGGGGAGGGGAAGAAGTCATGACCAAATGGGAACATTATGAAATGCAAAATAGAGCATTTTAATCATATTAAATTTAAATGCTTTCGCACAATAAAAAAGTGCAACCAAGTTTAAAAGGAAAGCAAAAAAATAGGAAACAATCTTTACAGCAAATTTTTTCTGATAAAGAAAAAGATATATAGAGAAATAAGTCAAATGTATAGGAATACAAATCATTCCCCAATTGATACATGACCAAAGGATATAAATAGGCAGTTTTCAGATGAAGAAATCAAAGCTATCTCTAGGCATATGAAGAAGTGCTCTAAATCTCTTTTGATTAGAGAAATATAAATTAAATCTATTTCCATTTCACACCTATCAGATTGGCTACAAAAAAAAAAAAAAGAAAAGTGATAAATGTTGCAAAGGATATGGAAAAATTGTGGCAGTAATACACAATTGGTGGAGAATCCTACTATTCTGAAGACAAATTTCAAACTATGTACAAAGGGTATATAGCTTGGTTGTGCAAAACTATTCATAGCAGTCCTATGAGGGAGGTCCTATTATCATATGCATTTTATATTTGAAGCAACTGAGGCAGTTTAAATGACTTGTGCAGAATTCACACAGCTAGTAAGTATGCTTTATTTTGAGCTCAAGTCTAGTGTTCTATCCACCACCACCTTATCTGTGGGTATTCCTGATAGAGTCGATTTTGAATATGAAATCTGTGTTTTCTTCATGTAGCCTTTGCCTTTTGAAATCACTAAATGTTATAGTATTGAAAAATATTTTGCATTTCTGTATCTAAGGCTTAGTTCTTCTGCTGTCTAGTCATAATAGATAAAGACCATGGCTTCAGATGTGTTCATGCCAAAAATATCAATCCAAACACAGCAGATGGCTAACATCATAGCTAAATTCCCCAAAGGATGTATAACTTTGCTTCTGACCTTCTCTTACCCACAGCTTTGAAACGCTAAAGAAAGTATCTTTTCAAGGGCAAAGAAATAGAAACTTGATGTTATGGGACTGTATATCCACATATATTTTCCATTTTCCCTACCTGTGGCCTTGCTACAATTTTCAAGATGAAGATGATATTCAAAACCTAAGTCTTCAAGTTGAATTCAATTTAATTCACCATGAAGATTTTCAGATCACCAATAAGGTAAAGGAATAGAGATATTTTGCAATCCCCACCAATTCTCAAAAAAAAAAAAAAAAAGTGAAATTATACAGTAGAGGTAAGAGAACAATTATAGCTATATAACCTAAGGAAAATTTCAGTAAGGTAGACTTTATTAAATAATAGTGATAATACTAATTCATTATACTCTCACTTATAACACTGCTTCTGAACCAGCTTCTATCCAACAATAGGATCCCAACCAAAACATGTTTTTATGTTTTATGATTTATTCAGGAAGTTTTTTGTTCTGCTGAGACTCTGCCAGTAATCTCACCCTCCTTTTTCTTGTTGCAAATAGCAGTAGACCTACTTGCTCTGTTCTATGACAGCATAAAGGTGAACATGTTTTAATTTGCTTGGGGTATGCCATAGATTAAGTGCTGACATCTGGAAACATTATTAATTGGGGAGATGAAGAGAAAACACACTCTTTCCCCTCCCACAATATTTCTTTGCCTCAATATCCTAAGACCCAGGATTTCTGAAAAAGAGAATTCAGATTCATAATTTCTGCTACCCAGAGAAAATGAAAAATGCTCAGGAAGAGGTTTTTTCCACTTTAGAAAATAGTTGATTAGGGCAGTGATAAAGATTAGATAATATAATATATTAGATAGAGATTAATAATATATTAGATGGAGAATAAAAATATATTAGATAGAGATTAAAAATATCTCTTTTAATTTCTTTTGTCTTGTGAAAGAATATGAAGGATAGAGAATTGTGCAGATTGAAGTGTGTGTATGGTAGGCACTGAAAACTCAACTTTCCGAAGTTAATATTTTAGAGCAATATTACTGTCTCATTGCCCTAGGCAGTGAATGATGTCTAGTAATTAGATTTGCCTTGGGTGACTGGGAGAGTTTTGCACATTGGAAGGGGAGGAATGATCTATTTGGCTAGATGCACTTTAAAAACTAAGTTTAAAATGTAGCAACTGATTTGTCGTGGATAATTTTATTTTCAGTGTGGCATACTTTCTTTGTTTATAAAATGCAATAAAACTATTTGGACTTAGAAAATATGCCCTAAGTGAATATGGGTATTTAATTTATTTTAATTTGGGTAATCTTTATTTAAACTTTATTATTGATCTTTTAATTCAAATGAAGTAAAAATTGAGAAAAAAGGCTCCTAGTAGTAACCAATATTATATCTAGGCTTCCACATTGTTAAACAGAGCCATGTTTTCAAAAATGACTTTCTTTTCATTGTGACTAAAAATAATATGATTGCAAATTCTGCAAAAAAAAATATTGTTTTACAAAGCAATATCTTAGGGTATTGTTTTATAGCTTATAATATTGGACTGATTTGAAATAGCAAAGGAAGATTCTTAAATTAATTTTAAATTACCAAAGAGCACATTTCTGGCTCTACTAAGTGGTACTAGTTAAGTAGTTAATATTTTACAATGAATCCTTTAAATTTTTTAATCATCTAGTTTTAT
The DNA here is from genome assembly GCF_048593235.1 of Sminthopsis crassicaudata. NCBI lineage: Eukaryota > Metazoa > Chordata > Mammalia > Dasyuromorphia > Dasyuridae > Sminthopsis > Sminthopsis crassicaudata. The sequence goes on along the minus strand of NC_133618.1, from coordinate 339,427,484 downwards.
AGTAAAATAATTAAATAAGACCAGGAAAACTTTGAAATAAGAGGGCATCCTCTCTTTTAAAGAAGACAACAAACTGAACAAATGAAATTGACTTGTTGCTTGATAATTAAAAAGACGAGACCTTCTGGGTCAGTGTTCAAAAGGTACAAGCAGATGTTTGCACTGTTACACAGCTGGTAAAAGTGAAATAAATCCAAAAATAATTGTTTTTATAAAGTAAAAAATATGTAGACAGCAAACTGTGGTCATTCAGATACTCTGACAAATGACATCTGGTTTCTTTAATGCTCATTTAAGCAATTCTTAAAAAAAAAAAAAAAAAAAAGTTTGCCACGGGAAATAACTCTAAATTTTCAATGCTTCCTCTTACAAAATTGTAAGATTTCTATTAACACTATAGCATGGAAAACCTATTTTAAGCAATGTAAGTCTTCATATCTTAACTAACAAGCATTATTTTAAGAAAATAGGATAGATGTAGAATCACTGGAAATTCATGATGAAGTTATATCGAAAATCTTAAGATTGAAATCCAAATTGATTCCATATGTTAGACAATGGTCTTATGATTAGGAATAGAGTTAAATAATACAATGTTAACAGTTATCCAGAATAAAATGTCACTGTGTAAGACTAGAGTACATTTCACTTGACTTTACATTTAAGGTGAAGCAACACAAAGAATAAAAATCACATCATTAGTTTTTGGTGCTGTAAAAGAAACTGAAAGGAGAAGTATGACAGGATAAAGTAGACATAATAAGAACATATAAAGAAAAATCCTATCTTCATCCTGACAAATGATTAATTGAAGAATGTATAGACCAATTATATATATATATATATATATATATATATATATATATATATGTATGTGTGTGTGTGTATGTGTGTGTATATGTATGTATGTATATATTTATATGTATATAGATGGATAGATAGCACCTGTTTGTGTCTAATGGTAACCATCTCTGTGGTAGGGTGGGTGGAAAAGAAGAAAAAAAAGGGGAAGCAAAGGAAATCTACACAATAACTTTGTTATATATTTAAAAAGAATAACAATTTTACATAGTGAATTTGTAGTTTCATGTTCTATCTTTTCATTGTATTATGTTATGAAAATGCTGGTTCAATTCCATAAATTAAAATTAATTCATAGAAAAAAATTAATTCATTAACAAAAAAGAAAGAAAACAAGCCTATAGACAAAAAAATAAGCACAAACTCTTACAAAAGAAATAAATGTTGATAGTTTCTATAGATGTTATGCCTTTGGATAATATGGTATTTATGTCACAAAAAAACTCTGGGCTCAAACTGACCCAGGTTTAATACTGGGAGCCTAACTCAAGAGAACTGTCTCTCTTTTAGGTTCATTTTCCCTCACTCTGGGATAAAATCTTAGGAAATGATAATTAGAGTTTAGATATGGCTTAGGTTTAGATTTCCCTCAATTCCCTTTCAGTAAAGGTATTTAATGGAACATGTGGTTGTCAAGTAAAGTTAAGCTTTTATTTTTTCTACTAGAAAAAAATGCTCAAGATACAAATTCATAGGAAACCACTAAAACAAAGAAACCAAAAAAATCAAGTAATCCATAAATGCCTTAAATGCCCCTAGGAAAACAAAAACATTTTGAGATACCACATTTCCCCTCACTCACTTCAATGTTGATTGATAAGATCTAGAATTCAGTCTTTCAGCTGTAAGACAACTCCATTCAATATCTTCCTTTCTTTTTTTGAGAAGAATAATTTTGAGGAAATCTCCCTCTGGGAGCCCAATTCCAACTCAAATGAAGTCTGGAAATGACAATTCTTTAATGTGTTTTCAGAAAAGGAAACAGAAAATCAGAAGTCAGGCTAAATCTCTCTTCATCATCTCACTTCTACACTACTTTTTAACTTATTCTTTTGAAAGTTCAATTCAGGAGAATTTAGGAAAAGAAAAATTGAGTCTTACTCTGACTCTCAAAAAACATTTAAAAAATGGAGATGAGAAAAGGTTATTTTAGATAGGGGGAAAAGTGTGAGAGTAATCATAGCAGTGATAAGAAAAAAAGCAAACAGGGAAATATGAGAGACCAGCAGAAGTGAAGAGAAGAGGTCATGTTGGATGGATGAATAAGGAAAGAATGAATAAGGAAAGATGTTGGGTAGGTAGGAGTTGGTGATAGAGGAACCAGATAATTCAAAATGGTCCTGAATGTGAAACTCCAGTAAAATGGGGACCCATGATTACTGGAGAATGCTACTAAATATGTGATAAAAGTAATCTTGAAATCTTACATAAAACAGACTAGAGCAGAAGGAACTGAAGACAGGAAAATAGTAGCTATTGCCATCAGTTAGGTATGAATCATCTATTCAACAAGCATTTATTAATCTCTTAGGATATACCTGCTATATATACACTAAATTGTGGGAATACAAAGAAGATACTAATAATGTCACTTCTCCAAGAGCTTACTTTTTAATGTGGGAAGCATATAAATGAATAGGTTTAAAAAATATATATAAAGAATTAAAGTACAGTGACCTTGGAGATTATCATCCTGTAGAGGATAGTACATCAGTCAAATCTTGAAGGAAACAGAAGATTCCAGGAAGTGACCACTATGATAGGAGAATATAGTTTGCTTTCTGAGCTGGGACAGGAAGCTGCCCCACTGATTAGTTCTTCTACTGAGCCAGGACCAAATGTCTTAGTTGCTGATTTGTTATGATTAAGGCACTCTCACCAACTTTCCCAGAGTCTGTCTGAGTTGGGCTGAATACTCTTCACCCCAGTGAGACTGACCTTTCTTGAAGTTTTCCAATCTATGTTGAGCTAGAGGGTAATTTCATTCCATCAAATTCTATTCAGAGGTGTTGTTTCATATGGTTTTAGAGGGGAACTTGGAGAGTTCAAGCAGTTTCCTGACTTTAATCTGACATCTTGGCTCCAACCCTGGAACTCTACCTCTCCCTTTTCTTTGTCCCTTCCCTATAGGATAAGACAAGTTTCTATATTAAATAAATATGTCTGCTATTCCCTTTCTGAGCCAAATCTGATGAGATATTAATCTCATTGTTCACACAATGCTCATTCCCCTCCTTTTTTTTCTTTCAATTGTAATGTGTCTTTTTTGCCTCTTTCTGTGATGTAATTTACCCCAGTTTACTTTCCCTTCTGTCTTCTTCCAGTACTATTCTTTTTCTACCCATAGCTTTGGGCACAAACTGAGGGCAAGCACCAACATCACAGCAGACAGAGTAAAGCAGGCAGCTCACAGCTCAGCAGATCTGAGGGAGGAGGGGTGTGATCTCAGCCATTTCTGTGGAGAGAGCTTTAACATAGCATTGGATACTTTGCTCTGGTAGCAAGCCAGTAGACAAGCAGAGAAGCTAAAAACACAGGGGGTGAAGACTATAAAACCAAAAAGCTAGCCTCTCTAGCGACCTGACCACACCCATCCACAGTGACTCAGTACCCTATCAGAGTCTCAAAGCACAGACACAGCACAGCTATTGCTGTCCTGCTAGTGCCTCGCTGCTGACTCCCACAGTCTGTAGAGGAAGCTCGATAATATCATCCAGCCTCACCCCCCAAAAAAGCAGACCATTACTTTTTCTTGTAGGTTTGTTTTCTTTGACTCTCCTTTGACAAAACGAGCAAAAAATTAAAGCACACTCTAACCACTGATAGCGTCTTGGATAGAGAGCAGATTTTAAACCTTGAGGAGACTAAAAACAGACTCTCCCCAGATGAATCCCCAAAGGAGGAAATCATCTGGTCCTCAGCACACAAGACTCTCATAAAAGAAATTAAAAAGGCTCTCACAAGAGAGCTAGAAGAAAAATGGGAAAAGGAAAGGGAAGCTTGGCAAGAGAGTCTGGATAAGTCATCCCACTCATTTAAAGATAGAGTGGATAAAGAAATCAAAACCCTGAAAAGCAGAATTAGTGAGTTACAAAAAGAAAATAGCTCTCTAAAAAATAAAATTGGCGAAATGGAAAAAAATTCCATAGAACAAAACAACTCACTTAAAAACTCAATTGGACAATTAGAAAAAGATATTTTAAAAAAAAGTGAGTGAAGAAAATACTTCATTGAAAATCAGAATAGAACAAATAGAATTGAATGACTTGAGGAGACATCAAGAATCAATTAAGCAAAACCAAAAAAATGAAACAATGGAAAAAAATGTCAAATACCTTCTTGGGAAAACAATAGACCTGGAAAATAGATCCTGGAGAGACAATCTGACAGTTATTGGTCTCCCTGAAAAATATGATGAATAAAAAAGCCTGAACACTATTTTCCCGGAAATTATCAAAGAGAAGTGCCTGGATGTTTTAGAAACAGAGGGCAAAATACTAATTGAAAGAATTCATCGATCACCTCCTGAAAGGGACCATAAAATCAAAACTCCAAGAAATATAGTGACCAAATTCCAGAACTATCAGACAAAGGAAAAAATACTGCAAGCTGCTAGAAAAAATCAATTCAAATATGAAGGAGCCACAATAAGGATTATACAGGATCTAGCAGCATCCACATTAAAGGATTGAAGGGCCTAGAATATGATATTCCGAAAGACTAGGGAACTTGGTATGCGGTCAAAAATAACTTACCCAGCCAAAATGAGCATCTTTTTCCAGGGAAGAAGATGGACATTCAATGAAATAAGTGAATTTCATCTATTCTTGATGAAAAAACTGGATCTAAACAAAAAGTTTGATCTACAAATGTAGAACTCAAGAGAAACATAAAAAGGTAAAAAGAAATCTTGGGAACTATATTTCTGCTATAAAGATATCTAAAGAAAACATGTATACATTGTTCTAGAAACTAGAAATGGAAAGGAAATTGTACCCAGAAAAGGGTAAAGTAGGGGTACTACATCTCACGAAGAGGCAAAGGAAACCTATTATATCTGAGAGAAAGAATGGAGAGGGATGAACATAGTATATATCTTACTGCCATCAGAATTGGCTTAAAGAGAAAATTATTAGACATATTCGCTTTATGGTGAAACTTCTCCCACCTCATTGAAAAGTGGATGGGAAAAGTGAAAAGGGAAGGAGAAAGCTAAATGGAAGGGAACACTGAAATTGTGAGGAAAAGGGATAAGATAGGGGGAGGAACTCTAAAGTGGGGAGAAGGATGCTAAAAAGTGAAGGCTGTGAGAAGAAGTGGTGCTCATAAGTTTAATACTAGGGAAGAGGATAAGGGGGAGGGAAAGGAGAAAACCTTAACCAGGGGTTAACAAGAGGGCAAGTAATACAGAATTGGTAATTTAAACCATAAATGTGAATGGGGCAAACTCCCCCATAAAGAGGAACCAGTTAGCAGACTAGATTAAAAGCCAGACTCCTACAATATGTTGTTTGCAGAAAACACACCTAAAGCAGCATGATACTTACACAGTAAAGGTTGGAGCAGAATCTACTATGCTTCAGGTAAAGTAAAAAAAGCAGGGGTAGTCATCCTGATCTCAGATCAAACAAAAGCAAAAATTGATCTTACTAGAAGAGATAAGGCAGGAAACTGCCTTAAACTATATCTGGCTAAAGGGTAGCATAGACAATGAAGCAATATCAATATTAAATATATATGCACCAAGTGGTGTAGCATTAAAATTCTTCAAAGAGAAATTAAGAGAGTTACAAGAAGAAACAGACAAAACTATGATAGTGGGAGATCTAAACCTTGCGCTCTCAGAATTAGATAAGTCAAACCACAAAATAAATAAGAGAGAAGTCAAAGAGGTAAATAGAATACTAGAAAAGTTAGTTATCATAGATCTTTGGAGAAAACTAAATGGAGAAAGAAAAGAGTACACTTTTTTCTTAGCAGTTCATAGAACCTATACAAAAATTGTCCATATATTAGGACATAAAAACCTCAAACTCAAATGCAATAATGCAGAAATAATAAAAGCATCCTTTTCAGACCATGATGCAATGAAAATTACATTCAATAAAAAGCCAGGGGAAAATAGACCAAAAATTAATTGGAAACTAAATAATCTCATACTAAAGAATGATTGGGTGAAACAGCAAATCATAGACATAATTAATAACTTCACCCAAGAAAATGACAATAATGAAATGTTGTAGCAAAATGTGTGGGATGCAGCCAAAGTAAGCATAAGCAGAAATTTCATATCTCTAGAGGCCTACTTGCATAAAATAGAGAAAGAGAAGATTAATGAATTGGGCTTGCAACTAAAAATGCTAGAAAAAGAACAAATTAAAAACCCCCAGTCAAACACTAAACTTGAAATTCTAAAAATAAAAGGAAAAATCAATAAAATTGAAAGTAAAAAAACTATTGAATTAATTAATAAAACTAAGAGTTGGTTATATGAAAAAAAAATAGACAAACCCTTAAAAAATCTGATTAAAAAAAGGTAAGAGGTTAGTCTTAAAAATGAAAAGGGAGAACTCACCACTAATGAAGAGGAAATTAGAACAATAGTTAGGAGCTACTTTGCCCAACTTTATGCCAATAAATTCGATAACTTAAATGAAATGGAAGAATACATTCAAAAATATAGCTTGCCCAGATTAACAGAGGAAGAAATAAGTAGTCTAAACAGTCCCATTTTAGAAAAAGAAATACAAAAAGGTATTAACCAACTCCCTAAGAAAAAATTCCCAGTATCAGATGGATTTACAAGTCAATTCTACCAAACATTTAAAGAACAATTAATTCCAATGTTATATAAATTATTTGAAAAAGTAGGGATTGAAGGAGTCCTACCAAATTTCTTTTATGACACAGACATGGTACTGATACCTAAACCAGGTAGGCTGAAAACAGAGAAAAAAAATTATAGACCAATCTCCCTAATGAACATTGATGTTAAAATCTTAAATAAAATATTAGCAAAAAGATTATAGAAAATCATCCCCAGGATAATACATTATGACCAAGTAGGATTTATACCATGAATGCAGGGTTGGTTCAATATTAGGAAACCTATTAGCATGATTGACTACATCAATAACTAAATTAACAAAAACATATAATCATTTCAATAAATACAGAAAAAGCATTTGGTAAAATCCAACATCCATTTCTAATAAAAACACAAGAGGGAATAGGAACAAATGGATTTTTCCTTAAATAGTCAGGAGCATATATTTAAAACTGTCATATGTAAAATCATATGTAATGGGGAAAAACTGGAACCTTTGCCAGTAAGATTAGGAGTGAAACAAGGTTGCCCACTCTCAGCATTATTATTCAAAATTGTATTAGACAAGCTAGCCTCGGCAATAAGAATCGAAAAGGAGATTAAAGGAATTAGAGTAGGTAAGGAGGAAATCAAACTATCACTCTTTGAAGATGATATGATGGTATACTTAGAGAATCCCAGAGAATCTACTAAAAATCTATTAGAAATAATTCATAAGTTTAACAAATTTGCAGGATACAAAATAAATCCACGTAAATCCTCAGCATTTTTATACATCACCAACAAAATCCAACAGCAAGAAATACAAAGAGAAAGTCCATTCAAAATAATTGTCGATAGCATAAAATATTTGGGAATCTATTACCAAAGGAAAGTCAGGAATTATATGAGCAAAATTACAAAACACTTTCCACACAAATAAAGTCAGATTTAAATAATTGGAAAAATATTTAAGTGCTTTTAGATAGGCCGAGCATATATAATAAAGATGACAATATTCCCTAAACTAATCTATTTATTTAGTGCCATACCAATCAGACTCCAAAGAAACTAATTTTTTCTCATTTATTTTTTAATTAATTTTATAATTATAACATTTTTTGACAGTACATATGGAGAAGTAATTTTTTACAACATTATCCCTTGTATTCCCTTCTGTTCTGAATTTTTCCCCTCCTTCCCTCCACCCCCTCCCCTAGATGGCAGGCATTCCCATACATATTAAATGTTATATATAGTATATCCTAGGTACAATATATATGTGTACAACCGAATTTTGTTGTTCTTCTTATTGTTGCAAAGGAAGAATTGGATTCGGAAGGTAAAAATAACCTTGGGAGAAAAACAAAAAAATGCTAACAATTTACACTCATTTCCCAGTGTTCCTTCTCTGGGTGTAGCTGATTCTGTCCATCATTGATCAATTGGAATTGGATTAGATCTTCTCTATGTTGAAGATATCCACTTCCATCAGAAGACATCCTCATATAGTATTGTTGTTGAAGTGTATAATGAACTTCTAGTTCTGCTCATTTCACTCATCATCAGTTGATGTCTCTCCAAGCCTCTCTGTATTCATCCTGTTGGTCATTTCTTACAGAACAATAATATTCCAAAACATTCATATACCATACTTTACCCAACCATTCTCCAATTGATGGACATTCATTTTCCAGTTTCTAGCTACTACAGCACATACAGGTCCCTTTCCCTTCTTTAGTATTTCCTTTGGATATAAGCCCAGTAGTAGCACTGCTGGATCAAAGGGTATGCACAGTTTGATAACTTTTTGGGCATAATTCCAGATTGCTCTCCAGAATGGTTGGATTCTTTCACAACTCCACCAATAATGCATCAGTGTCCCAGTTTTCTCACATCCCCTCCAACATTCATCATTATTTGTTCCTGTCATCTTAGCCAATCTGACAGGTATGTAGTGGTATCTCAGAGTTGTCTTAATTTGCATTTCTCTGATCAGTAGTGATGTGGAATACTCTTTCATATGAGTGGAAATAGTTTCAATTTCATCATCTGAAAATTGTCTGTTCATATCCTTTGACCATTTATCAATTGGAGAATGGCTTGATTTCTTATAAATTAGAGTCAATTCTCTGTATATTTTGAAGATGAGGCCTTTATCATAATCTTTCACTGTAAAAATTATTTCCCAATTTGTTACTTCCCTTCTAATCTTGTTTGCATTAGTTTTGTTTGTACAAAAGCTTTTTAATTTGATGTAATCAAAATTTTCTATTTTGTGATCAATAATGATCTCTAGTTCTCCTTTGGTCACAAATTCCTTCCTTCTCCACAAGTCTGAGAGGGAAACTATCCTATGTTCCTCTAATTTATTTATGATCTCATTCTTTATGCCCAAATCATGGACCCATTTTGATCTTATCTTGGTATATGGTGTTAAGTGTGGGTCCATGCCTAGTTTCTGCCATAATAATTTCCAGTTATCCCAGCAATTTTTGTCAAATAATGAATTCTTATCCCAAAAGTTGGGATCTTTGGGTTTGTTAAACACTAGATTGCTATTTTTATTCACTATCTTGTCCTGTGAACCTAACCTATTCCACTGATCAAGTAGTCTATTTCTTAGCCAATACCAAATAGTTTTGGTGACTGCTGCTTTATAATATAGTTCTAGATCAAGTACAGCTAGGTCACCTTCATTTGATTTTTTTTTTTTATTACTTCCCTTGAAATTCTCTACCTTTTGTTCTTCCATATGAATTTTGTTGTTTTTTTTTTTTTTCCAGATCATTAAAATAGTTTTTTGGGAGTCTGATTGGTATAACACTAAATAAATAGATTAGTTTAGGGAGTATTGTCATCTTGATTATATTGGCTCAGCCTATCCAAGAGCACTTAATGTCTTTCCAAAAATTTAAATCTGACTTTTTTTTTTTGTGAAAAGTGTTTTGTAATTTTGCTCATATAATTCCTGACTTTTCTTTGGTAGATGGATTCCCAAATATTTTATACTCTCAACATTTGTTTCGAATGGAATGTCTCTTTGTATCTCTTACTGTTGCATTTTGTTGGTGATGTATAAAAATGCTGAGGACTTATGTGGATTTATTTTCTATCCAGCAACTTTGCTAAAGTTGTGAATTATTTCTAACAACTTTTTATTAGAATCTCTGGGGTTTTCTAAGTATACCATCATATCATCTGCAAAGAGTGGCAGTTTGATTTCCTCATTACCTACTCTAATTCCTTTAATCTCTTTCTCAACTCTTATTGCCGAGGCTAACATTTCTAATACAATATTGAATAGTAATGGTGATAGTGGGCAACTTTATTTCACTCCTGATCTTAAGTTCCAGTTTTTCCCCATTATATATGATGTTTATTGACGGTTTTAAATATATGCTCCTTATTATTTTAAGGAATAGTCCATTTATTCCTATACTCTCAAGTGTTTTTAGTAGGAATGGATGTTGGATTTTATCAAATGCTTTTTCTGCATCTATTGAGATGAAAATATAGTTTTTGTTAATTTGGTTATTGATATAGTCAATTATGCTAATAGTTTTCCTAATATAGCACCAGCCCTGCATTCCTGGTATAAATCCCACTTGGTCATAGTGTATTATCCTGGGGATGATTTTCTGTACAATCCCTATTTTTTCAAATAGTTTATATAGAATTTGGAGTTAGTTGTTCTTTAAATGTTTGGTAGAATTCACATGTATATCCATCTGGTCTTGGGGATTTTTTCTTAGGAAGTTGGTTAATAGTTTGTTCTATTTCTTTTTCTGAGATGGGACTTTTTAGACTACTTCTTCCTCTGTTAATCTGGGCAAGCTATATTTTTGAAGGTATTCTTCCATTTCATTTAAGTTATTGAATTTATTGGCATAAAGTTGGGCAAAGTAGCTCCTAACTATTGTTCTAATTTCCTCTTCATTAGTGGTGAGTTCTCCCTTTTCATTTTTAAGACTAACCATTTGCTTTTCCTCTTACCTTTTTTTAATCAGGTTTACTAAGGGTTTGTCTATTTTTTTTTTTTTTTGGTTTTTTCATAGAACCAACTCTTAGTTTTATTAATTAATTCAATAGTTTTTTTACTTTCAGTTTTATTAATCTCACCGGATTTTTTTATAATTTCAACTTTCGTGTTTGTCTAGCGGTTTTTAATTTGTTCCTTTTCTAGCATTTTTAGTTGTAAGCCCAATTCGTTGACTTTCTCTTTCTCTTTTTTATGCAAGTAGGCCTATAGAGATATAAAACTTCCCCTTATTACTGTTTTGGCTGTATCCCACACATTTTGGTATGATGTCTCATTATTGTCATTTTCTTGGATGAAGTTATTAATTATGTCTATGATTTGCTGTTTCACCCAATCATTCTTTAGTATGAGATTATTTAGTTTCCAATTACTTTTTGGTCTATTTCCCCTGGCTTTTTATTGAATGTAATTTTCATTGCATTGTGGTTTGAAAAGGATGCATTTACTATTTCTGCCTTACTGCATTTGATTTTGAGGTTTTTATGTCCTAGTATGTGATCAATTTTTGTATAGGCTCCATGAACTGCTGAGAAGAAAGTGTACTCCTTTCAGTCTCCATTTAGCTTTCGCCAAAGATCTATCATATCAAACTTTTCTAGTATTCTATTTACCTCTTTGACTTTTTTCTTATTTATTTTCTGGTTTGATTTATCTAATTCTGAGAGTGCAAGGTTGTGATCTCCCACTATTATAGTTTTGCTGTCTATTTCTTCTTGCAGCTCTCTTAATTTCTCTTTTAAGAATTTTGATGCTGTACCACTTGATGTGTATATGTTTAATATTGATACTTCTTTATTATCTATGCTACCCATTAGCAAGATATAGTGCCCTTCCTTATCTCTTTTAATTAGATCAATTTTTGTTTTTGCTTGATCTGAGATGAGGATGGCTACTCCTGCTTTTTTGGCTTCACCTGAAGCATAGTAGATTCTGCTCCACCCTTTACTTTTATTCTTAATGTATCACCCTGTTTCAGGTGTGTTTCCTTTAAACAATATATAGTAGGATTCTGGCTTTTAATCCAGTCTGCTAACTGCTTCCTCTTTATGGGGGAGTTTACCCCATTCACATTTATGGTTAGAATGACTAATTCTATATTGCTTGCCATGCTGTTAACCCCTGCTTATGCTTTTCTCCTTTCCTTCCATCTTATCCCCCTCCCCAGTATTAAACTTGTGAGCACCACTTGCTTTTCAGAGCCCTCTCTTTTTAGTATCCCTGCCCCACCTTAAAGTTCATCCCCCTATTTTACCCCTTTTTTTCACAATTTCTGTATTCCCTTCCCCTTAGCTTACTCCTTCCCTCCCACTTTTCAATGAAGTGGAAGAAATTCCAAGAAACTATTTTAGTGACCTAGAAAAAATAACAACAAAATTCATCTGGAAGAACAAAAGGCTGAGAATTTCAAGGGAATTAATGAAAAAAAAAAAATCAAATGAAGGTGGCTTAGCTGTACCTGATCTAAAACTATATTATTAAGCAACTGTTACCCAAACCATTTGGTATTGGCTAAGAAATAGATTAGTTGATCAATGGAATAGGTTAGGTTCACAAGACAAAATAGTCAATAACTATAGCAATCTAGTGTTTGACAAACCCAGAGATCCTAACTTCTGGGATAAGAATTAACTATTTGACAAAAACTGCTGGAAAAACTGGAAATTAGTATGGCAGAAATTAGGCATAGACCCACACTTAACACCATGTACCAAAATAAGATTAAAATGGGTCCATGATTTAGACATAAACAACAAGATCATAAATAAATTAGAGGAACATAGGATAGTTTCCCTCTCAGACTTGTGGAGAAGGAAGGAATTTGTGACCAAAGGAGAACTAGAGATCATTATTGATCACAAAATAGAATATTTTGATTCCATCAAATTAAAAAGCTTTTGTACAAACAAAACTAATGCAAAGAAGATTAGAAGGGAAGTAACACACTGGGAAAACATTTTTACAGTTAAAGATTCTGATAAAGGCTTCATTTCCAAAATATACAGAGAATTGACTTTAATTTATAAGAAATTAAGCCATTCTCCAATTGATAAATAGTCAAAGGATATGAACAGACAATTTTCAAATGATGAAATTGAAACTATTTCCATTCATATGAAAGAGTCTTCCAAATCATTATTGATCAGAGAAATGCAAATTAAGACAACTCTGAGATACCACTACACACCTGTCAGATTGGCTAAGATGGGGATGATTGTTGGAGGGGATACCGGAAAACTGGGACACAGATATATTGTTGGGAGAGTTGTGAAAGAATCCAACCATTCTGGAGAGCAATCTGGAATTATAACCAAAAAGTTACCAAAATATGCATACCCTTTGACCCAGCAGTGCTACTACTGGGCTTATATCCCAAGGAAATACTAAAGAAGGGAAAGGGATCTGTATGTGCCAAAATGTTTGTGGCAGCCCTTTTTGTAGTGGCTAGAAACTGAAAAATGAATGGATGCCCATCAATTGGAGAATGATTGGGTAAATTGTGGTATATGAATGTTATGGAATATTTTTGTTCTGTAAGAAATGACCAGCAGGATGAATACAGAAATGGTTGGAGAGATGTATTCTGATGGAAGTGGATATCTTCTATAATGTTTTGTTGTCTCCAGAAACTGCATATTTCCTCCCAGAGAGACTTATATGAATTGATGCTGAGTGAAATGAGCAGAACCAGGAGATCTGCTGTCTCAACTCAATCTCCCAGCCAGACTCTGTCCTAGAATAGACTCCTCTTCCTCTCCAAAAGTATGGGATTGCTGGACTTGCAAATCAACCAGATGTCTTCTCCTTGACCCAATCCAGAACTCACTTTCCAGACTCTAACTTCTTCTTTTATCCTTCCAGAGAATGGGCATGGAATAACTCAGGGGCTTGTGGGAGAAATACTTCAACCAATGAACTTGCTCCTCTTAAACATGTAAGCTCCTCCCCAGAAGTTCAAAGGGGTAAAACTCCCCTTAAAAGCCAGAACTAGAGAATTGTTAAGTACCAGCTTAGCACTTAGTAAGAACCTAATATCTCATTATCCCATTAGCACTTAGTAAGAACCTAACAATCTTCAACAAAGAGAAGCTCTAATCCAATTCCAATTGATCAATGATGGACAGAATCAGCTACACCCAGAGAAGGGACACTGAAAAAAGAGTGTAAATTGTTTGCACTTTTGTTTTTCTTCCCAGGTTATTTTTACCTTCTAAATCCAATTCTCCCTGTGCAACAAGAGAACTGTTTGATTCTGCACACATATACTGTATCTAGGATATACTATAACATAATTAACATGTATAAGACTCTTCACCATCTAGGGGAGAGGGTGGAGAGAGGAAAGGGAAAAGTCGGAACAGAAGTGAGTGCAAGCGATAATGTTGTGCAAGCATATATTCTGTCAATAAAAAGTTATAATAAAAAGATATAATAAAAAAGATAAAATATAAAGATATAAAAAAGATAAAAAAGAATTTTAAAAAGATGGGGAGAAACAATTTTTCAACTTAAGATAACTTAGAAGAACTTCAGGAAAGGATTTATCTAACTTTGGCAAAAATAAATAAGTAAATAAAAAGAGTGCAGTCCAATACAGCAATGTCTGGGTAAATTAACTGGAAGGTCTTTACCACAGCATAGAATCAAGGCCCCTGGCTCAACAGACTACTGGCACAGCAGAATAACAGCAGAACTTTCAGCCCCAGCAAAGGAGGCAAATGGCCAGCTCCAGAAAACATGTAGCAAGGGGAGCAACTTGCCCCAAAACAATGAAATCATACACTATGATCTGGTGGGATTTATACCAGTAATGCAGGACTGCAAATCATCAGCATGATTGACCATATCAGTAACAAAACCAACAGAAATCATATGATTATCTCAATAGAGGCAAAAAGAGATTTTCAAAAAATATAGCACCTTTCCTAATAAAAACATTACAGTATAGGGGAAAAAAATAGAGTTTTACTTAAAATAAGAGTTATCCATCTAAAAAATCAGCAAATAGGGGAATAAACTAGAAGCATTCCCAGCAAGATCAGGGGTGAAGTAAGGATGCCAATTATCACCACTATTATTCAATATTGTGTTATATATATTAGTTTTAGCAATTAGAGAAGAAAAAGAATTGAAAGAATTAGAATAGGCAATGAGTAAACCAAACTGTCACTTTTTGCAGATTATATGATGAGAATCCTTAAAGAATCCTAAAGAATCAATTAAAAAGCTACTTGAAACAATTTAGAACTTTGGCAAAATTGCAGGATATGAAATAAATTCACATAAATCATCAGTATTTTTATATATTGCTAACAAAATCCAGAAGGAGGAGATGGAGAAATTACATTTAAAAAACTGTAAACAATATACTATAATTGAGACTCTACCTGCCAAGACAAATCAAGAATGAATATAATTACAAAACACTTTTCATACAAATTAAGTCAGACCTAAATAATTGGGGAAATATCAATTGCTCATAAGTAGGTAAGATAATATAATAAAAATGACAATTCTACCTAAATTAATTTACTTAATCACTGCCATATCAATCAAATTGCCAAAAATTATTTTATATGGCTAGAAAAAATAATTACCAAACTCACCTGAAAGGACAAATGGTTAAGAATATCAAAGGATATTAATATTTCCCCCCACTAACTAATGGGGGGGATGGAAAGGACAATGGCCTAGCTATACTAGATCTAAAACTATATTATAAATCAGCAATCACAAAAAACTATTTGGTACTGGCTAAGAAATAGAGAGGGTAATTAGTGGATAGGTTAGGCACACAAGACACAATAGTATATGACTAGTAATCTACTGTTTGATAAATCCAAAGAATCCAGCTTCTAGGAAAAAGACTCACTATTTGACAAAAACTGCTTGGGAAAATTGGTAAATAATATGGCAGAAACTATGCATAGATCAATATCTCACACCATATACCAAGATAAGGTCAAAATGGGTATATGATTAGATAGAAAAGGTGGTACCATGTAGAGGACTGCAGATATTGGGGAACTCTGAGAAAAATATAATTGAAACAAAGATACTTACAGCAGGGTATTAACTCAGTGTGACTGATGACATGATGATTATCTAGTTCCCCTATACTTAGTACTTAGTAAGGTGATATAATAGTTCTACAGTTGGCACATACTCAGTATACTGTCGTGATGAAATTATACTAAGGTATATTAGGGCTGAGAGGACTTGAAATAAGGAGACTCGAGAGAGACTCGAGTGAGAGTGTGGTCAAGCTTGATCTCAGACTCCAGACTCCAAAGAGATCCTTGAGAAAGCTAGCTTGGGCATTACAGTAGCATATGCAAATTAGGAAAAAAACCAATAGTTTACTTGTCAGATCTATGGAGAGAAGAAAAATTTATGACCAAACAAGAGATAGAGAACATTATAAAATGCAAAATAGGTCATTTTGATTATAATAAATTTAAAAGGTTTTGAACAAACAAAACCAATATAACTAAGATTAGAAAAAAAAAAAGCAGAAAACTAGGAAATAATTTTTATAGCCAGTATTTCTGATAAATACCTCATTTCTAAAATACATAAAGAACTTTTTAAAATTTTATTTTCCCCAGTTACATGTAAAGACCCTGTTTTTTTGGACATACATATACATCCTTTTTTTTGTACATATTTCCTTATGAATCATGTTGGAATGGAAAAATTAGAACAAACAGGAAAAACTACAAGAGTAAAAAATAAAAAAAAAAGAAAAAGAAAGGGAAAAGTGAATATGGCATGTTTTGATTTACATTCCGTCTCCATACTTTTCTCTCTGGATATGGATGGAAATTTTCATCCAAAACTTATTGTGATTCTCTTAGATCACTGAACTGTGGAGAAGAACCTCATCCATCATAAGTGATCATCAAATAATCTTGCTGTTGCTGTATATAATGTTTTTCTGATTCTACTTGCTTCTCTCAGTATCAGTTCATGTAAATCTTTCCAGGCCTTGCTAAAATCAGCCATATCAAAATCATTTTTTATAGTATGATAATTTTATATTACTTTTATATACTATAACTTCCTCAGTCATTCCTCAGTTGATGGATATCTACTTATTTTACAATTCTTTGTCACCACAAAAAGGGCCACTACAAACATTTTTGTACATGTGGGTCCTTTTCTCTCTTTTATGATTTTTTTGGGGCTATAGACCTAGAAGTGGTATTACTGGATCAAAGAGTATGTCTAGTTGTATAGCCCAGTGAAATAGTTCCAAGTTGCTCTCCAGAATGATTGGATCACTTCACAACTCCCCTAACAATGAATTAGTGTCCTACTTTTTCCACAT